>NC_041387.1:218779696-218909462 GCF_002162155.2 Triticum dicoccoides | reverse complement strand
CTCTTTCCCTTGTCGGCTTTCGGGGCCATGGCGGAGGTGGTGAGGAAGGTCGACGGTGTGGTGATGCTGGTGGCAATGGGGGGGGGGGGCGGAACGCTGCTCTCTCGACCTCGAGAAGAAGGGGGGAGCGGCGGAGTTTGTGAAGAAGGAGTAGCAGCAACCAGCGAGGGGGAACGAACTGCCTCTGTTTCCTCTGCTTATAAAGAGGGACGGGGCGGACGTTTCGGCCTTCCAAATAAACAACCACCCATGATCTCTCCCACGATGCCGCATTCAACGCGTGCCGTTATGGGAGAGCGTGGTGGATATGGAACAAGATTTGGCGTGGCCCAGCCCGTGTGTGCCCGTGCCCTGTCTTGGGCCTGGCCCAACAGCGGTCGGCACCGTGTCTGGCCCAGGCCCGGGGGCTCCTGTTAGTGTACTAGAATAGGGGTACCCTAGTACCCCGAACTTGTGCACGGGCAGTTGCAGCACCCCGCGGCAAAGGCTTGCCGGGTGATCGCCAAGATCCCCCAAGGTTCCCTTGGAGCCATCAAAGAACAAAGTATTTAAGCTAAGGAGACAAGACCCCGGCAAGAGGAGCTTACCGGGAAGGCCAACCAAGGCGCTCCAAGAAACATGCCGCGACGCGCCACGCGCTCCGGCAAGGCAACAAGGCCCTGGCAGGAGGATCTTGCCGGGAAGACCAACCAAGGTACCTCGAGGACCGGTGAGCGACAAGCTTCCGGACCCGATAAGATAACAGCAGCGGCAAGGCACTTGCCGCGGCAGGCGGCCACTCGGCGTCCATGCTCCAGCGCATCCACCAACGTGTCGCTCTGGGGGCCTCTCCGGGCGCGCGTGGCGGGAGGCTGTGCAGCCAGCGATGCGCAGTGGCATGCGAAGCTGACAAGATCACCATCGTGGCGAACGGTGGCGCCCCTAACGGTCCTTTTCTGCACTGTTCGGGCGACTCAGACGGGCATTTAAGGCCCTTGTCCCCTGCCGTCAGGGTTAGGTAGGGTGCACTGTACAAGCAACTATATCAACTACCTCGCTTTTTACGTTTTTTCCCTCCTCTGCGTTGCCACCTGTCGGTGACCCCTTTAGCGTATAAAAGGAGGCCCATGCGCAACGTAGAGGGGGGTTGGGTTCGGAGCCTCAGACAGTTTGGCTTCGATTCATTCATAGCTCAGAGAACATCACACTCTTCGCTCGAGAGCAAGAACACCAGATAATACAATCAGACAAGCAGCAGTAGGAGTGTTATCTCTCCGGAGAGCTCCGAAGCTGGGTAAACTGCTCGTGTGCCTCGCCTCGATCTGCTCTTCGTGCGACCTCCGCCCCCCGCCGAACCGAAAGGGGCCCGGTCCGCCGGCCCCATAGGTGTTCATGGATCAGTTCTCCCGACATTTGGCCTTTCTTTTTTTTATTTTTTTTATTTTTTAGGGCAATGCTCTAATAATGATGATCATCACACTTCTATTGATTACAACATATGAATTACAACTCGAAACTAGAACAAGATATGACTCTATATGAATGCCTCCGGCGGTGTACCGGGATGGTGCAATGAATCAAGAGTGACATGTATGAAAAATAATGCATGGTGGCTTTGCCACAAATACGATGTCAACTACATGATCATGCAATGGCAATATGACAAAAGTAAAGTATATCATGATGATGACGAACGGAACGGTGGAAAGTTGCATGGCAATATATATTGGAATGGCTATGGAAATGCCATAATAGGTAGGTATGGTGGCTGTTTTGAGGAAGATATAAGGAGGTTTATGTGTGATAGAGCGTATCGTATCACGGGGTTTGGATGCACCGGTGAAGTTTGCACCAACTCTCAAGTTGAGAAAGGGCAATGCACGGTACCGAAGAGGCTAGCAATGGTGGAAAGGTAAAAGTGCGTATAATCCATGGACTCAACATTAGTCAAAAGAACTCATATTCTTATTGCAAAAATTGAGAAGTCATCAAAAATCAAGTACTACGCGCATGCTCCTAGGGGGATAGATTGGTAGGAAAAGACCATCGCTCGTCCCCGACCGCCACTCATAAGGATGCACAAGCCAGGTACACTTCATGTTTCAAATTTGTTACACAACTTTAACCATACGTGCATGCTACTTCTTGGAGTAGGGCCCAAGTCTTCTGGATCAAGTTCGGTGAGAAAATCACGTTCCCGAAGGTTTCATTCCGTTTGGACTCCGTTTGATATTCCGTTTCTTCGAAACACTGAAATAGGCAAAAAAACAGCAATTCTGGGCTGGGCCTCCGATTAATAGGTTACTCCCAAAAATAATATAAAAGTGGAAACTAAATCCCAATATAGTCCAAAACAGTAGATAAAGTAGCATGGAGTAATCAATAATTGTGGTATGAATATTCAGTAGATAAAGTGCATACGTTGGAGACGTATCAGGCATCCCCAAGCTTAATTCCTGCTCGTCCTCAAGTAGGTAAATAATAAAAAAAGAATTTTTGATGCGGAGTGATACTTTGGCATAATTTCAATGTAAATCTTCTTAATTGTGGTATGAATATTCAGAACTGAAAGATTCAAGACAAAAGTACATATTGACATAAAAATAGTAATACTTCAAGCATACTAACTAAGCAATTATGTCTTCTCAAAATAACATGGCCAAAGAAAGTTATCCCTACAAAATCATATAGTCTGGCTATGCTCCATCTTACCCACACAAAATATTTAAATCATGCACAACCCCGATGACAAGCCAAGCAATTGTTTCATACTTATGACATTCTCATAACTTTTTCAATCTTCACGCAATACATGAGCGTGAGCCATGGATATAGCACTATATGTAGAATAGAATGGTGGTTGTGGAGAAGACAAAAAGAGGGAAGATAGTCTCACATCAACTAGGCGTATCAACGGGCTATGGAGATGCCCATCAATAGATATCAATGTGAGTGAGTAGGGATTGCCATGTAACGGATGCACTAGTGCTATAAGTATATGAAAGCTCTACAAAAGAAACAAAGTGGGTGTGCATCCAACTCGCTTGCTCACGAAGACCTAGGGCATTTGAGGAAGCCCATCATTGGAATATACAAGCCAAGTTCTATAATGAAAAATTCCCACTAGTATATGAAAATGACAAAATGAGAGACTCTCTATCATGAAGATCTTGGTGCTACTTTGAAGCACAAGTGTGGTAGAAGGATAGTAACATTGTCCCTTCTCTCTTTTTCTCTCATTTTTTTATTTGGGCCTTTCTCTTTTTTTATGCCTCTTTTTTTTGTCCGGAGTCTCATCCCGACTTGTGGGGGAATCATAGTCTCCATCATCCTTTCCTCACTTGGGACAATGCTCTAAAAATGATGATCATCACACTTTTATTTCTCTTACAACTCAACAATTACAACTCGATTCTTAGAACAAGGTATGACTCTATATGAATGCCTCTGGCGGTGTACCGGGATATGCAATGAATCAAGAGTGACATGTATGAAAGAATTATGAATGGTGGTTTTGCCACAAATACGATGTCAACTACATGATCATGCTAGCAATATGACAATGATGGAGCGTGTCATAATAAACGGAACGGTGGAAAGTTGCATGGCAATATATCTCGGAATGGCTATGGTATGCCATGATAGGTAGGTATGGTGGCTGTTTTGAGGAAGATATATCGTGGGTGTATGATACCGGCGAAAAGTGCGCGGTATTAGAGAGGCTAGCAATGGTGGAAGGATGGGAAAAAGTATGTATAATCCATGGACTCAACATTAGTCACAAACAACTCATATACTTATTGCAAAAATCTAGGAGTTATCAAAGCAAAGTATTACGTGCATGCTCCTAGGGGGATAGATTGGTAGGAAAATACCATCGCTCGTCCCCGACCGCCACTCATAAGGAAGTCAATCAATAAATAAATCATGCTCCGAGTTCATCACATAACGGTTCACCATATGTGCATGCTACGGGAATCACAAACTTCAACACAAGTATTCGTTAAATTCACAACTACTCAACTAGCATGACTATAATATCACCATATCTCAAAACAATTATCAAGCATCAAACTTTTCTTAGTATTCAACGCACTCAAAAGAAAGTTTCACATATCTTGAATACCAAGTATATTAACATTAAGCGAATTACCATGCTATTATCGACTCTCAAAATAATCTAAGTGAAGCATGAGAGACTAATAGTTTTTTTAAAACAAATCCACCACCGTGCTCTAAAAGATCTAAGTGAAGCTCTAGAGCAAAAATTATCATGCTCAAAAGATATAAGTGAAGCACTATGAGCAAAACTATCAAGCTCAAAAGATATAAGTGAAGCTCAAAGAGTATTCTAACAAATTCCAATTCATGTATGGCTATCTAAAAAGGTGTGTACACCAAGGATGATTGTGGTTAACTAACAAGCAAATACGCAAATAATACAAGACGCTCCAATCAAAACACATATCATGTGGTGAATAAAAATATAGCTCCAAGTAAATTACCGATGGAAGTAGACGAAAGAGGGGATGCCTTCCGGGGCATCCGCAAGCTTTGACTTTTTGGTGTCCTTGGATTATCTTGGGAGTGCCATGGGCATCCCAAAGCTTAGACTCTTGCCCCTCCTTGTTCCATATTCCATCAAAAGAATTCATCCAAAACTTGAAAACTTCACAACACAAAACTCAATAGAAATCTTGTGAGCTCCGTTAGAGAAAGAAAACAAAAGACTACTTTAAGGTAGTGTAATGAACTCATTATTTATTTATATTGGTGTTAAACCTACTTTATTCCAACTTCTCTATGGATTATAAACTATTTTACTAGTCATAGATTCATCTTAATAAGCAAACAACACACGCAAAACAGAATCTGTCAAAAACAGAATAGTCTGTAGTAATATGTAACTAACGCAAACTTATGGAACTCTTAAAATTCTACCAAAATAGGAAGTCCTGGAAATTTTTTCTATTGAACATCATCAAAAAGAATGAACGCAAAACCACGTTTCTGTGATTTAACAAAACTATATTCCTGCGTGCAAAGTTTCTGTTTTTCAGCAGAATCAAATCGACAATCATCGTAGATTATCCTATAGGTTCTACTTGGCACAAACACTAATTAAAACTTAAAACCACATCCAAACAGAGCCTAGATGGATTATTTATTCCTAAATATAATCAAAAACAAAAAAACAAAAATAAAATTGGGTTGCCTCCCAACAAACGCAATCGTTTAACGCCCCTAGCTAGGCATAAAAGCAAGGATAGATCTAGGTATTGCCATCTTTGGTAGGCAATCCATAAGTGGCTCTCATGATAGATTCATCTGGTAATTTTATTTTATTTCTAGGGAAGTGTTCCATGCCCTTCTTTAAGGGAAATTGGAATCTAATATTCCCTTCCTTCATATCAATAATTGCACCAATCGTTCTAAGGATAGGTCTACCAAGAATAATAGGACATGAAGGATTGCAATCTATATCAAGAACGATAAAATCTATGGGCACATAATTCCTATTTGCAACAATAAGAACATAATTAATTCTTCCCATAGGCTTTTTAATAGTGGAATCCGCAAGATGGAAGTTTAGGGAGCAATCATCAAAGTCACGGAAATCTAGCAAATCACACAAAGTTTTGGGAATAGTAGAGACACTAGCAGCCAAATCACACAAAGCATGAAACTCATAATCTTTAATTTTAATTTTAATAGTAGGTTCCCACTCATCATAGAGTTTTCTAGGGATAGGAACTTTCAACTCAAGTTTTTCTTCATAAGATTGCATCAAGGCATCAACAATGTGTTCGGTAAAGGCCTTATTTTGACTATAAGCATGAGGAGAATCTAGCACCGATTGCAACACGGAAATACAACCAATTAAGGAGAAATTTTCATTATTAAATTCCTTGAGATCCAAAATAGTGGGTTTAGCAACATCTAGGTTTTTATTTCTTTCAATCCCACTTTTATCAATTTCATTATCAAGATCTAGAAACTCCGAATTCTTAGAACGCCTTCTAGGTAAAGGAAGATCATATTCAGTTTCATCAAGATTCATATTGAAAAACAAAGATTTAATGGGGGACACATCAATAACTTTTAGATCTTCATCTTGACTTTCATAGGAATTGGAAGAACACGCTTTAATAAAGGCATCTTTGGAAGCACGCATCCTAGCGTTTCTTTCTTTGCACTCATCAATGGAAATTCTCATGGCTTTGAGAGACTCATTGATATCATGCTTAGGAGGAATAGATCTAAGCTTTAAAGAATCAATTTCAAGAGAAATTCTATCAAAGTTCCTAGCCAAATCATCAACTTTAAGCAATTTCTCTTCAAGCAAAGCATTAAAATTCTTTTGTGAATTCATAAACTCTCTAACACTACTCTCAAATTCAGAGGGCATCTTATGAAAATTTCCATAAAGAGTTGTTGTAGGAATTTCCATAATTATTAGAAGGATTACTAGGATAAGGCCTAGGATTAAAATTCCCTCTATACGTGTTGTTTCCAAAACTATTCCTACTAACGAAATTCACATCCATAGATTCATTATTATTCTCAATCAAAGTAGACAAAGGCATATCATTGGGATCAATAGGAGTATTTTTAGTAGCAAACAACTTCATAAGTTCATCCATCTTTTCACTCAAAACATTGATTTCTTCTATAACATGCACTTTTTTACTAGAAGATGTTTCGGTGTGCCATTGAGAATAATTAGCCATAATATTATCAAGCAATTTTGTAGCATCTCCTAACGTAATTTCCATAAACGTGCCTCCCGCGGCCGAATCTAAAATATTTCTAGAAGCAAAATTCAATCCAGCATAAATTTTTTGTATGATCATCCATAAATTCAAACCATGAGTAGGGCAATTGCGAATCATCAATTTCATTCTTTCCCAAGATTGGGCAACATGCTCATGATCAAGTTGTTTAAAATTCATAATATCGTTCCTAAGAGTGATGATCTTAGCGGGAGGAAAATACTTAGAGATAAAAGCATCTTTGCACTTGTTCCAAGAAGCAATACTATTTTTAGGCAAAGACAAAAACCAAACTTTAGCACGATCTCTAAGTGAAAACGGAAATAACTTCAATTTGACAATATTGTTATCCGTATATTTCTTCTTTTGCATATCACATAAATCAACAAAATTGTTTAGATGAGTAGCGGCATCTTCACTAGGAAGGCTGGCGAATTGATCTTTCATAACAAGATTTAGCAAAGCGGTATTGATTTCACAAGACTCATCATTATTAAGAGGAGCAATCAGAGTATTAAGGAAATCATTATTATTGGTATTCGAGAAGTCACACAATTTGGTATTATCTTGCACCATGGCAACAAGTAATCCAACACACAAGCAAACAGAAAGGCAACGGGAAAAGGCAAACGGGAAAGAGAGGAGGAGATTGGGAAAGAGAGGGCAAATAAAATGGCAAGGGTGAGGTGGGGGAGAGGAAAACAAGATGCAAATGTCAAATAATATAATGCGAGAGATAGGGATTGTGATGGGTACTTGGTATGGTGGACTTGCTCTTGTGTGAGCCTCCCCGGCAACGGCGCCAGAAATTCTTCTTGCTACCTCTTGAGCACTGCGTTGGATTTCCCCGAAGAGGAGAGGATGATGCAGCAAAGTAGCGTAAGTATTTCCCTTAGTTTTTGAGAACCAAGGTATCAATGCAGTAGGAGACCATGCACAAGTCACTCATACCTACACAAAACGATAGCTCCTCGCAACCAACGCGATTAGGGGTTGTCAATCCCTTCACACTCACTTACAAGAGTGAGATCTGATAGAGATGATAAATAATATTTTTGGTATTTATGGTATATAGATGCAAAGTGAAAAGTAAAAGGCAAAGTAAAAACAAAGCAACTAATAAAGTAATGGAGATTGATATGATGAGAATAGACCCGGGGGGCATAGGTTTCACTAGTGGCTTCTCTCAAGAGCATAGATATTCTTCGGTGGGTGAACAAATTACTGTTGAGCAATTGACAGAACTGAGCATAGTTATGAGTATATCTAGGTAATGATCATGTATATATGCATCACGTCCAAGTCAAGCAGATCGAAAAGATTCTGCATCTACTACTATTACTCTACTCATCCACCGCTATCCAGCATGCATCTAGAGTATTAAGTTAAAACAGAGTAATGCCTTAAGCAAGATGACATGATGTAGAGGGATAAATTCATGCAATATGATAAAAAACCCATCTTGTTATCCTCGATGGCAACAATACAATACGTGTGTTGCTGCCCCTTCTGTCACTGGGAAAGGACACCGCAAGATTGAACCCAAAGCTAAGCACTTCTCCCATTGCAAGAACAACCAATCTAGGTGGCCAAACCAAATGGATAATTCGAAGAGACTTGCAAAGATAACTCAATCATACATAAAAGAATTAAGAGAAGATTCAAATATTATTCATAGATAAGCTGGATCATAAACACACAATTCATCGGTCTCAACAAACACACCACAAAAAGAAGATTACATCAAATAGATCTCCACGAGAGAGGGGGAGAACATTATATTGAGATCCAAAAAGAGAGAAGAAGCGATCTAGCTACTAGCTATGGACCCGAAGGTCTGAAGTAAACTACTCACACTTCATCGGAGGTGCTATGGTGTTGATGTAGAAGCCCTCCGTGGTGGATGCCCCCTCCGGCGGAGCTCCGGAACAGGCCCCAAGATGGGATCTCGTGGATATAGAAGGTTGCGGCGGTGGAATTAGGTTTTTGGCTCCTCTTCTGATCGTTTGGAGATACATAGGTATATATAGGAGGAAAGAGTACGTCGATGGAGCAACAGGTGGGCCACGAGGCAGGGGGTGTGCCCTAGGGATGGCGCCCCCCACCGTCGTGAATGCCTCTGTTACTTCTTGGAGTAGGGTCCAAGTCTTCTGGATCACGTTCTGTGAGAAAATCACGTTCCCGAAGGTTTCATTCCGTTTGAAATCCGTTTGATATTCTGTTTCTTTGAAACACCGAAATAGGCAAAAAACAGCAATTCTGGGCTGGGCCTCCGGTTAATAGGTTAGTCCCAAAAATAATATAAAAGTGGAAAATAAAGCCCAATATAGTCCAAAACAGTAGATAAAAGTAGCATGAAGCAATCAAAAATTATAGATACGTTGGAGACGTATCAGTTCTCTGGCCTTGAAACCAGGGAAATCATCATTTCTACTTCTCTATTTCCCAAGATCATGTCATTTCTATTCTAGCCCAACCCTAAAATTCTTTTCTAAGGAATATTCATTTTCCTATTAAAGGAATAATCCCGTTTGCCCTAGGTTGTGAAGCAGCCTATATTTCTATCTCTCACAAAATTCACAAATAATTCTCATAAATAGTTTGGATTATATATGCCCCAAATATTTCCACACCAGCCTTATCCAGTTCAAAAATAATTCATCAATATTCATTCTTCATTTCTGTCAAGAGTGGCCTTCTGTGAAGGAAGTGTCACCTGTCCTCTCTTGTTTGCTCCCAAACTTTTTGGTCATTATTTCATGTCCAAATCATGGACACATGACAAAATTCAATTCCATTTGCCTAGTGAATCTTCCTTAGTGATTTTTCAAAGTTGTTGCCTAGATGGAGCCTTTGTGAAGGAAGTACTAGCTAGGAGTATCGAAATGAGTTGAAATTTTGCAAGCTCGTTAATGTCCCCATATCATGAATGTCCTCCAATTTTCATCCTCATCCAATCAACTAAGTGAGCACACCCTCAAATTTTTGCTTCTGGTAATATTTTCAGGTTGTGAACCAAGTATATTTTATTATTCTGAGAAATTACCAGATCATGCTCCTACAAATATAGCTTATCTCCACCCAATTTGGTATCATCTCAGCAAGCCAATTTCTCTCCAAAATTATCCCAAGTTTCTGGACAGAAAGGATCCCTGTGAAGGAAGTACCATTTTGGCATGTCCAATTGGTATGAAATTTTTATAGCATCTTTATTTGTCCAAATCATCAGGCCTTGCCAAATTTCAGCTCATGTGTCTACTCCATGTTAGAGCATCATCTTAAGCAATTTTCCGGACCAAAATTGCATTTGCAAAGCAACTATAGTAATTTGTGGTCCATTTCTTTCCAAACTTCACAGGGTTGTAGTCATTCTTACTCTAAACCTCCCAGACATCACATTTACCGTGAGCATTTCTCTGTTGATCACAGTGACATGGTCAAGTTTGATACATCAAACTTCCATCGAAGCCTCACTTCACTGTAGAGCCTCTTATCTCGATCTATCAACTGTTATAGTCTCCATGGTGGAGATACAATACATTAGATATCCTTTTATAGCCTCTAGTGTCCCATCCTTGCCACGCCAGACAGTGACCGCATGTATTTTTGCATGTGCTCGTGCTCTGGCAGCATTGGACATGCTTTGGGCGACAACACACATCGGGTAGCCCATTTCCGACGATGTCCGCACGTATGGTGTTGCCGACCTGGCACCCTGCTCTCCCCCATCGCTCTTCAATCCCCCTCCTGTAGCTGCCTTGTCGGTGCTTGCTGCCGCGAGCCCACGAGTGCACTGTGGCCGACAGCCTCTGTTCGTCGCTGCATCCTCTTCTTCCCCCGTCCACGTGCGCCTGTGCGTCCCTGGTGTCACGGGCGTCTGCCCTCTACTCTCTCTCGTCGCCTCAACCGTCCGAGCTCGCTTGTGTGCCCACGCGTCCGTGGATCCGGCCATGCATCCGTGGTGAGCTCCAGCTTGGGACACCGTGCTCCAGCTATATAAAGCCACCCAAGTCTTAGCCTGTCTTCACAAGCCTCCTCCCCTCTCTCCTAGCTTCCCGCCCAACCACTCTCGTGAGCCCAAGAAGTTCTCGATCCCTCAAATGGCCGCCGCCCCAGTCCTCTCAAATTTGTGCGATGGGTGTCGGTGTCAAAACCGGCGGATCTCGGGTAGGGGGTCCCAAAGTGTGCGTCTAAGTCTAATGGTACTAGGAGGCGGGGGACACAATGTTTACCCTGGTTCGGGCCCTCTTAATGGAGGTAATACCCTACTTCATGCTTCATTGATCTTGATGATATGAGTATTACAAGAGTTGATCTACCATGAGATCGTAGAGGCTAAACCCTAGAAGCTAGCCTATGATTATGATTGTTGTTGTCCTACGGACTAAACCCTCCGGTTTATATTGACACCGGAGGGGGCTAGGGTTACACAGAGTCGGTTACAGAGAAGGAGATCTACATATCCGAATTGCCAAGCTTGCCTTCCACGCAAAGGAGAGTCCCACCCGTACACGGGACGAAGTCTTCAATCTTGTATCTTCATAGTCCAACAGTCCTGCCAAAGTATATAATCCGGCTATCCGAGGAACCCCTAATCCAGGACTTCCTCAGTAGCCCCTGAACCAGGCTTCAATGACGATGAGTCCTGCGCGCAGATTGTCTTCGGCATTGCAAGACGGGTTCCTTCTCCGAATACTCCATAGAAGATTTTGAACACAAGGATGGTGTCCGGCTCTGCAAAATAATTTCCACATACCACCGTAGAGAGCACAATATTGCACAAATATAATCTGCTGACAAATTTTAATAGCGTGACATCACGCCGCGGCCTGGTTATTACAAACCGTTTTCCTAGCCAGCCACTGCACATGTTGCGAGGCAGTTTTATTGGCATGTCTTGTCGAAGCAGAGATCGTGTTCCCCTTATCACGGGATTCTCATCAATACGGGTGTGGGTAACCCAACTGCGCTTGTTAGTATGACTCCTCGATTTTAGGAAATTTCCAGATGGACACGCGGATGATGCTTGATATTCACCCTCTTTATAAAGGGGCTAAGGCCTGTCCTTTTCTCCCCACACTCGATCCTTCCCTTCCCCCACCTCGAGTTCCAACACCCAAGGCTCAGGCTAAGCGCTTCGGACCTTCAACCATGTCCGGATCCAACCTTCAAGGCCGGTGGATGGCCTCCTCAGTCACATAGGAGGACATCAAGAAGCTTAGGGAGGCCTGGTATCTCACCCCATAAATCCCAAACAGGCTGCCTGCTCAAGGGTAGGTCATCCCCACTCCCGAACCCAACGAGAGTGTCATATTTGTATCCCACTTCCTCCGAGGGCTAGGTTTTAGTGTTGATCCCTTTGTGAGAGGGCTCATGTTCTATTACGGACTAGATTTCCATGATCTAGCTCCAAATTCCATCCTTGACATGTCATCGTTTATCATTGTGTTCGAGGCCTTCCTCTGCATCACCCCACACTTCGGCTTATGGCTCAAGACCTTCTGTGTGAAGCCGAAGATGATCGATGGGAGACACGCGGAGTGCGGAGGCGCAGCAATAAGCAAAGGCGCCGACGCCCTATGGCTAGAGGGTTCCTTCCCAGAGGTGTCCGACTTATGGAAACAGGAGTGGTTTTACATCACAGGTCCCCATGATACAAAGCGGGCGGCCCCCCTGTCTTCCACCCGGGCCCTCTACCTCAACTGGCGTCGTGGGTTAACAAGGGGCTGGACTGGGGGCCAGTTAATGACGTGCTGACATTGCAAAGCTGCATCCAAGATCTCCTCGAGAGGGATGTCAGTCTTGTCAAGGTAATGCAACTAATCCTAGTTCATCGGGTCCTACCATGCCAACGTCGATCTCTCTGTATGTGGTAGTTCAACCCGGAAGGACCGCGAACTATTCAACAATTCTTTGGCGTGACACTCGAAGGGATGTATGGATTGTTCTTCGGATCACGAATAAAGTGTCCGGAAACCACCGAGAATGCGGGTCTTAACTGCAACCATCCGAATACCCAATTAAGTAATTCCGCGACTGAACATGCCCTCTTTTATATTTGTTACAACATCATTATGAAAAATTGCTCTCGGCCAGGGCTGGATAAGAAAGGCAGAGAGGATCAGGTGTTCGGCCCCCCTTCCCGAAGGCTCACCGGATCCTGTACTAACCAAGATGCTTAAGCACGCACCTTATCAAGTGCCATTGGGAGAGGATGAAGGGAGGGATAAAGAAGCCAAAAGTGGGCTTCACACATTACACATCCAAACCGGGGGAATTAGTGTCTCCGCGAAGGAGGATAATCGAGGAGGTGAATCCAGAATCCCCTCTCCCCAAGGAAAGAAAAGGGCCGCCTCTGAAGACTTGGAAATGGAGGTTTCTAAACGAGGGAATAAACCTTCGCCAGGGGGCCCTGCCCCGGAGGGCGTCCTTACCGCACAACACCCGCAAGGGGGCCATCCCTCAATCGAGCTGTAAGTGAACAAAAGTACTTTGGTAAATATAACCTGTTTTTATCTCTGAGAACAATAATCGAGACATATATCTTGCAGTCCGGCTCGCAGCCCTTCTCGACAGAGTTCGTCTTTGTGGGATCTTCTTCCGGAGATGATGGAGAGCGAAACGCCTCCTCCTGCCTCCCCTCCTCGTGGGGTGGACTGAGGTTTCATCATGGAGGATTTCTCCTGATCCGCAAAGGCCAGAAGTTAACTCTTCGGCCGCCCAATGTCCAGAGTATTTGGCTCCAAAGGAGAGGAACAAAAAGAGTCCGGGACTGTCCGGTGCACAAACGAACACACTGATGGGTCTTCTGGAGCAAGCGGCTATCTCACAGGCGCATCGTACCTAAATGGGTACGGTTGTTGAGAGGATTTCATTCGCCAAAAGCGGGTTGAATGAAGCTTTTACGAGCCTATTAAGAGGCTTTGAGGTACGCCAAGTAATATATGTGTATTTTTGACAGTACCACACACGCTAGGTGTGCCCTGTATAGGTAGTAGCCCCTGAGACTCTGGTTACCATCCAGAGGCGCCAAACAGAGGATCATAGTCCCACGTAATGATCGCGTTGCTTTTATGTGCAGGCGGCTGAGGGTTCGGTGGCTGGCCGGACTGCTGATACTTCCGAACTGAGGCGGCAGCTTGACGTGGCGGATGCCGACATCGCGCTTGTGAACAAGCGGCTTGACGAGGCACAGGATATGTATTTTCGGGTGGTCAGCAAATATTAAGAGGAGCATGATGCTAGTATCTATAATATGTTGTGACTGCAGATGGAGTTGCTGCCATGGAGACCCTTCGGGCGGAACTTGCCCGAGCCAAGGAACAAGCCAGGATAAGTGAGGCAGCCGCCCTAAAGGCGGCCAAAGAGTTAAGAGCCGAACAGGCTGCTCATCGCCAGAGCGAAGATAAAATAGCCAAGATGGCTGTTGAGCTAAAATATGCCGTCGATGATATGAGCTCCTTGAGAAGGAAAGCCAAGCAAAAGCGGTTGACCTGAAGAACGCCTTGGAAGCAGCCAAGGAAACTCGCTTTGAAATTAGAGCGGTAAGGGAGGAGCTTCATGAAGCCGGAGATATTGCGGCTGGGAGGCCCTTTTTGTTGCGGATGAAGATCGGAGATCCGAAGTATGCCCCTCTCACTACTAGGAAAACGGCTATAGATGGAATGGACACTAATGGCGCACCACATGTGTGGTGTGCCATTAGTATATAGCAATGGTGCACCACACACCAGGTGCGCCATTAGTAATATATTACTAATGGCGCACCTGGTGTGTGGTGCGCCACTAGTAGTTTTGAAAAAAATAAAAAAAATCTGTTACTAATGGCGCACCGTGGGATAGTGCGCCATTACTAGTTGACATAGTAATGGCGCACCACACCCATGGTGCGCCATTAGTAGTTTAAAAAAATAATAAATTTTTTTTAGTAATGGCGCACCAGTGGACAGTGCGGCATTACTACTTTTAACTAGTAATGGCGCACTGCCCACTGGTGTGCCATTACGAAGTTTTTTTCAAAAAAAAAATTCAATTTTTTTTCAAAACTAGTAATGGCGCACTATGGGTGTGGTGCGCCATTACTAGTTTAACTAGTAATGGCGCACCACTCCCACGGTGGGCCATTACTAACTTGGCCCAAGAATTCCCCCGAATGCACCCCCCACCCCGTGGACCGCCTTTTCAGTTTTAAAATAGATAAAAGAAAATGATGAAAATGTGAAAAAAAAATAAAAGAAAATAAGTTTCCCATGTGATATGTGGTGTAGTTGTTGGGAAAATTTGCAAATATGAATTTCGACTTTATTTGCAAAATCTCTCAGGAATTTGTAAAATGGGCATAACTTTTGCATACGAACTCGGATTAAAAAGTTTTCTATATGAAAAATCATCTACTAGAAAAGTTACGGGGCTTTTAAGATCTGGAGGCAAAAAAATTCAAAAAAAATCAAACTTACCAGTGGCGCACCATTTGCTAGGTGCACCACTAGTAATAGAAAAAAAAACTAGTTTCGATTTTTTGGAATTTTTTTCAAAATATGATACGTAATATGAACGGAAGTTTGAAGTATTTTTTCAAAATTTCATCACACTCATGAACATGAACAAAGTCCTAAACATCAACAAGGTTTAATAGGATTGATATGCTAGATATATCAACAAGTGCCTATGAAGTGAGCTGGTGCTGGGGTTCGATAGAACTCTGAAGTTAAGCATGCTTGGGCTGGAGTAGTGTGAGGATGGGTGACCTTTCGGGATTAAGAAAAAAACGAAAAAAAATAAAAAAAATTTAAAAAAATGAATTTTCTTTTGAAAAAAGATTATTACTAATGGCGCACTTTTGTGTGGTGGACCATTACTAAGTCAGATAGTAATGGCGCACCTCTAGGCATACTAATGGCGCACTACAGGTGCGCCCTTAGTATCTCGTATACTAATGGCACACCAGTGGTGCGCCATTAGTAAAAAATACTAGTGGTGTGGTACTAATGGCACTAATGGCGCACCAGTAGTGCGCCATTAGTAGGCAAAACTGGTGCGCCATTAGTAGGCCTTTTCCTAGTAGTGTCTGGATCAATTATGGAGTGCTGCAGACGCATATTCGGACTTGGCAAAGAGTGCTGCTAATGCGACTGAGTTTTACAAAGATCAGAAAGATCATGAGGTGGAAAGGTTGTTCTGGTCAAAGTTTAGTGCTCCACGCGTCCGCTGCCGTTGAATGAACAAATGGCCGAGTGGGCCGAGCTCCATAGGTTGTCCGGGCTGGCTATGAGGTCTATCGTGGATCATCTTTGGCCAAAGGGACCGATGCCGGACAGTTATTTTGGTTCCGTGCAACAATTCTTTGGTGTTGTGTCGCATATCGATGTTGTGAAGAGGTCGGCGTGCATAGAGGGTGCGCAGATGGCTCTTGCCCGTATTAAAACATATTGGGCATGGATGGAGGCCACCGCTACTGCAACCCAGGGTCCGGCGGGAGGCCAGGGCCCGGCCGAGCACTATTTTGAAGAAGTCCTAGAAGGCGCCCGTTTGATAGAGGCTCAGTGCTCGAAGAGTACCATGTTCGAGTGACATGTATCTGAATTGTAAAAACAATGCTATTTTGATTATAAAGGTTGGGTTTATACTTTTGCCCGAAAGTATTATAGTGCCTCCTGTGCGGCCGTTTATGTATATATATATATATAACCTGAAAGTTTGTAGTTGTCAGCTTCAGCCCCCACGCATGTAATGCGGGGGTGTTCGGAAAAGTGTGTACTCCCACTTGATCCAACATCTTGGTCCATTACTGAGGTGATAGCGCAGCGAACAAGGCAAACGGACTATATAGCTTTAACACTTTCACTTAGCCATAGGAGTTTGACAGTGAGGCTACCATATAGCCCCTGGTACTTCCCCGTTCATCCGAATACGGTGCGCATACGAAAATGACCGGGAAACCTGTCCTTCGTTAATACAGAGGAATCACGAAGATTCCGCTGAGTCATTGAGTGGTTGACTAGTCTTGCGCTATATCATGACTGTCAGTTTTTGGCTTTCTCTACCGAGGTGCTCATCCAGATGAACCAGGGCACAATCACAGTAGTTCTCCCGGTGCCACCTTAGCCGATAGAGCAGAACGTAAGGTAGCAAAACACGAGAGCCGGGCAAACTCAACTATTGACCAAAGACATGATTCGGAGCTGATGCATATAAGGCCAAACTCGCGACGCCGAACACTACCTAGGGTATTCGGACTTTACAACATATACTGGGCTGAGTAACGCCCTCGATAATGAGCCCTGAGTTTCCAGGTACATGCATTAGTCTTGCATGACGGAATGCCAATAACGCTAGTATCCCTCCCAGTTGTGTTAAGTGTCCGGAGGGTATGAAGCAACAAGAGACATTAAAAAAAGGTTTACACAGGGTCTTAATCTAAAAAGAAACCTTTAAGCGGGGCCCTGCTGCACGTCTTCTTCTTTCTCTCCATTGTGCAGTATCCTGGAAGGGTGTAGCATGATGATCATCTGTAAAAAGGAAAAACCCAGGTGAAAGACTTCGAGCGAAAAGTTGGTTATTCTAAACGAACCATGAAAATACAATCTGTTATTGTATTAATAGGGTCAAGCCGAACTATGGGATTTTTTACATGCGGGCAGCCCCTAGCACCACCTATGGGGGTATATCCATCGACCCGAGCTCAGGTTTATCTGGGCTGTTACAACTGGTGGTGCACCAGACTCATCTAACCGTGTCCATGGTCTTGACGACCGATCATTTATTCTGGTTGGAGAGGCCGTTCAGTGTTCGGCTGCTAAAGCCGCCACATATTCTTCCGCACGTAAGGAACGCTTTTCTATTTCTGCTAAGTGTGATGACGCCATGTGGACCGGGCATCTTAAGTTTAAGATAAGCGTAGTGCGGTACTACATTAAAACGAGCGAAGGCCGTTCTTCCGAGTAGCGCGTGATAGCCGCTTCGGAATGGAGCAATGTCGAAGATTAATTCTTCGCTCTGAAGTTGTCGGGGGAACCAAATACAACCTCTAGTACTAGAGCGCCCGTACAGCAGGCCTCGATGCCTGGTATTACTCCTTTAAAGGTAGTATTGCTTTGGCTGATTCTTGACGGGTCTATCCCCATTTTGCAGACAGTGTCCTGATATATCAGATTAAGACTACTGCCGCCGTCCATAAGGACTCGGGTGAGATGGTATCCGTCAATTATTGGGTCGAGCACCAAGGCAGCCGATCCTCCATGTCAGATACTAGTCAGATGATCCCTGCGATCAAAAGTGATCAGGCAGGCCGACCAAGGATTGAACTTGGGGGCGACGGGCTCTACAGCGTATACATCTCGGAGTGCGTGTTTGCGCGTTCTCTTTGGTATGTGAGTTGCGTAAATCATATTCACTATTTTGACTTCTGGTGGGCATTTTTTCTGTCCCCCAGTGTTCGGCTGGCGAGGCTCATCCTCGTCTTCACATGGAGTCTCCCTCCCTTTGTGTTCGGCGTTTAGCTTGCCGGCTTGCTTGAAAACCCAGCATTCTCTATTGGTTTGATTTGCAGGTTTTTCGGGGGTGCCATGAATCTGACATAATCTGTCTAGAATCTTGTTTAGGCTGGACGGTCCATCTTGCTACCTTTGAATGGCTTTTTCCGTTGACCGGGTCGAGAGCCCCTAAATCTAGCGTTGACCGCCATGTTATCTGGGCTGTCTTCATTGTTTGGACGCTTGTTTTTATTGCGTCGTGGCTTCCCATTGCCATCCCTTACTTCGGATGTGCCTAGGTCGCTGGTGCCGCTATGGGCCAGCCAACTCTCCCCGCCCGCGCAAAAGCGGGTCATAAGGCTTGTTAGGGCTGCCATTGTCCTCAGCTTTTCCTGGCCAAGGTGTTTGGCAAGCCATTCGTCTCGGACACTGTGGTTGAAAGCCACTAAGGCTTCATCATCCGGGCAGTCGACGATTTGATTCTTCTTAGTGACAAATATGTTCCAAAGCTTTCGGGCTGACTCTATGGGCTGTTGAATTATGTGACTCAAATCGTCTGCAGCCGAAAGTCAGACATAGGTTCCTTGAAAATTAGCCCTAAAAGCATCCTCAAGTTCTTCCCAACTACCAATTGAGTTTGCGGGGAGGCTTTTCAACCAGTGCCGAGCTGGCCCTTTTAACTTGAGGGGTAGGTATTTGATGGCGTGGAGGTCATCTCTGCACGTCATGTGGATGTGAAGGATAAAGTCCTCAATCCAGACCCCAGGGTGTGTCGTTCCATCGTATACCTCTATGTTCACGGGTTTGAATCCCTCTGGAAATTCATGATTTGGCACCTCATCGGTGAAGCAAAGGGGGTGTGCGGCACCCCTGTATTTGGATGTGTCATGGCATTCTTCTGACGGTTGTAGTGTTTGGTTTTGATTCCGAGCCGTTATTCAGTCGGTATATTCATTTTGGCGGCCGTGATCCTGTGCCGGAGTGTGCTTCCTAGATCCATAAATGGACCTGGCCATACCGGCTTTTTTGTCCAGGCGGTCACGTAAATCGTGTGCTAACTTATGTGCGGCGTCATTAGCCGCTCTATCGCAGCCACGGGGTGGTCTGTCCGGCTGATCGGCCATTTTATTTGTCGGCTGAATGGGCTCGATGGCCTCATCGTCGAATTCGGGCAGTAGCTTGCGCTTTGGGTAGCTCTTTGTGTGGCGATCGTGTCACATCCCTAGTTCTGGTATGACCTAGACTAGCTAGTCATGTTTGCATCATGTTTAAATTCCATTTAATTATGAAATGAGGATATGTGAAAACCTTAGAATAATTTCTGGAAATGACCTAGATAAAAATTGCTCCAAATAGGTCCAAGAAAATGTTCATGTTGCTCTCTGAAAATATTGGGCAGAGATAAAAATCAAACCAATATTTTTAGGAGCTCATAAGTATTTATTTTGGGCATTTGGAATTAATGCATAATTATTTGCATTGGATATATATATGTCATAGATATAATATATGTCCAAAAATTATGCCATTTATTAAGGAGCTTAGGAATAATATAACTAGCTCCTAAAAAAATTGGCATAAGTAAATAAAATGATTTAGTAATATTACTAAATCAAAACAAATGTCAGAAAAATAGAAAAGAAAAAGAAATGGAAAAACCTACCTGTGCTTACCTGTGCAGCCACCTCGCGGCCCAACTGGCGAGCCCAGCAGCAGCCCAGCCCACTAGCGCCTCTGTCGTCTTCCTCCCCCTCGCGCAAAGCAGCTGCGTGGCCGGCATGCCGCAGCCGCGCCACGGCCTCCTTCCTGCCTGTTCTCCCCTCCATCGCCCAGGATGCCCCGCACGTCGCCACGCGCCCCCCGGACTCTCTCACTCTCCCCCGGTCCTCTCCTCTCCCTCGCTCTCTCTCTCACGGCCGAGCGCCACCGTCGCCACCAGCCACCGTTGCCATAGCCACCCCCTCCCCCTCGCCTCTCCGACACGCGCCGGAGCTCCGCCTTCTCGTTCTGAAGATCTCCGCCGTGCCACGCAAGCCGGAGCGCCCTAGAACACCGTCAACATCGTCATCTTCACTACTAGGAAACGGGCTATAGATGGGTTGGACTCTAATGGCGCATTGTACATGTGGTGCACCATTACTAAATACTAATGGCGCACCATGTGTTGGTGCGCCATTAGTGTGCAAATACTAATGGCGCACCACATCCCACGGTGCGCCATTAGTAATTTTTTTTAATTTTTACAAAACTACTAATGGCGCACCGTAGCAGTGGTGCGCCATTACTAGTTGACATAGTAATGGCGCACCACACCCACCGTGCGCCATTAGTAGTTTTGAAAAAAAAATAAAAAAAAATAATAAAAAATTGTTAGTAATGGCGCACCTGTGGACAGTGCGCCATTACTAGTTTTAACTAGTAATGGCGCACTGTCCACTGGTGTGCCATTAACTAGTAATGGCGCACTGTCCACAGGTGCGCCATTACTAAGTTTTTTTCAAAAAAATAAAAAAAAATCAATTTTTTATATTTTTTTTCAAAACTAGTAATGGCGCACCGTGGCTGTGGTGCGCCATTACTAGTTTAACTACTAATGGCGCACCACCCCACGGTGCGCCATTACTAGTTTGCCAAGCTTCCACCGAATGCCCCCCCCCCCACCGTGGACCGCTTTTTTAGTTTAAAAAAAATAAAAAAATGATAAAAATGTCAAAAAAGTAAAACAAAATAAGTTTCCCATGTGATATGTGGTCTAGTTGTTGGGAAAATTTACAAATATAAATTTCGACTTTATTTGCAAAATCTCTCTAGAAATTTGTAAAATGGGCATAACTTTTGCATACGAACTCGGATTAAAAAGTTTTATATATGAAAAATCATCTACTCAAAAAGTTACATCCAAATTTACGGGGAAGCCCGTTAAACATTTTCAAAATCCCCAAAAACCTAACAGAAAAAAAGTTACGGGCTTTCAAGATCTAGAGGCAAAAAAATTCAAAAAAAATTGGTTTTGAATTTTTTTAATTGTTTTTCAAAAAATGATACGTAATATGACCGGGAAGTTTGAAATATTTTTCAAAATTTCATCATAGTCATGAACATGAACAAAGTCCTTGACATCAACAAGGTATAATAGGATTGATATGCTAGATATATCAACAAGTGCCTGTGAAGTGAGTTGTTGCTGGGGTTGGATAGAACTCTGAAGTTAAGCGTGCTTGGGCTGGAGTAGTGTGAGGATGGGTGACCTTTCGGAAAGTTTGACCACGTAGTGCGATTTGACCTGATTTTAAGCATATTGACCCGAGATTAAGCCATAGTGACCTGAGATTAAGAAAAAAATCAAAAAAATGAACAAAATTTCTGAAAAAAAAATTGAAATTATTTTTTTGATAAAAATGTTACTAATGGCGCACTTCTATGTGGTGCGCCATTAGTAAATCATATACTAATGGTGCACCGTGGGCTATACTAATGGCGCACTCCGTGGTGCGCCATTAGTATACCTGATACTAATGGAGCACCAGTGGTGCGCCATTAGTAAAAAATACTAGTGGCGTGATAGTAATGGCGCACCGGTAGTGCTCCATTAGTAGGAAAAACCGGTGCGCCATTAGTAGGCCTTTTCCTAGTAGTGCTTCGACCCACGGCCACCGAGATCACCGGCGACCTTACGTCGTCACCAGCCCCTCCTCGAGCTCGCCGACCGCCTCGTCCGAACCATCGTGAGCTTCTACGCCGTCCCCCTCTCTCCGTTCCTCCGTTCTCGCGCCGTGGCTCCCGTTCCCCACCACGGCCGTAGCACCTCGCCTGCGTCCATGTCGCCACCGTTGCGCTAGCTGCCGTAGCTCACGCCCGCGCATGTCAACGTGCTCAGCTGCCTCCCAGCAAGCCAACGTCGCTGTCCGAAGCCCCTACCGTGCAACGCAGCGCTGTGCGCGCACTTGGCTGAACTCCGGCCACCGCCTCGAGCTCATTTCCGACGAGCTCCGGCACCCCCGCAGCCTCCCGCTTGCTCCAAACGACGCGGACGAGCTCTAGCTCCTCGTCCGTGGTCTCCGCCGCCTAAATGGTTGCCGGAGGGTTATTCCCGAGCCCCTCCACCGCGTCTGGCCTCGCCGGCGTCGAGTCGCCGGCGGGTTGACCCCGCTGACCAGGGGGTTTGACCCTCTGACCTCACCGGACTGACAAGTAGGCCAGGCCCCTGCTAAATTTAGTTAGATGTTAATTAAACTTAATTAGCCTGCTGATACTGACATGTGGGCCCGAGGCCACTAACTAAACGAGATTAGTTAGGTTAGACACTGACATATGGGTCCCACTGGTCAGGTTTGACCTGGACCAACCCGTTGACCTGCTGACGTCACGCAGACATCGTGCTAACGCAGTTAACTATTTTCTGGATTAAAAATAATCAGGAAAATCCAGAAAATGATTCAAACTTCAAAAAATCATAGAAATTCAACCGTAACTCAGATTGAAATAATTTATATATGAAAAATTATCAAAAAAAATGCAACCTATCCATTTGTACTAGTTTCATGCATGACAAACCAACTTATACCTACTGTATAAGTGAAACACTAAAATGGCTTATATAAAGAACTTATTTTGGAGATGCATTTGAATCTTTGGTTCAAATGGATTTCACCCAAATAAAAGCTAGTTGCATTAGCTTAATCAACATCACATCTACATGCCATGTTCATGCATCATATTGTTGCATATGCTTGTGTGTTGATTGCTGACACCGTTCCTTCTCGATACGTCCTGCTCCGGAGACCGTTCCAGAGTACCTGTCTGAGGAGCAGTGCCTTCCTTGTTGATCTACCAGGCAAGCAAACCCCCTTGTTCATTTCGATACAATCCTACTCTCTCGCTCCTACTCTCAGTTATTGCATTAGGACAACAACGTTTCAACTGCTACTTTGTGCTGTGGTAGTTGAACCCATTCCTCTGCATGACCTGTGATTGCCATAGTAAATAGTTGAAACCCACTAGCATGTGTAGGAGTTGATTGAGCCATGTTGTGTTCCTACCATGCCATGCCTGCTATTGGTTAGAGTTGTGTCAGGTCTGATTCATTGGGAATGAATTGGAGTGTTATGCTATGTTCTGATGCTGAGAGTTAAGTGTGTGAACACGATTTGGTAAAGGTAGCGGTGAGAGGCCATGTAGGAGTACATGGTGGGTTGTCTCACTGGAACCGTCCTTAAGCACTGAGTTCTGTGTATGTTGTCCAATGACTCGATACTACCACACATTGGGTTCCGGTAACTCGACCCCTCTCGGCTTATTAACCAACTTGATCACTGTCCAGGAGTTGCAACTTGTTTCTGGTGTTTGTAGGTAGTGTTAGTAGTCTACCAAGTGGCACCCGACCAAGTGGGCTTGGGACAGACTAGGCACAAGTGGCACGGTGTACCAAGCGTAGATCCATCCGGCGAGGTGGGCTTGGGAATCCTGCACACATCATTTGGGGCCGTGAGCGACACCCCAGCCGGATCTCCTTACGGATGGAACCCGAATAGGCGATAAACCTGGACTAGAGTCTTGTGTGGTTAGTCCGGTCGTGGCTGACACCCTCGCCAGGCTTCCGCTTGAAGGTTGCCGAGATACATGACGTGTGCATGGCGATAAGTGGTGAGAGCGTGTGTGAATAAGTACACCCCTTCAGGGTTAACATGATCTATTCGAATAGCCGGATCCGCGGTTATGGACTTCTTGGATGCTTACATGGTACATAGATAACTTGAAGTGGACACTATAAAATGCTCAAAACAAGTGTGAGTGCTATGGATGGCCTTCTCGTAGGGAGACGGGGATGAATCCATAGTTGTGTATTGTGTGGTGATTAGTGGACTCGTGTGCGCCATATCACCTCAAAGAAGTTCTGGTAGTCGTAGAATAGGATAGCCATAGAATCAAAGCTGGCTTGCTGCAACTAAACCCCACATTACCCTCTCGATAAAAGTGCATGTATGATATGATCTGATGTAAGTCTTGCTGAGTACTTTTGTACTCAGGTTGCTTTATTTATGTTTTGCAGCGGAGACTTGTGTCTTACAAGTGTTCTCGTGGACTTCGACAAGTAGCTTGTACCTCAGCTATGATCTTGATAGGATGTTGTAGATAGTCGGGCTCTTTAGCCTTTTTCATTTGTTGATGTCTGTACTCAGACATGTAATGCTTCCGCTTCTTGCTTGAATGCTCTGAATGTTGGGTCATGTGACCCCTGCTTGTAATAAATGCTATGATGGCTCTTTGAGCCTTATCTATATGAGTTGTTGAGTTATGCTGTGATGCCATGTTGTACAGCACATACTTGTATGTTATGCGTACGTGTAATGTGTATTGCTATGTGTGGGATCTGACTAACTAGTTGTTTATCCTTAGTAGCCTCTCTTACCGGGAAATGTCTCCTAGTGCTTCCACTGAGCCCTGGTAGCTAGCTACTGCTCCGGAACACTTAGGCTGGCTGGCACGTGTCCTTCTTCATTCCTGTGTCTGTCCCTTCGGGGAAATGTCACGCGGTGTCCACGGGAGGCCTATTAGCCTGCTACAGCCCGGTTTACCAGAGTCCTGCTAGCCCAGTTGCTATAGCCCGGATTCACTCGCTGATGATCGACACGTTCGTTGCTGGGTCATGTATGCCTGTCCCTGTAAGTTAGTGCCACTTTGGGTTCACGACTAGCCATGTCAGCCCAAGTTCTTTGTCATATGGATGCTAGCAACACTATCATATACGTGTGCCAAAAGGCGTAAACGGTCCCGGGCATGGTAAGGCGACACCCGTGGGAATACCGTGCGTGAGGCCGCAAAGTGATATGAGGTGTTACATGATAGATCGGTGTGGCATAGAATCGGGGTCCTGACAGCTTTGGTATCAGAGCCTGACTGCCTGTAGGATTACCAAGCCAAACTGGTCGAAGTTGAGTCTAGAAATTCTTTAGTTATGTAAGGGAATTGATTGTGGGAAGGAACATAAGGCTCTGAGTCATCCTATCTTTCCTGCGGGGTTAAGGAACTAGGCTTTCTCTTCCAACTATCAGGATCACGTGTTACTACTCCGTAGTCCCATAGGATTGGTTGATCAGAGTCATACCCCAGTTTTCGAGTACTTTCGGTGTAGCCTATTTAGTATGATCTCTGAACCTTGACTGGTGATGTTGAGTATCTTACTACCTCATTTTAGCAGGATGTCTCATTCTGAGCATCTTACTACCGTTATGCTGCCGGAATTGCCCTAGGAGTTCGAGAGATACTAATTTCCTTGTCCTACATTCTATAGCCTATAGTTGATGCTGATTCCGTCCTTGGTTTCGTTTCTCAGGATGTCATTAGCTAAGCGAAGTTCTGTTGCTCGTAGCGAGAACCACGAAGATGGTAGGGATGAGGATCCTCCCGACCAGCCTTCATTGATAGAGTTCATGTTAGAGATGGCGAGGAACAAGCGTGAGTCTAACCGCTTGTTGGCACGTATCGAGGAGAACACCGCACATCGGTTCAAAGGGTCTGCAACCATTCATGACTTCATTCGCTTGCACCCACCTACCTTCCATCATTCCATCGATCCACTCGATGCAGATGACTGGCTCCGTAGCATCACTCATAAGCTACGTTTCGCGAACGTAGATGAAGATGACAAGGTCACCTATGCCACATACCACCTGGAAGGTCCTGCTAGTCTTTGGTGGCAGAACCATGAGGCTATGGTTCCAGCTGGCCAGATTCCTACCTGGAGAGTTTTCACTGAGGCTTTTCGCGAGCATCACATTCCCCAGACCCTCATCGATCGCAAGAGAGAAGAGTTCTGTAGTTTCACCCAGAGTAAGATGGCTGTTGATGCTTACAGTAGAGAGTTTGAGAACCTCGCCCGCTATGCCACAGAAGAGGTGTCCACGGACACCAAGAAGCAGGCTAGGTTCCGGAAGGGTCTCAACCCCAAGTTGCGTCGTGATCTCCACTTGCACCATTGCAATACATTCCAGGCTCCGGTGAACAAGGCCATAAATGCAGAGACAGCCCAGCTCACTTACGAGGAGTCTCGTAAGCACACCCGTGATTTGGGATCTTCCTCCGGTTCTAGTTCTCAGAAACGCCGGATTTGGGTTCCAAACTCCGCTCTTCCACCCAGATATGTACCGAGGTCATCTTATGTGCCACCTCATCCAGTTCAGCAGTATGCTCCACCCAGGCCTATTGGTGGACCGCCTGCCAATGTGGGTCCACGTTCTACCTCCATGATTTGTTACAAGTGCGGAGAGCCAGGCCACATTGCCCGTATTTGCACTCAGACCAGTGTTGCTCCACCCCAGCCCGAGAAGTCTGTTGGCCATGGTAAGCCATCACGCAAGATGATTAGTGCCAAGTCATCTCACCCTAAACATGGACGTGTGCATCACGTCTCAGCTAAAGACGCTCATGATGATCCAAATGTCATCCTGGGTACACTCCTTGTCAACTGTCATCCAGCATTGGTTCTGTTCGATACTGGAGCATCTCGTTCCTTCATTTCTGAAAGCTATGCTTGCTTGCAGGACATGTCATTTTGTGATATGCCCTCCCCGCTACTAATTCAAACTCCTGGATCCAAATGGCAAACCTCTAGGATAAGTTATGGCAATGAAATCCATGTTGACAGACTTGTATTCCTTGCTTCCTTGATATCTCTCAAGTCTTTGGATATTAACATCATCTTGGGTATGGACTGGATGATAGCTCATCATGCCAAGATTGATTGTTTCACCAGGTCTGTTCAGCTTACACACCCATCTGGCAAGATAGTCTCTGTCTCCACTAGAGTTGCAAAGCTTCAGCTCTATTCTCTTAATGTCAGCCCTCTTCCCGACCTTGAAGATATCCCGGTAGTCCGTGACTTTCCGGATGTCTTTCCGGAGGAACTATCAGGTGTTCCACCTGATAGAGATGTAGAGTTCATCATAGATCTTATCCCAGGAACCACTCCAATCTCTAGGAGACCTTACAAAATGGCACCCTTAGAACTAGCTGAGCTTAAGAAACAACTTCATGAGTCCTTGCAAAAGGGTTTCATCCGTCCTAGTTCTTCTCCTTGGGCTTGCCCCGTCCTCTTCGTCAAGAAGAAGGATGGTACGGACCGTATGGTTGTAGATTATCGCCTCGTTAATTTAGTCGCGATAAAGAACAAGTATCCGCTCCCCAGGATCAATGACCTATATGATCAGCTCGTTGGATCCTCGGTCTTCTCCAAGATGGATTTGAGGTTAGGCTACCACCAAATCAAAATCAGAAATGGGGACATTCCCAAAACGACTTTTGTCACTCGTTATGGTCAGTACGAGTACACTGTCATGTCCTTCTTTCTAACCAACGCCCCAACCACTTTCTCCCGCTTGATGAACTCGATCTTCATGGAGAACTTAGATAAATTCGTCGTGGTTTACCTCGATGATATTCTTATTTACTTGAAGAACGAGGAAGAGCATGCCGAACATCTTAGACTTGTGTTAGAAAAACTCAGAGAGCACCGCCTTTATGACAAGTTCTCCAAGTGTGAATTTTGTTTACCAGAAGTGACCTACCTAGGCCACGTAATCTCTGGTAAGGGCATTGCTGTCAATCCCGAGAGAGTTAAGGCCGTTCTTGATTGGACTCCACCTGAAACCGTTAAACAAGTTAGGAGTTTCCTTGGTCTAGCCAGCTATTGTCGCCGCTTTGATGAAAACTTCTCTAAAGTGGCCAAACCCCTCACGGAACTTCTCAAGAAATATAAAAAGTTCGAGTGGTCCCCAAAGTGTGAGTACAGTTTTCAGGAACTGAAAAGACGCCTGACTTCTGCTCCCATACTTGTGCCATCGGATTTCACTAAAGACTTTGTTATCTACTGCGCCGCCTCACGACAGGGACTAGGTTGCATTCTTATGCAGGATCATCATGTGATTGCCTATGCATCTCGACAGTTGCATCCACATGAGGAGAATTATCGTACACATGATCTAGAACTTGCAGCCGTAGTCTATGCACTCAAGACCTGGTGACATTACCTTCTTGGTCAATGTTGCGAGATCTACACCGATCACCAGAGTCTCAAGTATATCTTCACCCAACCATATTTGAACCTTAGGCAAAGATGTTGGTTGGAGTTGATCTCAGATTATGATCTAGGGATTACCTACACCCTAGGCAAAGCTATTGTCATGGCTGATGCACTAAGTCGTAAATCCTATTGCAACAATCTCATGTTGCAGCAAGTCCAACCACTTCTCCATGAGGAATTCTGTAAGCTTAACCTTCACATTGCTCCTCACAGATTCCTTTCTACCTTGGTGGCGAAACCTACTCTTGTAGATCATATCATAGAAGCCCAGAAGCATGATACAGGGATTACCCGGATCAAGAGAAACATTGCCAAGGGGGTTGCTGGTAGTTTCTCTATAGATGATCGAGGTGTTGTTTTCTTTGGGAACCGCCTGGTGGTCCCCAAGAAGCAGCATCTTCGACAACTGATTCTTAAGGAGGCGCATGAATCTCCTCTCACGATTCATCCCGGTAGTACTAAGATGTATCAGGACCTACGCCAGAGGTTCTGGTGGACTAGGATGAAGAGAGAAATTGCTGAGTTCATTGCTAAATGTGACATTTGTCGTCGTGTTAAGGCAGACCATTAAAGGCCTGCTGGCACCCTTCATCCTTTAGCTATTCGTGAATGGAAATGGGATAAAGTTGGTATGGACTTCATCACCGGCTTTCCCACGACTAAGAGAGGGAATAATGCTATCTTCGTAGTCATTGACCGTCTTTCCAAAGTGGCTCACTTCCTTCCTGTTCGAGAGAGTATCATTGCTAGTCAGCTCGCTGACTTATATATTTCTCGAATAGTATCACTTCATGGTGTTCCACTAGAGATTAATTCAAACCGTGGTAGTCTTTTCACTTCTCATTTCTGGGAGAGTTTCCAAACTGCCATGGGAACCCATCTTTCCTTCAGTACCGTTTTCCACCCTCAGTCGAGTGGTCAGGTGGAAAGGGTCAACCAAATTCTCGAAGACATGCTTAGAGCTTGCGTTATCTCATTCGGTATGGATTGGGAGAAATGTCTTCCTTTTGCCGAGTTTTCTTATAACAATAGCTATCAATCCAGTCTCAAGAAAGCTCCTTTTGAGATTCTCTATGGACGAAGATGTCGAACACCCTTGAACTGGTCAGAAACCGGTGAAAGACAATTATTTGGACCGGACATGATCCAGGAGGCAGAAGAGCAAGTTCGCATCATTCGTGAGAACTTGAAAACAGCCCCGTCTCGTCAAAAGAGGCAGTATGATCGTCATCATAAGGATATGACTTATGAAGTTGGCGACAAAGCTTACCTCCGAGTTACTCCGTTGAAGGGTACCCATCATTTCGGTATCAAGGGCAAGTTGGCTCCTCGTTACATTGGTCATTTTCGTATTCTCGCTAAACGAGGAGAGGTTGCCTACCAGTTGGAACTACCCCCACATCTTTTCAGAGTGCATGATGTCTTCCACGTCTCTCAACTCAGGCGTTGCTTCTCGGATCCCATCCGCGGAGTGGACCACGAAACGCTTGATCTCCAAGATAACCTCACATACCGAGAGTACCCGATTCACATTCTTGATCAAGCAGAGCGTGTCACTCGACGTCATAACATCAAGTTTCTCAAGGTTAAGTGGTCTCATCATTCCGAGAGAGAAGCTACTTGGGAGCGAGAAGATCGTCTTCGACTGGAGTACCCCACCTTCTTTCCGTCGACCCCTGAATCTCGGGACGAGATTATTTCAAGTGGGGGCGAGTTGTCACATCCCTAGTTCTGGTATGACCTAGACTAGCTAGTCATGTGTGCATCATGTTTAAATTCCATTTAATTATGAAATGAGGATTTGTGAAACCCTCAGAATCATTTCTGGAAATGACCCAGATAAAAATTGCTCCAAAAAGGTCCAAGAAAATGTTCATGTTGCTCCCTGAAAATATTGGGCAGAGATAAAAATCAAACCAATATTTTTAGGAGCTCATAAGTATTTATTTTGGGCATTTGGAATTAATGCATAATTATTTGCATTGGATATATATATATGTCATATATATATAATATATGTCCAAAAATTATGCCATTTATTAAGGAGCTTTAGAATAATATAACTAGCTTCTACAAAAATTGGCATAAGTAAATGAAATGATTTATTAATATTACGAAATTAAAACAAATTTAAGAAAAATAGAAAAGAAAAAGAAATGGAAAAACCTGCCTGTGCTTACCTGTGTAGCCACCTGGCGGCCCAAGTGGCTAGCCCAGCAGCAGCCCAGCCCACTGGCGTCTCTGTCGTCTTCCTCCCCCTCGCCCAAAGCAGCTGCATGGCCGGCATGCCGCAGCCGTGCCACGGCCTCCTGCCTGCCTGTCCTCCCCTCCGTCGCCCTGGATGCCCCGCATGTCGCCACACGCCCCCCCGGACCCTCTCACTTTCCCCCGGTCCTCTCATATCCCTCGCTTTCTCTCTCACGGCCGAGCGACACCGTCGCCACACGCCACAGTTGCCGTAGCCACCCCGTCCCCCTCACCTCTCCAACATGCGCAGGAGCTCCGCCTCCTCGTTCTGAAGATCTCCGCCAAACCACACAAGCCGGAGCGCCCTGGAGCGCCATCAACATCGTCATCTTTGACCCACGGCCACCGAGATCGCCGGCGACCTTACGTCGTCACCAGGCCCTCCCCGAGCTCGCCGACCGCTTCGTCCGAACCGCCGTGAGCTTCTACGCCGCCCTCCGTTCTCATGCCGTAGCTCCCGTTCCCCACCACCGCCGTAGCACCTCGCCGCCGTCGCGCTAGCTACCGTAGCTCACGCCCACGCACGTCAACGTGCGCAGCTGCCTCCCAGCAAGCCAACGCCGCTGCCCGAAGCCCCTGCCGTGCACCGCAGCGCCGTGCACGCACTTGGCCGAACTCTGACCACTGCCTCGAGCTCGTTTCCGGCGAGCTCCGGCACCCCCGCAGCCTCCCGCTTGCTCCAAAGGACGCGGAAGAGCTCCAACTCCTCGTTCGTGGTCTCTGCCGCCTAAATGGTTGCCGGAGGGCGATTCCCGAGCCCCTCCGCCGCGTCTGGCCTCGCCGGCGTTGAGTCGCCGGCGGGTTTGACCCTGCTGACTAGGGGGTTTGACCCTTTGACCTCGCCGGACTGACAAGTGGGCCAGGCCCCTGCTAATTTTAGTTAGATGTTAATTAAACTTAATTAGCCTGCTCATACTGACATGTGGGCCCGAGGCCACTAACTAAACTAGATTAGTTAGGTTAGACACTGACATATGGGTCCCACTGGTCAGGTTTGACCTGGACCAACCCGTTGACCTGCTGACGTCACGCAGACATCGTGCTAACGCAGTTAACTATTTTCTGGATTAAAAATAATCAGGAAAATCCAGAAAATGATTCAAACTTCAAAAAATCATAGAAATTCAACCTTAACTCAGATTGAAATAATTTATATATGAAAAATTATCAGAAAAATGCAATCTATCCATTTCTACTAGTTCCTTGCATGAAAAACCAACTTATACCTACTGTATAAGTGAAACACTAAAATGGCTTATATAAAGAACTTATTTTGGAGATGCATTTGAATCTTTGGTTCAAATGGATTCCACCCAAATAAAAGCTAGTTGCATTAGCTTAATCGGCATCACATATACATGCCATGTTCATGCATCATATTGTTGCATATGCTTGTGTATTGATTGCCGACATCGTTCCTTCTTGATAGGTCCTGCTCCAGAGACCGTTCAAGAGTACCTGTCTAAGGAGCAATGCCTTCCTTGTTGATCTACCAGGCAAGCAAACCCCCTTATTCATTTCGATACAATCCTACTCTCTCGCTCCTGCTCTAAGTTATTGCATTAGGACAACAACGTTTCAACTGCTACTTTGTGTTGCGGTAGTTGAACCCATTCCTCTGCATGACCTGTCATTGCCATAGTAAATAGTTGAAACCCACTAGCATGTGTAGGAGTTGATTGAGCCATGTTGTGTTCCTACCATGCCATGCCTGCTATTGCTTAGAGTTGTGTCAGGTCTGATTCATTGGGAATGAATTGGAGTGTTATGCTATGTTCTGATGCTGAGAGTTAAGTGTGTGAACACGATTTGGTAAAGGTAGCGGTGAGAGGCCATGTTGGAGTACATGGTGGGTTGTCTCACTTGAACCGTCCTTAAGCACTGTGTTCTGTGTATGTCGTCCAATGACTCGATACGACCACACATTGGGTTCCGGTAACTCGACCCCTCTCGGCTTATTAACCAACTTGATCTCTATCCAGGAGTTGCAACTAGTTTCTGGTGTTTTAGGTAGTGTTAGTAGTCTACCAAGTGGCACCCGACCAAGTGGGCTTGGGACAGACTAAGCACAAGTGGCATGGTGTACCAAGCGTAGAACCATCCGGCGAGGTGGGATTGGGAACCCTGCACACATCATTTGGGGCCGTGAGCGACACCCCGGCCGGATCTCCTTACGGATGGAACCTGAATAGGCGATAAACCTAGACTAGAGTCTTGTGTGGTTAGTCAGGTCATGGCCGACACCCTCGCCAGGCTTCCGCTTGAAGGCCAAGATACATGACGTGTGCATGGAGGTAAGTGGCGAGAGCATGTGTGAAGAAGTACACCCCTGCAGGGTTAACATGATCTATTCGAATAGCCGGGTCCGCGGTTATGGACTTCTTGGATGCTTACATGGTACATAGATAACTTGAAGTGGATACTAAAAAATGCTCAAAACAAGTGTGAGTGCTATGGATGGCCTTCTCATAGGGAGACGGTGATGAATCCATAGTAGTGTATTGTGTGGTGATTAGTGGACTCGTGTGCGCCATATCACCTCAAAGAAGTTCTGCTAGTCGTAGAATAGGATAGCCACAGAATCAAAGCTAGCTTGCTGCAACTAAACCCGACATTACCCTCTTATACAAGTGCATGTATGACAGGATCTGATGTAAGTCTTGCTGAGTACTTTTGTACTCATGTTGCTTTATTTATGTTTTTGCAGCGGAGACTTGTGTCTTACTAGTGTTCTCGTGGACTTCGACAAGTAGCTTGTACCTCAGCTACGATCTTGATAGGATGTTGTAGATAGTCAGGCTCTTCATCATTTTTCATTTGTAGATGTCTGTACTCAGACATGTAATGCTTCCACTTGTTGCTTTAATGCTCTGAATGTTGTGTCATGTGACCCCTGCTTGTAATAAATGCTATGATGGCTCTTTGAGCCTTATCTATATGAGTCGTTGAGTTATGCTGTGATGCCATGTTGTACAGCACATACTTGCATGTTATGCGTACGTGTAATGTGTATTGCTATGTGTGGGATCTGACTAACTAGTTGTTTATCCTTAGTAGCCTCTCTTACCGGGAAATGTCTCCTAGTGCTTCCACTGAGCCCTAGTAGCTAGCTACTGCTCTGGAACACTTAGGCTGGCCGACATGTGTCCTTCTTCGTTCCTGTGTCTGTCCCTTCGGGGAAATGTCACGCGGTGTCCACCGGAGTCCTATTAGCCTGTTACAGCCCGGTTTACCGGAGTCCTGCTAGCCCAGTTACTACAGCCAGGATTCACTCGCTGATGACCGACACGTTCATTGCTGGGTCATGTATTGTGACACTCCAAAAATTTTGTTGTTTTTGTTTTCAGCAAGAGCCTTGCTTGGTTTGAAGAAGGTCATTTAAACCCTTCTTAAAAACCTCTCTTCTGAGTTTTCCTTCTCAAAATCATTTCTTGGATTTAGTTTCTTCTAAAAAGAAACCTTTTTGGTTTTGGGCTATTTCTTTGGTTTTGATCCATTCTTGTTTTTACCATGCCTCTTGTGGTAAAATTCTCCCAAAACCCCTCCTTCCACTTTGGGACAACCCAAACATTCTGTCCCAACTAGTCAAATCCATTTTTGGATTTTATCTCATTTATTTCTTTTCCCAAAACAATTCTGTCCTTTATTTTGAGCCTAGGTAATTTGCAAAGCAAGTACCTTAATGCCTTTGAACTTTGATCTCAAACCAACTCCTCTGGATAGTCCCTAGCACCCACAACCTAGAACCATCAAGATCCACTCTTCTTCTTTTCAAAATTTCCAAAATTCACCCTCTGCAAGTTTGGACCAGATTTGTCAAAATTGGTGAAACTCATATCTCCACTTCTCTAAAATTTCCAGCAAAATTTAGGCAACCCCAAGTTGCAATGAGAGGCCACTCCACCAAAAACCAGCTCAAGGAAAAATCCCCTCATGCCAAAATCATTCTGTCGAACACCTGGCCTGCACTGTTACTATGCATCTTCAGAAAATTCAGAGTTTCAGTGTCGTTTCTTCGTCAGTGTTCAGTCACATGTCAAATGTGCGCCTGGCGCGTTGCGCACAGCTCCTCCTCCCTGTCCGGAGTACCGCATGCGCACTTGGCTGGTTCCTGGCGTTGGTGGCACCCTGGCCCGCTTGCGCCAGCATCTTGCGCGGCGGCAGAACCTCCCGTGGCGGCCGACAGGGGGCACCCTGCGGCATAACGCCGTTCGGCACCGCCCAAGCCACCTGGGAGCTGTGCGTGGCCGTCTCCCTTGCCAGCGCACGCCTGCAGCACCGTCTCCGTGGCCTGGCACGCTCAGGACACGCTCTCTGCCGCCGACGTGCCGTACGACCGTTCCATTGGGGACAGGCCGTAACCGCCCCTGCCTTGCTGAGTTAGGCATTGGAATGGAATTAGTGCTCCGTCTAGACGATGCTCAAGCCCCTAAACCAACCGTCCAGCCACAGCGCCGCCGTAACCGCTCACCGGACTTATCCCGTTCACGGCAACCGCCTCGGGCCGGCTATAAATAGCGCCTCCGACCTCGCTCTCGACCCCGCACATCTCCACCACCTCACCAGACCCCGCCCAGCCACTGGAAGAGCCTCGAGGGGCCCTTCTTCCTCAACATCGGCCACCTCCGTCCGCTTCGGCTCCGACAGCGTTCTCTCTGGTGAGAACTCCTCCACCGCCCTAGACTTGCCCGTAGCCTCATGGCACCTCTAGGAGACTAACCCCCACTCCAATTTCACCCCAGCAGCTCTCTCCGACGAGGTTCGTGACTACCCGAACCACCGTCCGCCGGAGCAAGGGCCGCCGTTGACGTGGTGCTCGCCGGCGACCACCACCACCACCCACCGACGCGGAAGGACGTACTGAACACGGAGGTACCACCCGATCCCCGTGCCTCGCCGTGAATCACCGTCGGCGACCACCGCAGCTCTCGCGCACCGACGAGCCCCGTCTCCCTCGTTTGAATATTCAAACCTGACGGGTGGGACCCGCCCGTCAGCCTCTTTGTTCTTTTTTTTCGAACCATTCTCTGAAAGCGTATTCTGGCAAATGCGTTTTCTAATCTGAATCGTTTTCTGGACTTTTTTGCAGAACCCCCTGAGAGTTTTCTGTTCCATTACAGAAAGGTCCTTGAATCAAAACCCTTATAACTTTTAATTAGGAAAGGATTTTTGTTTGATTCTTTTTCTGTTCTCTTCAAAATTTTATCTAGTTTGTTATCAGATTTATTTGAGAATTATTTGGAATACTTTTGCGCACATCACGGTATTTACGCTACGTACGTATTTTTCTTATACCGTAGATACCGGAGGAGGTGACGGAGCCGTGAACTTCACCCAGTTAGACTCCGACTACTCTGAACCAGGCAAGTATGTTTGAACTCTTAATATGATGAGTGTTTGTTGCATGTTTGCATTTAGGAGTTTCATGGCATGTTTATGAACATTTCTTTGAATGTTATATGTCATGCAAAGAAGTGGAAAGTGTGTTTTGGAAATCCATATGTTGTTGGATACATATTTGCATGGCCATGTGATGGCATGAGGATGGGTAAGATGGCAGTGTTGTGGCATGCCAGTCTTATGCCAGTCTATTTGACTTCAGTGTCATCGTGAATCAAATCACATTCCCATTCATTTCCTTTCCTGTACTGCCACATGTTTTCCGCAAGGAATATGGCTTAGTAAGTTGCAAACCGTTTTCCTGGTACACACCAAATAGAGAGGCCGGGATGAGGGTTCCATGGCCCTGGATTAAAGCCCGTCATCCGGTCAGGGGGCATGGGTGTTTCCGGTTAGGACCGAGAGGGGGGCACCCCTTAGAGCGCGAGTATAGAAAATTGATCCCATGCTATTCGAGGTTGTGACCTCCCCGTCTCAAAGTTTTTCTTCGACGTTGTCTAGGGTGATTCCTGGCATCGTGAGGTGGAATGGGTGTGTACTTGTTAAATGTGTTTCTACAGAAATACCGTAAACGGAACTAGTCCTTCGTGACTACGGAAATCCGTTGGCTGTGGACAGTTAGTACAAACTCTGCAGAGTCACAAATCCTTTAAATCATCTTGCACATGTGCAAGTACTGTGTTCATCTTATCTTGTCAGATATCAGCCTTAGTGACAAAACTCTGGAGAACTACATGAGTGTTAAATCCGGTTAAAAGTTTATTATTGTGGATGGACTAACCCGTTATTTACTTTTGATATAAGCCCTTTCTGTGATGTCGCTCAGACGTCCGACTGTGGCATACTTGTTATTTACATTTGATATAAGCCCTTTCCGTGATGTTGCTCAGACGTCCGACTGTGGCACACTTGTTATTTATTATTGAGATAAGCCCTTTCTGCGATGTCGCTCAGACGTCCGATCGTGGCACTCTTGTTATTCCCTTTTATTTTAAGCCCTTTATGTGGTGTCGCTGAGACGCCCGACTATGGCATTTCTTTTATAAGCCCTTTATGTGGTGTCACTGAGACGCCCGACTGTGGCATTTCTTTTATAAGCCCTTTATGTGGTGTCGCTTAGACGCCCGACTGCGGCATGAGCTTTATTTGTTTACCTTTCAAGGCGTCGCTCCAGACACCCGATCGGTTTTTAGTTATTCGTTTTACTTATCAAGTCGTGCAAATTTTATTATTGGAATGAGCATTATTATCTTTTTGATCATGGTGCATTCAAGCATGCGTTTGTTATATCTTTTGTCCGAACTGTCTTGCGAGTACTTTCAAAGTACTCACCTGGCTTGTTTATTTGGCCAGATGTTGATGAAGGCGATCTCATGGATGAAGAGTTCGATAGCGAGTCCGACACCTAGAGTAGTCCCAGTCATTCCCGTGCGATCCTGCATTTGGTCACTGTATTATATCCGCTTCCGCCACCCCAGAAATAAATTCATCGAGCCTCACCTCGACGCTCGATGAGCTGCCAATTAGGAGTCAAGTTATCCACCACCACTTTTATCTCGAGCTAGTAGCATGTCACCACACCCCTGTGTCGCAACCGCCCTTATGTATGATATTGGCGTGTTTGTAATAAATTGTTGAGCAGCCTCAGCTCAACCCTGTAATATATTTAATGCTACTGGTCCTCTATATATCAAGTATTTGTCTACCAGTGAGGATAACTCTTCCTATACTGGGATCAAAAGATCGATTTTCTCAATAAGTATTTTATTGAAAAACTGGTCGTGACAGACTTGGTACCAGAGCCAGGCTGACTGTAGGAAGCCACTAGGTGCGATCGCTAATCGGTTATTAGCATGATAGAGATTATTCATGTTTTTGAAAACATAGTCATTTTTCTGACAGTCAGCATAAAATTTATGATCTGGTCGCTCATAATTTTTGGCTACTGATGTAGATGGCTGGCAACGAATGTGAGTCACAGATGTTCGCCAACGTGCCTGAGGGGTTCATCAAACTCCTCTCCTTCATCGTTCGGGTCGCGATGGGGCCATCCATGCGCCCGGTCTTCACACTTTATCCACACAAGATCAACGACAGTCTGACCATGCACCAGGTGCAATTCAAGGGAGGGCGTGCTGAGATACGCCGCTTCCGATTCTTGGGGAGAGCCATGCCTACAGAGAGGCATGCTATGCAGATGGCTGCCCGCGAGGCGATAGCTCGTCTTCGAGATGTTCTTCCTGCAATGAAGACCCGTCGCTACCGCTACCTTCCATGCCATGTACCATACACCTGTCACTACTCATTCTCTTGCCCCAGAGGAGAGCGAGACGAGGCCTTTGAGATGCTTGTCGAGTACCTTCGAGCCCTGGAGGCAGCCTTCGACAGCATGGTGGACGACCTCGTAGCTGCCCGCCTGGACTCAGTCCATGGCTGTGCCGCCAACAGGAGGGAACTCCTGCACACCGCTCCACCGCTGACTTTCATCTCGTCCTCAGTGTCACACCCTAGCTAGTTCATGCATTAGAGTGTTGCATCATGTCTATTTCATTTAACAGAAACCTGAAATGGGAATGACAGAACCCCCAGCCCCCTCTGAATCCAACTAGGGTTTACTAAAAATATTTTCGATGAACCTGAAATGCCCTTCTAAAATGTCCATCATTTTTGTCTTGGTCCAAAACCTCTGCCAAAAGTGATGCACAATTTCCGAGGTCATCCTAAGGTCTTTGAATTAAATCATAAGTATTTGAATTTGGGCATTTAAAATTTATGAAATATTTCAAATGCTCAAATATTCCCAAACTAAAATGTTCCATGCTGGAAATATTCCAACTAAGGACCAGAGGCAGTTTGGTGAATTTTGGAATGACATAGGTATTTTTAGAAATTCAACAAACCTACAGAATAAAAAACAGAAAACAAAAAAAAAGGGAAAACTTACCTGGCGCCACCACAGGCCCACCAGCCAGCCCACCTGGCCGGCCCAGCCCGGCCACCGCTCCAGCGAGCTGCTTGGCTTGCCAGGCAGGCAGCCAAGGTGCTCGGCGGCGGCACCGCAGCTCGCCATGCAGCTGCACGTCGCCCTGCTTCCCCCTCTCGCCGCCCTGCTGGCCTGGACGAGCTCCACGTCGCGCCCCGACCTCCTGGACACCTCCATTCGCCCCCAGTTCCTCTCCCTTGCGCTCCCACGCCATGGCCGACGCCACCATCGCCGCACCGCCGCCGTAGCCGTGCTCCCCGTTGTCTCCACGCCGCACCACCGTGTCCAGAAGCTCCGCCGTCCTCTACTTCTTTGAGCTAGCCGAGCCCCGAGCGCTCGCGTGCCCCGAAGCCGTCGCACCAACCTCGCCCGAACCGCCATCGCCGGAGATCCCCTTCGCCGTCGCCGCCGCAGCAGCTCGTCCCCGACCACGCCGTCCTTTCCATCAAGACCGCAGTGAGCTGGGCTAACTGCCCCTTCCTCTCTTTCTCTCTCTCGTGCACCACAGCGAGCACACTAAGCTCACCCGCACGCGCCGTCGCGGACCTCTTCGCCGACGTGCTCCCAGCCATCCTCCGGCCACCTCACCTTGTCCATCGCACTCACCACGCCGCGTTGGGGCTAACCATGCACTCCCTGCACCTCACCGCACACTCTAGCCACGAGTTCGTCTTCAACCGAACTCCGGCGGCCGCCAAAGTCGCCGCCGGCGCCAACTCCGGCCACCCCGAGCCCAACCACCACCACCAATAGTCGCGGCTCAACCTCAGCAACACGTAGATGCCTTCCGCCGTCCATTTGGTTGCCGGAATGGCAAAAAGCACTTTCGCCGCCGCGTCGGGCTCGCCGGCGGCTAGACGCCGGCGTGTTTGACTCTGACTTTGACCACGGGTGGGCCCCGGTTGACCCCCTGGGTCTATGACATGTGGGGCCCCCTTTGTTAATTAATCCAGTTAGTTTAAATCTAATTTAGTTAAACTAATTGAATACTGACATGCGGGACCCACTGGTCAGTTTGACGTGGACCAGCCCGGACGTCATCATGACGTAGTGCTGACGCAGTAATTTAATTTCTGGAATTATTTTTACACAGGAAATTCCAGAAAATGTTTCAAACTTCCAAAATTCATATAAAATCAACCGTAGCTCCAAATCAAACAAATTATATATGAAAAATGATCAGAAAAATCCAATCTTTCCATCTGTACTGGTTTCCTGCATGTTTAAACAAGCTAACCTGCTGTTTATCACAGAACAAGATAAAACACCTTAAATGGCAACCTATGAGTTTGAACTTTGAATCAATGGTTCAAATTAGTTCAAACCCATCTGTTCTTAGTTGCATTAGCCCAATACACTCATTTTGCCATGTCTCATGCATGCATCATATTGTTGCATACTGTTTGGTAATGTTTGTGTATCGGTGCTCTCTGCGGCAGGTTCTGCCCCCGAGGAGTACCGTGATAACCCCGACGAAGAGCAATACCAGTGCACCGACCCGTCAGGCAAGCAACCAACCATTTGATCATATCGATACAATCCCATTTTCTCGCTCCTGCTCTCTTTTACTGCATTAAGACAACGCGTTTCAAACTGCTGTGTGCTACGGTAGTTGAACCCATTTCCTCTGCATGACCTGTCATTGCCACAGTAACTAGATGAAACCCACTAGCATGTGTAGGAGTTGATTGAGCCATATGTATGTGTTGTTCCTACCTTGCTATGCCTGCTATGCTTAGAGTCGTGTCAGGTCTGGTTCATCTGGGTGATGGGCTAGAGTGAAATGATTATGTCGGTAATGAGAGTGGTGTGGTGAACACGATTTGGTAAAGGTATCGATGAGAGGCCATGTAGGAGTACATGGTGGGTTGTTTCATTGAAGCCGACCTTAAGCACTGAGATCTGTATGTGTGATTTAAGAATCAGCTACTACCATGCATTGGGCCCGAAACCAATGGATCCTCTCGGCTTCTTATTCACCCTAGTTCTCCGTCCAGGAGTTGCAAGTAGTTTCTGGTGTTTGTAGTCTACTGGAGGCCGTGGACAGCGCTGACCGTAGGGGTGGGCTGTGATGCGGTAGGTACGTGGCCGGGTGTACCGAATACCCGTTAGGTATCTCGGGAACCCTGTTCACATCGTTCGGGGCCGTATGGGAAACCTCGGCCGGACTGCCTGCGGATGGAACCTGGATAGGCGATAAACCTGGACTGGAGGCTTAGGTGATTAGGTAGGTCGTGGCCGACACCCACGTTGGGTTTCCGCTTGAAGGTTGCCGAGTACATGTCGTGTAAACGACGGTAAGTGGTGAGAGCGTGTATGAAGAAGTACACCCCTGCAGGGTTAACATGATCTATTCGAATAGCCGCGTCCGCGGTAAAGGACTACTTGGTTGCCTATACAGTTCATAGACAAGTAAATGGAAACTACTAAAAGCCTCAAGATAAGTGTGAGTGCCGAGGATGGCTCTTCCGTAGGAAGACGGAGGCGGATTCTCGGTAGTGTATTGAATTGGTGAGTAGTGGACTCGTGTGCGCAAAACCATTTCAAGTTGAAGTATCGTAGGATAGTCTAGCCAAGAGTCAAAGCTGGCTTGCTGCAATAACTCCACCAACCCTTCTTGATAATATGCATGTATGTAGGATCTGATGTAAGTCTTGCTGAGTACCGTTGTACTCATGTTGCTATAATTTACATTTTTACAGAAGACGCTGCAACCCCTTCTGATGGGTTCTATGTAGACGTTGACATCAACGAGTAGGCTAAAGACCCAGGTGGTGACCCTGAGCTTGTGAAGGACCACGTAGTATAGCTAGGCTTTCCAAGCCTCTTTTATTTTACTAGTTGTCTGTACTCAGACAAGTTACTTCCGCTGCTGGTTTGTATGACTGTATGACTTGTATGTTGGGTCGTGAGACCCGTACCTTTGTGTATGTTATGTATGGCTCCCTGAGCCTTAAATAAAGTACTGGAGTCGTAGAGTCATGTTGTGATGCTTCGTTGTATTTGCACATATCGAGCATATTGTGTGTATGATTGAAATGCTTGGTATGTGTGGGATCTGACTATCTAGTTGTTTATCTTTAGTAGCCTCTCTTACCGGGAAATGTCTCCTAGTGTTACCGCTGAGCCATGGTAGCTTGCTACTGCTCTGGAACACTTAGGCTGGCCGGCATGTGTCCTTCTTCGTTCCTGTGTCTGTCCCTTCGGGGAAATGTCACGCTTTGAGTACCGGAATCCTGTTAGCCCGCTACAGCCCGGTTTACCGGAGTCCTGCTAGCCAAGTGCTACAGCCCGGACCCATTTGCTAGCGGTAGTTGAACCCATTCCTCTGCATGACCTGTCATTGCCATAGTAAATAGTTGAAACCCACTAGCATGTGTAGGAGTTGATTGAGCCATGTTGTGTTCCTACCATGCCATGCCTGCTATTGCTTAGAGTTGTCTCAGGTCTGATTCATTGGGAATGAATTGGAGTGTTATGCTATGTTCTGATGCTGAGAGTTAAGTGTGTGAACACGATTTGGTAAAGGTAGCGGTGAGAGGCCATGTTGGAGTACATGGTGGGTTGTCTCACTTGAACCGTCCTTAAGCATTGTGTTCTGTGTATGTCGTCCAATGACTCGATACGACCACACATTGGGTTCCAGTAACTCGACCCCTCTCGGCTTATTAACCAACTTGATCTCTATCCAGGAGTTGCAACTAGTTTCTGGTGTTTGTAGGTAGTGTTAGTAGTCTACCAAGTGGCACCCGACCAAGTGGGCTTGGGACAGACTAGGCACAAGTGGCATGGTGTACCAAGCGTAGAACCATCCGACGAGGTGGGATTGGGAACCCTGCACACATCATTTGGGGCCGTGAGCGACACCCCGGCCGGATCTCCTTACGGATGGAACCTGAATAGGCGATAAACCTAGACTAGAGTCTTGTGTGGTTAGTCAGGTCATGGCCGACACCCTCGCCAGGCTTCCGCTTGAAGGCCAAGATACATGACGTGTGCATGGAGGTAAGTGGCGAGAGCATGTGTGAAGAAGTACACCCCTGCAGGGTTAACATGATCTATTCGAATAGCCGGGTCCGCGGTTATGGACTTCTTGGATGCTTACATGGTACATAGATAACTTGAAGTGGATACTAAAAAATGCTCAAAACAAGTGTGAGTGCTATGGATGGCCTTCTCATAGGGAGACGGTGATGAATCCATAGTAGTGTATTGTGTGGTGATTAGTGGACTCGTGTGCGCCATATCCCCTCAAAGAAGTTCTGCTAGTCGTAGAATAGGATAGCCACAGAATCAAAGCTAGCTTGCTGCAACTAAACCCGACATTACCCTCTTATACAAGTGCATGTATGACAGGATCTGATGTAAGTCTTGCTGAGTACTTTTGTACTCATGTTGCTTTATTTATGTTTTTGCAGCGGAGACTTGTGTCTTACTAGTGTTCTCGTGGACTTCGACAAGTAGCATGTACCTCAGCTACGATCTTGATAGGATGTTGTAGATAGTCAGGCTCTTCATCATTTTTCATTTGTAGATGTCTGTACTCAGACATGTAATGCTTCCACTTGTTGCTTTAATGCTCTGAATGTTGTGTCATGTGACCCCTGCTTGTAATAAATGCTATGATGGCTCTTTGAGCCTTATCTATATGAGTTGTTGAGTTATGCTGTGATGCCATGTTGTACAGCACATACTTGCATGTTATGCGTACGTGTAATGTGTATTGCTATGTGTGGGATCTGACTAACTAGTTGTTTATCCTTAGTAGCCTCTCTTACCGGGAAATGTCTCCTAGTGCTTCCACTGAGCCCTAGTAGCTAGCTACTGCTCTGGAACACTTAGGCTGGCCGACATGTGTCCTTCTTCGTTCCTGTGTCTGTCCCTTCGGGGAAATGTCACGCGGTGTCCACCGGAGTCCTGTTAGCCTGTTACAGCCCGGTTTACCGGAGTCCTGCTAGCCCAGTTGCTACAGCCAGGATTCACTCGCTGATGACCGACACGTTCATTGCTGGGTCATGTATTGTGACACTCCAAAAATTTTGTTGTTTTTGTTTTCAGCAAGAGCCTTGCTTGGTTTGAAGAAGGTCATTTAAACCCTTCTTAAAAACCTCTCTTCTGAGTTTTCCTTCTCAAAATCATTTCTTGGATTTAGTTTCTTCTAAAAAGAAACCTTTTTGGTTTTGGGCTATTTCTTTGGTTTTGATCCATTCTTGTTTTTACCATGCCTCTTGTGGTAAAATTCTCCCAAAACCCCTCCTTCCACTTTGGGACAACCCAAACATTCTGTCCCAACTAGTCAAATCCATTTTTGGATTTTATCTCATTTATTTCTTTTCCCAAAACAATTCTGTCCTTTATTTTGAGCCTAGGTAATTTGCAAAGCAAGTACCTTAATGCCTTTGAACTTTGATCTCAAACCAACTCCTCTGGATAGTCCCTAGCACCCACAACCTAGAACCATCAAGATCCACTCTTCTTCTTTTCAAAATTTCCAAAATTCACCCTCTGCAAGTTTGGACCAGATTTGTCAAAATTGGTGAAACTCATATCTCCACTTCTCTAAAATTTCCAGCAAAATTCAGGCAACCCCAAGTTGCAATGAGAGGCCACTCCACCAAAAACCAGCTCAAGGAAAAATCCCCTCATGCCAAAATCATTCTGTCGAACACCTGGCCTGCACTGTTACTATGCATCTTCAGAAAATTCAGAGTTTCAGTGTCGTTTCTTCGTCAGTGTTCAGTCACATGTCAAATGTGCACCTGGCGCGTTGCGCACAGCTCCTCCTCCCTGTCCGGAGTACCGCATGCGCACTTGGCTGGTTCCTGGCGTTGGTGGCACCCTGGCCCGCTTGCGCCAGCATCTTCCGCGGCGGCAGAACCTCCCGTGGCGGCCGACAGGGGGCAAACTGCGGCATAACGCCGTTCGGCACCGCCCAAGCCACCTGGGAGCTGTGCGTGGCCGTCTCCCTTGCCAGCGCACGCCTGCAGCACCGTCTCCGTGGCCTGGCACGCTCAGGACACGCTCTCTGCCGCCGACGTGTCGTACGGCCGTTCCATTGGGGACAGGCCGTAACCGCCCCAGCCTTGCTGAGTTAGGCATTGGAATGGAATTAGTGCTCCGTCTAGACGATGCTCAAGCCCCTAAACCAACCGTCCAGCCACAGCGCCGCCGTAACCGCTCACCGGACTTATCCCGTTCACGGCAACCGCCTCGGGCCGGCTATAAATAGCGCCTCCGACCTCGCTCTCGACCCCGCACATCTCCACCACCTCACCAGACCCCGCCCAGCCACTGGAAGAGCCTCGAGGGGCCCTTCTTCCTCAACATCGGCCACCTCCGTCCGCTTCGGCTCCGACAGCGTTCTCTCTGGTGAGAACTCCTCCACCGCCCTAGACTTGCCCGTAGCCTCATGGCACCTCTAGGAGACTAACCCCCACTCCAATTTCACCCCAGCAGCTCTCTCCGACGAGGTTCGTGACTACCCGAACCACCGTCCGCCGGAGCAAGGGCCGCCGTTGACGTGGTGCTCGCCGGCGACCACCACCACCACCCACCGACGCGGAAGGACGTACTGAACATGGAGGTACCACCCGATCCCCGTGCCTCGCCGTGAATCACCGTCGGCGACCACCGCAGCTCTCGCGCACCGACGAGCCCCGTCTCCCTCGTTTGAATATTCAAACCTGACGGGTGGGACCCGCCCGTCAGCCTCTTTGTTCTTTTTTTTCGAACCATTCTCTGAAAGCGTATTCTGGCAAATGCGTTTTCTAATCTGAATCGTTTTCTGGACTTTTTTGCAGAACCCCCTGAGAGTTTTCTGTTCCATTACAGAAAGGTCCTTGAATCAAAACCCTTATAACTTTTAATTAGGAAAGGATTTTTGTTTGATTCTTTTTCTGTTCTCTTCAAAATTTTATCTAGTTTGTTATCAGATTTATTTGAGAATTATTTGGAATACTTTTGTGCACATCACGGTATTTACGCTACGTACGTATTTTTCTTATACCGTAGATACCGGAGGAGGTGACGGAGCCGTGAACTTCACCCAGTTAGACTCCGACTACTCTGAACCAGGCAAGTATGTTTGAACTCTTAATATGATGAGTGTTTGTTGCATGTTTGCATTTAGGAGTTTCATGGCATATTTATGAACATTTCTTTGAATGTTATATGTCATGCAAAGAAGTGGAAAGTGTGTTTTGGAAATCCATATGTTGTTGGATACATATTTGCATGGCCATGTGATGGCATGAGGATGGGTAAGATGGCAGTGTTGTGGCATGCCAGTCTTATGCCAGTCTATTTGACTTCAGTGTCATCGTGAATCAAATCACATTCCCATTCATTTCCTTTCCTGTACTGCCACATGTTTTCCGCAAGGAATATGGCTTAGTAAGTTGCAAACCGTTTTCCTGGTACACACCAAATAGAGAGGCCGGGATGAGGGTTCCATGGCCCTGGATTAAAGCCCGTCATCCGGTCAGGGGGCATGGGTGTTTCCGGTTAGGACCGAGAGGGGGGCACCCCTTAGAGCGCGAGTATAGAAAATTGATCCCATGCTATTCGAGGTTGTGACCTCCCCGTCTCAAAGTTTTTCTTCGACGTTGTCTAGGGTGATTCCTAGCATCGTGAGGTGGAATGGGTGTGTACTGGTTAAATGTGTTTCTACAGAAATACCGTAAACGGAACTAGTCCTTCGTGACTACGGAAATCCGTTGGCTGTGGACAGTTAGTACAAACTCTGCAGAGTCACAAATCCTTTAAATCATCTTGCACATGTGCAAGTACTGTGTTCATCTTATCTTGTCAGATATCAGCCTTAGTGACAAAACTCTGGAGAACTACATGAGTGTTAAATCCGGTTAAAAGTTTATTATTGTGGATGGACTAACCCGTTATTTACTTTTGATATAAGCCCTTTCTGTGATGTCGCTCAAACGTCCGACTGTGGCATACTTGTTATTTACATTTGATATAAGCCCTTTCCGTGATGTTGCTCAGACGTCCGACTGTGGCACACTTGTTATTTATTATTGAGATAAGCCCTTTCTGCGATGTCGCTCAGACGTCCGATCGTGGCACTCTTGTTATTCCCTTTTATTTTAAGCCCTTTATGTGGTGTCGCTGAGACGCCCGACTATGGCATTTCTTTTATAAGCCCTTTATGTGGTGTCACTGAGACGCCCGACTGTGGCATTTCTTTTATAAGCCCTTTATGTGGTGTCGCTTAGACGCCCGACTGCGGCATGAGCTTTATTTGTTTACCTTTCAAGGCGTCGCTCCAGACACCCGATCGGTTTTTAGTTATTCGTTTTACTTATCAAGTCGTGCAAATTTTATTATTGGAATGAGCATTATTATCTTTTTGATCATGGTGCATTCAAGCATGCGTTTGTTATATCTTTTGTCCGAACTGTCTTGCGAGTACTTTCAAAGTACTCACCTGGCTTGTTTATTTGGCCAGATGTTGATGAAGGCGATCTCATGGATGAAGAGTTCGATAGCGAGTCCGACACCTAGAGTAGTCCCAGTCATTCCCGTGCGATCCTGCATTTGGTCACTGTATTATATCCGCTTCCGCCACCCCAGAAATAAATTCATCGAGCCTCACCTCGACGCTCGATGAGCTGCCAATTAGGAGTCAAGTTATCCACCACCACTTTTATCTCGAGCTAGTAGCATGTCACCACACCCCTGTGTTGCAACCGCCCTTATGTATGGTATTGGCGTGTTTGTAATAAATTGTTGAGCAGCCTCAGCTCAACCCTATAATATATTTAATGCTACTGGTCCTCTATATATCAAGTATTTGTCTACCAGTGAGGATAACTCTTCCTATACTGGGATCAAAAGATCGATTTTCTCAATAAGTATTTTATTGAAAAACTGGTCGTGACATACTTGGTACCAGAGCCAGGCTGACTGTAGGAAGCCACTAGGTGCGATCGCTAATCGGTTATTAGCATGATAGAGATTATTCATGTTTTTGAAAACGTAGTCATTTTTCTGACAGTCAGCATAAAATTTATGATCTGGTCGCTCAGAATTTTTGGCTACTGATGTAGATGGCTGGCAACGAATGTGAGTCACAGATGTTCGCCAACGTGCCTGAGGGGTTCATCAAACTCCTCTCCTTCATCGTTCGGGTCGCGATGGGGCCATCCATGCGCCCAGTCTTCACACTTTATCCACACAAGATCAACGACAGTCTGACCATGCACCAGGCCGCGGTGCAATTCAAGGGAGGGCGTGCTGAGATACGCCGCTTCCGATTCTTGGGGAGAGCCATGCCTACAGAGAGGCATGCTATGCAGATGGCTGCCCGCGAGGCGATAGCTCGTCTTCGAGATGTTCTTCCTGCAATGAAGACCCGTCGCTACCGCTACCTTCCATGCCATGTACCATACACCTGTCACTACTCATTCTCTTGCCCCAGAGGAGAGCGAGACGAGGCCTTTGAGATGCTTGTCGAGTACCTTCGAGCCCTGGAGGCAGCCTTCGACAGCATGGTGGACGACCTCGTAGCTGCCCGCCTGGACTCAGTCCATGGCTGTGCCGCCAACAGGAGGGAACTCCTGCACACCGCTCCACCGCTGACTTTCATCTCGTCCTCAGTGTCACACCCTAGCTAGTTCATGCATTAGAGTGTTGCATCATGTCTATTTCATTTAACAGAAACCTGAAATGGGAATGACAGAACCCCCAGCCCCCTTTGAATCCAACTAGGGTTTACTAAAAATATTTTCGATGAACCTGAAATGCCCTTCTAAAATGTCCATCATTTTTGTCTTGGTCCAAAACCTCTGCCAAAAGTGATGCACAATTTCCGAGGTCATCCTAAGGTCTTTGAATTAAATCATAAGTATTTGAATTTGGGCATTTAAAATTTATGAAATATTTCAAATGCTCAAATATTCCCAAACTAAAATGTTCCATGCTGGAAATATTCCAACTAAGGACCAGAGGCAGTTTGGTGAATTTTGGAATGACATAGGTATTTTTAGAAATTCAACAAACCTACAGAATAAAAACAGAAAACAAAAAAAAGGGAAAACTTACCTGGCGCCACCACAGGCCCACCAGCCAGCCCACCTGGCCGGCCCAGCCCGGCCACCGCTCCAGCGAGCTGCTTGGCTTGCCAGGCAGGCAGCCAAGGTGCTCGGCGGCGGCACCGCAGCTCGCCATGCAGCTGCACGTCGCCCTGCTTCCCCCTCTCGCCGCCCTGCTGGCCTGGACGAGCTCCACGTCGCGCCCCGACCCCCTGGACACCTCCATTCGCCCCCAGTTCCTCTCCCTTGCGCTCCCACGCCATGGCCGACGCCACCGTCGCCGCACCGCCGCCGTAGCCGTGCTCCCCGTCGTCTCCACGCCGCGCCACCGTGTCCAGAAGCTCCGCCGTCCTCTACTTCTTCGAGCTAGCCGAGCCCCGAGCGCTCGCGTGCCCCGAAGCCGTCGCACCAACCTCGCCCGAACCGCCATCGCCGGAGATCCCCTTCGCCGTCGCCGCCGCAGCAGCTCGTCCCCGACCACGCCGTCCTTTCCATCAAGACCGCAGTGAGCTGGGCTAACTTCCCCTTCCTCTCTTTCTCTCTCTCGTGCACCACAGCGAGCACACTAAGCTCACCCGCACGCGCCGTCGCGGACCTCTTCGCCGACGTGCTCCCAGCCATCCTCCGGCCACCTCACCTTGTCCATCGCACTCACCACGCCGCGTTGGGGCTAACCATGCACTCCCCGCACCTCATCGCACACTCTAGCCACGAGTTCGTCTTCAACCGAACTCCGGCGGCCGCCAAAGTCGCCGCCGGCGCCAACTCCGGCCACCCCGAGCCCAACCACCACCACCAATAGTCGCGGCTCAACCTCAGCAACACGTAGATGCCTTCCGCCGTCCATTTGGTTGCCGGAATGGCAAAAAGCACTTTCGCCGCCGCGTCGGGCTCGCCGGCGGCTAGACGCCGGCGTGTTTGACTCTGACTTTGACCACGGGTGGGCCCCGGTTGACCCCCTGGGTCTATGACATGTGGGGCCCCCTTTGTTAATTAATCCAGTTAGTTTAAATCTAATTTAGTTAAACTAATTGAATACTGACATGCGGGACCCACTGGTCAGTTTGACGTGGACCAGCCCGGACGTCATCATGACGTAGTGCTGACGCGGTAATTTAATTTCTGGAATTATTTTTACACAGGAAATTCCAGAAAATGTTTCAAACTTCCAAAATTCATATAAAATCAACCGTAGCTCCAAATCAAACAAATTATATATGAAAAATGATCAGAAAAATCCAATCTTTCCATCTGTACTGGTTTCATGCATGTTTAAACAAGCTAACCTGCTGTTTATCACAGAACAAGATAAAACACCTTAAATGGCAACCTATGAGTTTGAACTTTGAATCAATGGTTCAAATTAGTTCAAACCCATCTGTTCTTAGTTGCATTAGCCCAATACACTCATTTTGCCATGTCTCATGCATGCATCATATTGTTGCATACTGTTTGGTAATGTTTGTGTATCGGTGCTCTCTGCGGCAGGTTCTGCCCCCGAGGAGTACCGTGATAACCCCGACGAAGAGCAATACCAGTGCACCGACCCGTCAGGCAAGCAACCAACCATTTGATCATATCGATACAATCCCATTTTCTCGCTCCTGCTCTCTTTTACTGCATTAAGACAACGCGTTTCAAACTGCTGTGTGCTACGGTAGTTGAACCCATTTCCTCTGCATGACCTGTCATTGCCACAGTAACTAGATGAAACCCACTAGCATGTGTAGGAGTTGATTGAGCCATATGTATGTGTTGTTCCTACCTTGCTATGCCTGCTATGCTTAGAGTCGTGTCAGGTCTGGTTCATCTGGGTGATGGGCTAGAGTGAAATGATTATGTCGGTAATGAGAGTGGTGTGGTGAACACGATTTGGTAAAGGTATCGATGAGAGGCCATGTAGGAGTACATGGTGGGTTGTTTCATTGAAGCCGACCTTAAGCACTGAGATCTGTATGTGTGATTTAAGAATCAGCTACTACCATGCATTGGGCCCGAAACCAATGGATCCTCTCGGCTTCTTATTCACCCTAGTTCTCCGTCCAGGAGTTGCAAGTAGTTTCTGGTGTTTGTAGTCTACTGGAGGCCGTGGACAGCGCTGACCGTAGGGGTGGGCTGTGATGCGGTAGGTACGTGGCCGGGTGTACCGAATACCCGTTAGGTATCTCGGGAACCCTGTTCACATCGTTCGGGGCCGTATGGGAAACCTCGGCCGGACTGCCTGCGGATGGAACCTGGATAGGCGATAAACCTGGACTGGAGGCTTAGGTGATTAGGTAGGTCGTGGCCGACACCCACGTTGGGTTTCCGCTTGAAGGTTGCCGAGTACATGTCGTGTAAACGACGGTAAGTGGTGAGAGCGTGTATGAAGAAGTACACCCCTGCAGGGTTAACATGATCTATTCGAATAGCCGCGTCCGCGGTAAAGGACTACTTGGTTGCCTATACAGTTCATAGACAAGTAAATGGAAACTACTAAAAGCCTCAAGATAAGTGTGAGTGCCGAGGATGGCTCTTCCGTAGGAAGACGGAGGCGGATTCTCGGTAGTGTATTGAATTGGTGAGTAGTGGACTCGTGTGCGCAAAACCATTTCAAGTTGAAGTATCGTAGGATAGTCTAGCCAAGAGTCAAAGCTGGCTTGCTGCAATAACTCCACCAACCCTTCTTGATAATATGCATGTATGTAGGATCTGATGTAAGTCTTGCTGAGTACCGTTGTACTCATGTTGCTATAATTTACATTTTTACAGAAGACGCTGCAACCCCTTCTGATGGGTTCTATGTAGACGTTGACATCAACGAGTAGGCTAAAGACCCAGGTGGTGACCCTGAGCTTGTGAAGGACCACGTAGTATAGCTAGGCTTTCCAAGCCTCTTTTATTTTACTAGTTGTCTGTACTCAGACAAGTTACTTCCGCTGCTGGTTTGTATGACTGTATGACTTGTATGTTGGGTCGTGAGACCCGTACCTTTGTGTATGTTATGTATGGCTCCCTGAGCCTTAAATAAAGTACTGGAGTCGTAGAGTCATGTTGTGATGCTTCGTTGTATTTGCACATATCGAGCATATTGTGTGTATGATTGAAATGCTTGGTATGTGTGGGATCTGACTATCTAGTTGTTTATCTTTAGTAGCCTCTCTTACCGGGAAATGTCTCCTAGTGTTACCGCTGAGCCATGGTAGCTTGCTACTGCTCTGGAACACTTAGGCTGGCCGGCATGTGTCCTTCTTCGTTCCTGTGTCTGTCCCTTCGGGGAAATGTCACGCTTTGAGTACCGGAGTCCTGTTAGCCCGCTACAGCCCGGTTTACCGGAGTCCTGCTAGCCCAGTGCTACAGCCCGGACCCACCTGCTGATGACCGACACGTTCGAAGCTGGGTCATGGATGCCTGTCCCTGTAAGTCTGTGCCACTTTGGGTTTACGACTAGTCATGTCAGCCCGGGCTCTTTATCATATGGATGCTAGCGACACTTTCATATACGCGAGCCAAAAGGCGCAAACGGTCCCGGGAAAAGGTAAGACGACACCCGTGGGGATACCGTGCGTGAGGCCGCAAAGTGATATGAGGTGTTACCAGCTAGATCGATGTGACATCGAGTCGGGGTCCTGACAGCGTTGGTAGCTTTAGTTGCATTAGCCCAACACACTCATATTGCCATGTTTCATGCATGCATCATATTGTTGCACATTGTTTGGTGATGCCTGTGTATCGTTATCCTTTACGACAGGATCTGTCCCCGAGGAGTACCGTGACTACCCTAACGAAGAACCGTATCCGTGCATCGAACCATCAGGCAAGCAACCAACCATTTGATCATATCGATACAATCCCATGTTCTCGCTCCTGCTCTCTTTTACTGCATTAAGACAACGCGATTCAAACTGCTGTGTGCTACGGTAGTTGAACCCATTTCCTCTGCATGACCTGTCATTGCCATAGTAACTAGATGAAACCCACTAGCATGTGTAGGAGTTGATTGAGCCATATGTATGTGTTGTTCCTACCTTGCTATGCCTGCTATGCTTAGAGTCGTGTCAGGTCTGGTTCATCTGGGTGATGGGCTAGAGTGAAATGATTATGTCGGTAATGAGAGTGGTGTGGTGAACACGATTTGGTAAAGGTATCGATGAGAGGCCATGTAGGAGTACATGGTGGGTTGTTTCATTGAAGCCGACCTTAAGCACTGAGATCTGTATGTGTGATTTAAGAATCAGCTACTACCATGCATTGGGCCCGAAACCAATGGACCCTCTCGGCTTCTTATTCACCCTAGTTCTCCGTCCAGGAGTTGTAAGTAGTTTCTGGTGTTTGTAGTCTACTGGAGGCCGTGGACAGCGCTGACCGTAGGGGTGGGCTGTGATGCGGTAGGTACGTGGCCGGGTGTACCGAATACCCGTTAGGTATCTCGGGAACCCTGTTCACATCGTTCGGGGCCGTATGGGAAACCTCGGCCGGACTCCCTGCGGATGGAACCTGGATAGGCGATAAACCTGGACTGGAGGCTTAGGTGATTAGGTAGGTCGTGGCCGACACCCACGTTGGGTTTCCGCTTGAAGGTTGCCGAGTACATGTCGTGTAAACGACGGTAAGTGGTGAGAGCGTGTATGAAGAAGTACACCCCTGCAGGGTTAACATGATCTATTCGAATAGCCGCGTCCGCGGTAAAGGACTACTTGGTTGCCTATACAGTTCATAGACAAGTAAATGGAAACTACTAAAAGCCTCAAGATAAGTGTGAGTGCCGAGGATGGCTCTTCCGTAGGAAGACGGAGGCGGATTCTCGGTAGTGTATTGAATTGGTGAGTAGTGGACTCGTGTGCGCAAAACCATTTCAAGTTGAAGTATCGTAGGATAGTCTAGCCAAGAGTCAAAGCTGGCTTGCTGCAATAACTCCACCAACCCTTCTTGATAATATGCATGTATGTAGGATCTGATGTAAGTCTTGCTGAGTACCGTTGTACTCATGTTGCTATAATTTACATTTTTACAGAAGACGCTGCAACCCCTTCTGATGGGTTCTATGTAGACGTTGACATCAACGAGTAGGCTAAAGACCCAGGTGGTGACCCTGAGCTTGTGAAGGACCACGTAGTATAGCTAGGCTTTCCAAGCCTCTTTTATTTTACTAGTTGTCTGTACTCAGACAAGTTACTTCCGCTGCTGGTTTGTATGACTGTATGACTTGTATGTTGGGTCGTGAGACCCGTACCTTTGTGTATGTTATGTATGGCTCCCTGAGCCTTAAATAAAGTACTGGAGTCGTAGAGTCATGTTGTGATGCTTCGTTGTATTTGCACATATCGAGCATATTGTGTGTATGATTGAAATGCTTGGTATGTGTGGGATCTGACTATCTAGTTGTTTATCTTTAGTAGCCTCTCTTACCGGGAAATGTCTCCTAGTGTTACCGCTGAGCCATGGTAGCTTGCTACTGCTCTGGAACACTTAGGCTGGCCGGCATGTGTCCTTCTTCGTTCCTGTGTCTGTCCCTTCGGGGAAATGTCACGCTTTGAGTACCGGAATCCTGTTAGCCCGCTACAGCCCGGTTTACCGGAGTCCTGCTAGCCAAGTGCTACAGCCCGGACCCATTTGCTGATGACCGACACGTTCGAAGCTGGGTCATGGATGCCTGTCCCTGTAAGTCTGTGCCACTTTGGGTTTACGACTAGTCATGTCAGCCCGGGCTCCTTATCATATGGATGCTAGCGACACTATCATATACGTGAGCCAAAAGGCGCAAACGGTCCCGGGTAAAGGTAAGGCGAAACCCGTGGGGATACCGTGCGTGAGGCCGCAAAGTGATATGAGGTGTTACCGGCTAGATCGATGTGACATCGAGTCGGGGTCCTGACACTCAGCATCTCATTCACCTACCATTCTCGCCACTGCTCGTCGTCTGCCTACCACTGAGGAATTCAACCAAGCTATTGCACCCACTCCCGTTCGCTCTGCACCACTTATTGCACCCACTCCCATACGCGCTACTCCACCTATTCCGCCCACTCATATTCGTGTTACTCCGCCTATGGCACCTGCTCCATCAGCTCAGGCGCAGCGTTTCTCGTCTGGAACCTATTAGCGAGGAGGAGGTTGAGTCCCCAGCCTCACTGCGTCTCACCCTCGGCAGGCCAAGGGAGATCCTCACCATCTCCGACTGAGTACGCTTAGCCACCATGCGATGTACCAACTTGTGTGATATGTTTATATGTGCATTGGTTGTGAGAAGTAGCTTGTTTGCGCATCATGTAGGATCTGGAGAAGTGCACTAGTCTCAATAACATGTTAGGATTATGTACGCATATCCTGAGTGATGTAATGTATAATTACTTCCCGCATGTAAGATATGTAATAGTCCTTCTCCGTGCGCAATCGTGTATTTTCCTTGGAGCTTTTAAAAAATTTCCCGTATGTGTGATTTTATTGACTTTTGCGACTCTCTTTCTTGTCTTACGAGTTTCACAAAATATATCCCCAGAGTGAAAGATGTCTTGTCCTTGGACGCGCTCCATGCCAAATCAGCCTGAAGAAAATTATGGCACACCACCAAACCACAATTTCACTCAGGGACAGACAAGTCAACATGACAGTGAAATAGCTTTTACCCAAGTGTGTCATATGTACGAACAGAGTCAGCAACAACACCAGGAAATGATGAACCAATTCATCAATGTGGGAAATCACCGTGGTCAGTATCAGCAGCAATCCAAGTTGTCTGAGTTACAGAAAACGCGTCCCCCAACATTTTCTCATACTGACAAACCTCTTGAGGCCGACGACTGGCTTAGAGACATGGAAAGAAAATTAATTATTGCACAGTGTTCAGACCGTGAACAAGTATTCTATGCACCACATTATCTCACTTGAGCAGCTGCATCGTGGTGGGGAACTTCCTGCACATGCACCCCAACGAAAATGAAATAACCTGGGAGGATTTCAAGGAAGGTTTTCGTGGGGCACACATTCCTAAGAGTGTTATGAAAATCAAGAAGAGAGAATTTGATGACCTCAAGCAAAGGACCATGACAGTGTCAGAATACAACAGCCAATTCACTCTGCCGTCTCGCTACGCCAACGAATAGCGCATGACCGAGAGAAATAAGATGGAAAAATTCTTGGAAGGCCTGGCACCGTCACTTAAATGCCAGCTGGTTTTGCACACCTTCCCAGATTTTAAAACACTGGTGGATAAGGCCATTACTCTAGAAAATGAGCAACGCAGCTTGGAAGATTTCCGCAAACGCAAAAGGGACCAGTCTACTTTTGCTCGCAACCACAGCAGCAAGACGGAATTTCAGAAGGGTGGAACACACAAACCCCGACGAATAATTCACGCCCAATCAAGAATTTCCATGCAAGAGACAAGGAGTTCACATATCGCCCAGGCGTTACTTGTTACGCTTGTGGAGAAGAAGGGCACTATGCCAAGCAGTGCCCCAAGCGAAGGAACTCAACCCCAAAGCCTAACAATGGTGGCAATAATTCAGCACCCGAGCTAAACAATTTCAACCCCAATAACAACCACAGGAAGGGTCATCTGAACCATGTGACCAAAGAGGAAGCACATAACGCCCCATATATCGTACTCGGTATGTACCCTATCAACACAATACCTGCCATGGTTTTGTTTGATTCTGGAGCTTCTCACTCATTCATTTCGAAGAGTTTTGCTTTGCAAAATAATTTTTCGATGCTTCCCTTAGAAAAATCCATGATCATCAAGTCCCCTGGAATTAAGCAAGTGACCCAGAGTTACTGTCAAGGTGTGGTTATTGAATTTGAAGGATTGAAATTTTACGCCAACCTTATTGTATTGGAAAGTAAAGGACTGGATGTCATCTTAGGGATGGATTGGTTAACCACCAACAAAGGTTTTATTGACTGCGTCAACCGGACCGTGAATCTCACACACCATCACGGGAAGACAATAAAAGTTTCAGCCAAAGAGAGACAAATACCTCGGCAACCGAGATTAAACAAGATGGACGTTTCTGAACTGAACAAGGTTCCAGTAGTGTGTGAATTTCCACACATATTTCTAGAAGAACTACCAGGCATGCCACCGGACCGAGAGATAGAATTCAGCATTGAGCTAGCACCCGGAACCGCTCCCATTTACAAGAAACCATACAGAATGGCACCATCCGAGTTGGTAGAATTGAAGAAGCAAATAAAAGAATTATTGGAGAAAGGATACATACGAGCCAGTTCCTCACCTTGGGGTTCTCCAATTTTATTTGCCAAGAAAAAGGATGGAACACTGAGATTGTGTATTGACTATCGAGCTCTTAACATGGTCACAATCAAGAACAAATACCCAATGCCACGGATAAATGATTTATTCGATCAGCTCACACAGGACAAAGTCTTCTCAAAAGTTGACTTGAGATCGGGATACCACCAATTGAAAGTGCGAACAGAAGATATTCCCACGACAGCCTTCACCTCTAGATATGGATTGTATGAGTTCACAGTAATGCCATTTGGGCTAACAAACGACCCCGCATATTTTGTTCACCTCATGAACAAAGTATTAATGAAGTATATGGACAAGTTTGTTGTGGTATTCATCGATGATATTCTGATATACTCCATGACACCAGAAGAGCACGCCGAGCATCTCAGAATTGTACTAGGAGAACTCGGGAAACATCAACTATATGCCAAATTCAGCAAATGTGAATTTTGGCTAAGACAGGTGGGTTTTCTGGGCCACGTACTCACCCAAGAAGGTATTGCCGTAGACCCGGAAAAGGTCAAGGCCGTACTTGGCTGGAAACAACCAGCTAGCGTAACGGACGTACGAAGTTTCCTGGGAATGGCAGGCTATTACCGGAGATTTATTGAAGGATTCTCCACCATTGCACCGCCAATGACGTAGTTACTCAAGAAAGACAAGAAGTTTGAATGGACGGAAGCCTGTGAGAAAAGCTTCCAAGAGCTAAAAAGGAAATTAACAATGGCACCAGTATTAATTGTGCCAGACATACACAAGAATTTTGATGTATATTGTGACGCATCCCGGAAGGGCCTCGGATGCGTATTGATGCAAGAAGGTAAGGTTGTTGCGTACGTCTCTAGATAACTTCACAAGCATGAGGAAAATTATCCTACTCATGACTTGGAATTGGCAGCAGTCATCCATGCACTCAAAGAATCGAGACACTTTCTACTTGGAAATCATTGTGAAATATACACAGACCACAAGAGTCTTAAGTATATTTTTACGCAGCCGGAACTCAATTTACGGCAACCACGCTGGTTGGAGTTAGTGAAGGATTATGATGTTGGAATACACTATCATCCCGGAAAAGCAAATGTTGTGGCAGATGCCCTTAGTCGGAATCCCAGCTCGGACAATGACAGTATAACAAATTTAAGGCCAGAATTTCAATAGGAATTTGTCAAACTTAATTTAATAATGGTCACCGAATGCAGTGTGTCGAATTTGGAAATACAGCCTACCCTGATGGAAAAGATTAAGGAGGCTCAGCATGAACACCCCAGCATTGAGGGCATAAAAAGGAAAGTGAGTTTGGGCAAGGCCACAGAATTCAACGTAGATGAGCAAGGAATATTTTGGTACGGAGAAAGAATCTGCGTACCAAATATCAAGGACTTCAAACAGCCGATTCTGGCTGAAAGCCACACCGCTCAGTATTCAATCCATCCTGGAGGAATAAAAATGTACAAAGACCTTCAGGAAAAATTTTGGTGGCACGGTATGAAAAGGGACATAGCCACATTCATTGCATGTTGTGATTCTTGTCAACGTATCAAGGACGAGCACCAAAAACCAGCCGGACTATTACAGCCAGACAAGATACCCGAGTGGAAGTGGGACGAGATTGGAATGGATTTCATTGTTGGACTACCACGGTCACGACACGGAAATAATGCCATATGGGTCATCACCGACAGATTAACTAAGGTAGCACATTTCATCCCGGTGAAGACAACTCACACCACTCAGAGGCTGGCCAGACTTTATCGTGCCCGTATTGTCTGCCTGCATGGAGTCCCAAAGACTATCATATCTGACAGAGGCACACAGTTCGTATCTAGATTTTGGGATCACCTACAACAGGCAATGGGAACCCAACTAGCATTCAGTACCGCATACCACCCCCAGACTGATGGGCAAACTGAATGCGTAAACCAAATTCTAGAAGACATGCTGAGAGCCTGTTTTCTCACCTACGGAACCAGTTGGGAAGAAAGCTTGCCATATGTAGAGTTCGCAACAGTTATCAAGCCAGCTTGCAAATGGCACCCTTTGAAGCTCTGTATGGGAGAAGATGTCGTACCCCGCTAAACTGGTCAAAAACCGGGGACAGCCACATCTTCGGCCTAGATATGCTCAAGGAGGCTGAGGAGAAAGTTAAGACGATTAGAGATCGACTCAAGATAGCTCAAAGTCGGCAAAAGAGTTATTACGATCGAAAGCATCGGGAAATCAGTTTTGAACCCGGAGAGTTTGTATACCTAAGAGTTTCTCCTATGAGGGGTCTACAACGATTCGGGGTTGAAGGAAAGCTAGCACCAAGATTCATTGGACCATTCTGTATAGTGGCCCGAAGAGGCATGGTAGCCTACCAGCTAGACCTACCCGAAGATTTATTCGATATCCACAACGTGTTCCACATCTCACAGTTGAGAAAGTACGTGAGAAACCCAGAGAAACAAGTATCACATGAAAACATTGACGTGCAACCAGAGCTCACCTACCGGGAACGACCAATAAAAATATTAGAGGAGTCTGAGAGGAGGACCCGACAGAAAACCATCAAGTTTTTCAGAGTTCAGTGGAGCAATCACACCGAGAATGAAGCAACTTGGGAGAGAGAGGATTTCCTTCGGACAGAGCACCCACACCTGTTTAAGGATCAGCTGGATTCTCGGGGACGAGATTTTCCTAAGGGGGTAGGTGTTGTGCCACTCCAAAATTTTTGTTGTTTTTGTTTTCAGCAAGAGCCTTGCTTGGTTTGAAGAAGGTCATTTAAACCCTTCTTAAAAACCTCTCTTCTGAGTTTTCCTTCTCAAAATCATTTCTTGGATTTAGTTTCTTCTAAAAAGAAACCTTTTTGGTTTTGGACTATTTCTTTGGTTTTGATCCATTCTTGTTTTTACCATGCCTCTTCTGGTAAAGTTCTCCCAAAACCCCTCCTTCCACTTTGGGACAACCCAAACATTCTGTCCCAACTAGTCAAATGCATTTTTGGATTTTATCTCATTTATTTCTGTTCCCAAAACAATTATGTCCTTTATTTTGAGCCTAGGTAATTTGCAAAGCAAGTACCTTAATGCCTTTGAACTTTTATCTCAAATCAACTCCTCTGGATAGTCCCTAGCACCCACAACCTAGAACCATCAAGATCCACTCTTTTTCTTTTCAAAATTTTCAAAATTCACCCTCTGCAAGTTTGGACTAGATTTGTCAAAATTGGTGAAATTCATATCTCCACTTCTCCAAAAATTCCACCAAAATTCAGGCAACCCCCAGTTGCAATGAGAGGCCACTCCACCAAAAACCAGCTCAAGGAAAAATCCCCTCATGCCAAAATCATTCTATCGAACACCTGGCCTGCACTGTTACTATGCATCTTCAGAAAATTCAGAGTTTCAGTGTCGTTTCTTCGTCAGTGTTGAGTCACATGTCAACTGTGCGCCTGGCGTGTTGCGCACGGCTCCTCCTCCCTATCCGGAGCACTGCACGTGCACTTGGATGGTTCCTGGCGTCGGTGGCACCCTGGCCCGCCTGCGCCGGTGTCTTCCGCAGCGGCAGAACCTCCCGTGGCGGCCGACATGGGGCACCCTGTGACATAACGCCGTTCGGCACCGCCCAAGCCACCTGGGAGCTCCGCGTGGCCGTCTCCCTTGCCAGTGCACGCCTGCAGCACCGTCGCCGTGGCCTGGCACCCTCAGGGCGCGCTCTCTGCATCGGACGTGCCGTACGGCCATTCCGTTGGGGACAGGCCGTAACCGCCCCTGCCTTGCTGAGTTAGGCACTGGGATGGAATCAGTGCTCCGTCTAGACAATGCTCAAGCCCCTAAATCAACCGTCCAGCCACAGCGCCGCCGTAATCGCTCGCCGGACTTACCCCGTTCACGGCAACCGCCTCTGGCCGGCTATAAATAGCGCCTCCGAGCTCACTCTCGACCCCGCACATCTCCACCACCTCACCAGACCCCGCCCAGCCACTCGAAGAGCCTCGAGGGGCCCTTCTTCCTTAACTCCGGCCACCTCCGTCCGCTTCGGGCTCTGGCAGCCTTCTCTGTGGTGAGAACTCCTCCACCGCCCTAGAGTTTCCCGTAGCCTCATGGCACCTCTAGAAGACTAACCCCCACTCCAATTTCACCCCAGGAGTTCTCTCTGATGAGGTCCGCGACTACCCGAACCACCGTCCGCCGGAGCAAGGGCCGCTGTCAACGTGGTGCTCGCCGGCGACCACCTCCACCACCCACCAACGCGGAAGGACGTACTGAACATGGAGGTACCACCCGATCCCCCTGCCTCGCCGTGAATCACCGTCGGCGACCACCGCAGCTCTCGGGCGCCGACGAGCCCCATCTCCCTCGTTTGAATATTCAAACCTGACGGGTGGGACCCGCCCGTAAGCCTCTTTGTTCTTTTTTTCGAACCATTCTCTGAATGTGTATTCTGGCAAATGCGTTTTCTAATCTGAATCGTTTTCTGGACTTTTTTGCAGAACCCCCTGAGAGTTTTCTGTTCCATTATAGAAAGGTCCTTGAATCAAACCCTTATAACTTTTAGTCAGAAAAGGATTTTTCTTTGATTCTTTTTCTGTTCTCTTCAAAATTTTATCTAGTTTTTTATCAGGTTTATTTGAGAATTATTTGGAATACTTTTGTGCACCTCGCGGTATTTATGCTACGTACGTATTTTTCTTATGCCGTAGATACCGGAGGAGGTGACGGAGCCGCAAACTTCACCCAGTTAGACTCCGACTACTCTGAACCAGGCAAGTATGTTTGAACTCTTAATATGATGAGTGTTTGTTGCATGTTTGCATTTAGGAGTTTCATGGCATGTTTTTGAACATTTCTTTGAATGTCATATGTCATGCAAAGAAGTGGAAAGTGTGTTTTGGAAATCCATATGTTGTTGGATACATATTTGCATGGCCATGTGATGGCATGAGGATGGGTAAGATGGCAGTGTTGTGGCATGCCAGTCTTATGCCAGTCTATTTGACTTCAGTGTCATCGTGGGAATACCGTGGGAATGGTAAGGCGACACCCGTGGGAATACCGTGCATGAGGCTGCAAAGTGATATGAGGTGTTACATGCTAGATCGGTGTGGCATAGAATCGGGGTCCTGAGAGATCGCCACCGTATTTTTCTTCAGTGTCGAGCACTTTGTTCCATCTGCAGTTGAGTGTATCCTGCACGGCTTTAAGACTTTGCTTCTGCTTCTTCAAGATCCTCACGGTGGCAATAAGCCTTCTTCGGAGGTTCTCTTGTTCCAAGTGTTTTTCCGGGATGATGAGTGCATCATCGTCTAGACTGTTCTCCTCTCTGGAGACACGTTGATGAATTTTACCCTCGGGATCGCCGTCATCGGACATCGGTTTTAGATTATGTTCACCGTCCCCTGGCTCATCCTGCTGCATCACTGGGTCCATGGGGTCATCGTTTCCTTTGGAGTCAACCAGGGTGTTATTCTTTGATGCGCTGTTATTGTTGTTTTTATTGTGGCAGGATTTAGGGCAGCGCCTACGCCGTCGCTTTGGTTGCTACTTGAGGGGATTATCCTCTGTTGCATCCTTCTGTTCCTCGTTGTTGTTTTCTTTTGGTGTATCCACCATGTATATATCGTACGACAAGATCGCTTTCTAGCACCCTCTAGGCAGTGGTTCTTGTTCATCTCTAGCATCGTTGTCCATACCATCGATGTCTTCGGAGTTGAAGTCAAGCGTGTCGGTTATGTCATCAACAGTGGCTATTAAGTGGGTGGTGCGTAGGGAACGAATTTCTTTGTCGTCCACTTCCCACTCAAGCCGGACATAGTTCGGCCAAGAGTCTCCTGACAGGGATAGAGACTTTAATGAATTTAACAAGTCGCCCAAGGGCAAGTGCTGAAATATATCCACGGAGGTAAACTCCATGATCGGTGCCCAATCAGATTCGATCAGCACGAACGCGCGCGGTTCGGAGCCTATGGCCGGAGACGAGTCCGAGGGTCTGATGACACAAACCTCTTTGGAGGTGAAGGCTGTGTTCATCTCTAGCGCCGATGAGTGTGCGGCCTCCATGGTGGGGTCCACCCACCCGTCCTCGGATGGCACGATCTGCTCCAGATTAAGGGCCGGCGCAGCTGCAGGTGTGATCTCCCGAACATCGTCCGAGGGCAGATCTAAGTCATGTCCGTCGTGACTGTTCGGCACACCTGGCATGGGCTCGAATCCGTCGAAGATCAATTCTCCATGGATGTCGGTAGTATAGTTCAAGCTTCTAATCCCTGATGGCCAGTGGCGTAGCTATCGATCTCCTCCATATGGCCAAGCAAGTTGACCCGCGAGACGAAGCCGCCGAATACGAAGATCTCTCCGGGTAGAAAAACCTCACCCTGGATCGCATCGTTGTAGATGATTGAAGGAGCCATCAAGCCTTATCGCAATGGCATAGTGGAACTCTCAATGAAAGCACCAATGTCGGTGTCAAAACAAGCGGATCTCGGGTAGGGGTCCCGAACTGTGCGTCTAAGGCTAATGGTAACAGGAGGCGGGGGACACAATGTTTACCTAGGTTCGGGCCCTCTCGCTGGAGGTAATACCCTACTTTCTGCTTGATTGATCTTGATGATATGAGTATTACAAGAGTTGATCTACCACGAGATCATAGAGGCTAAGCCCTAGAAGCTAGCCTATGATTATGATTGTTGTTGTCCTACGGACTAAACCCTCCGGTTTATATAGACACAGGAGGGGGCTAGGGTTACATAGAGTCGGTTACAGAGAAGGAGATCTACATGTCCGAATTGCCAAGCTTGCCTTCCATGCAAAGGAGAGTCCCACCCAGACATGGGACGAAGTCTTCAATCTTGTATCTTCATATTGCGACAGTCCGGCTGTCTGAGGACCCCCTAATCCAGGACTCCCTTAATGGGGAGCTCCTCCCCTCCCCTTTCCACTACATAGACCCACCAGAGCATGCCGAGCCTCCCCCACCCCTTCTCTCGTCATCGGAATACCCGTAGCCTCGCCCTTGACTCCGGCCGACAGCCTCATCCGCCGCCCTCCTGGCTGCCATCGCTCCTGGTCTCCTCGTCGTCCATGCACCACCGGGGTGGAGGAGCGGCGCCCCTCCCCCCAAGCCCGCTGGTGGACTGAGCTCCATCAGGGATGGATTGAGTCACCCTGGAGCACCGACGCATGCACCGGGTCGCAGCTCCTCTACCCCGCGTTGGGAGCAAGAGGATGACCTAGTAAGGAGGAGAGAGAAGACACGCGGGGCCCGCATGTAATCCTCTTTGTGTTGACCAGCCTCGGGCTCGCGTGGTTTAAGTGGAAACATATTATGAATATTACATTTTCATCTAAGGAAAGTGTATTCTGTTAGTGAATCTTTTTGTGAATATTTGTTTTACAGACCGGTCCCTAGCATTCAACTGACTATATCTTTTCACTCACAACTCTGATTCAGGTGATTCCAAAGCCCACGTTCTCTATTCGTCGAGCCCGTTCCGATTGTATGATTTTCACCATGATGTAGCTTTCTAAAAATGACCATTATGTCGTTGCCCTTATTCATCACCCTCCGAGAGAGAATGTTTTTTGGTGATTCTTTCCGCGAGCTTCTTGAACTTCCGCCCGGTGGTTCCATCCCTCCCAAACAAGCCACACCCTCCATTTGGATGATTGTAATGCAATGCCATGGTTTATTAAAGTTGCTTAAGATTTTCATTAGCTACATATGACTTGTTCATGGCATTTCTTTGTTTAATATTGATCTTGCTATTGCCATGATGATGATTGGATTTCTAGGACTAATGCTTGCAGGTTAAGGATGACAAGTTGCCATTGGATTGTTAGTGGATATTATTATTATCTTCATCCTAATGGTAGTTGATATTATTCTTTGGAGTATTATTTGGATTTGATGCTATCATATTGATCTGTGGTTAACTATCTTGATATTGTTATTGGATTAGTAGCATCATAGTCTTTGGATTCTTGATGATGTTAGCTACCCTTGGGGTATATTATGATGTGACTATATTATTCTTTTGGTTATGGTATGGATATTTCTATGACTTGGATCACATGTTGATAGATGATATTAGAGTATCATTTATCGCAGATCTACCTAGGGGACAAAGTCCGCCAATTCGTTGTTCAGGTGCCACCGAACCGGGATTTTCAAGTGGAACAACATTTGCCTTTGTGGGAGGGCCCTAATACGGTCGATTGTCATGCCTCTCGCCGGTGCCTCCAACTAGGGAAGGTTATGTACACCCGCTGCCCTGGCCCGGTAGGCGGTGATAACCTTGTGTGCCCGAGTTGTTTGCGCGCTTTTTTCCCCGTTTGGGACCATTTATGTTTTGCCATGATGGTGACCGTTGGGTGTCATGAGGTGATATCGGCGGCACCCATGACTTAGCCCAAAGGGGAGTTGGTCGGAGTGGCTGGGAGAGTGTCATGCAATAGATTGGTTTTTATCGGAACGTCCTTGGTCCACCCGAATGGGAGTGCGAGGCCTTGGGTTTTGTGGTGTGGGTGAAGTGGACTAACCTCTGCAAAGTGTGTTTAATCTATCGATAGTCGTGTCCTCGGTCATCGACACGGTTCGTACTAGGTCTCATCGTTCGACCAACGCTCACAATGATGGAATGACTTTTAGATGACTTATATATTTTTATGTGAGAAGTAATAGTTTTGCAGGATGCCGATGCTGGGATGATCTCGAGGATGATCATTCAGTTGTGATGTTATCATGCGGTGATCACAACAAGGTATATATCATGAGGTGATCGAGGTGATTTATTGCTTGGCCAGAGAACCAAGAGTGAGAAGGTTCTTGAGATGTGAGATATTGGGTCACTAGTATTCTATTAGTTTCATACCATGCTTAATAGTTGCTTTCACGTCAAAGTGGTGGATCATAACTTAACATGTTGATGCTATGTTGTGGTTTTCCCTTGATGGTTTTGGTTGTTGTGAGCTTGCAAGAGCTTGCAAGTACTTTCAATGTACTGACCTGGCGTGTCATGCCAGATTGTAGGTGATGCCTTGATTGATTGCTTGTCGAGGTTACCGCGCATGCGAGAGATATCGTGTCCTAGCCACGGTCGTCGCTGTTCCGCTGCTAGAAGTTATTCCGCTACCGCCAGTTGTTCCGCTGCTAGCATAGAGCTTCCTTAGCAGGCGTAGTGTCGTCGTGCTGATAGATCCTTTGTAACATCAGATCTGTGTACCTTTATCCTTTGCAATAACAAGAGTTCATTTGTTCTATGCCGAGCAGTGCCGTATAACAAGAGTTGATTTGATCTCTGGGCAGGAATACGTGGTGTTCTGGTTTCTCTGAGCCAGGGTGCCACAAGAGAGTTACAAAAATCCACCATGTGAATCAGCGACTAAACGCAAAAATAGACTTCAAAGGATTCACCTCCACTGGGAAAAGAAATGGTTCAATTATGAAAATGTTCGCAAGAAGTACTAGATTCTATTTGCCTTCACACAATTATGGAATGGCTGCATTGCTGAAAATTGCAGTGGCCCTAATGTTGAAAAAGTTAGACCACCACAGCATCAAAATGCTCATCCCGACTGCCACAAAACCATCGCTAATTTTCCCGAGGAAGTAGCTAAGAGGGTGAAGGACAAAGCCAAGCGTGAAGCTAAGGAAGCGAAGAAAAACCAAGTTAAAGCAAAAAACATCACGCTTACTCAGAAAATCATCCAGATGAAGGAAGATCGTGCTTCTACCTCCAAGGGAAGCAAAGCCAGGAAATATGTTTCCCTCGTGCACCCTGTCGATGTCAAAACCAGCGGATCTCAGGTAGGGGGTCCCGGACTGTGTGTCTGAGGCTAATGGTAAGATGAGGTGGGCGACACAATGTTTACCCAGGTTCGGGCCCTCTCTATGGAGGTAATACCCTACTTCCTGCTTGATTGATCTTGATGAATATGAGTATTACAAGAGTTGATCCACCATGAGATCTCAATTGTTAAACCCTAGAAGTCTAGCCTATGAGATTATGATTGTTGTGGGTTAACCCTAGAAGTCTAAACCCTCCGGTTTATATAGACACCGGGGGGGACTAGAGTTGTACAAAGTTGGTTACAGAGAAAGGAATCTACATATCCGAATCACCAAGCTTGCCTTCCGTGCCAAGGAGAGTCCCATCCTGACACGGGACGAAGTCTTCTATCTTGTATCCTCATAGCACAACAGTCTGGCCCAAGTATATAGTCCGGCTGTCCGAGGACCCCTTAGTCCAGGACTCCCTGAGTAGCCCCTGAACCAGGCTTCAATGATGATGAGTCCGGTGTGTAGATTGTCTTCGGCATTGCAAGGCGGGTTCCTTCACTGAATACTCCAACATAGTCTTACGAACATAGAAAACGTGTCCGGCTTAGCAAAACAAGTACTACACATAACCGTAGAGAGTATAATATTTCACGAATCCAATCCGCTGACAACATTTTGTAGCGTGACATCACGCCACTGTCTGGCCCTTATTCGAACCATTTTTTAGCCTGCCGCTAAATATTCCCAGGTGCTGTTTCACTGGCACGTCTTGTCGAAGCAGAGATCGTGTCCCCTTATCACAGGATTCTCCTCAATACGGGCATGGGTAACCCAACCTTGTCATATGCATGGCGCTTGGGGAATAGGCAGATTTTAAGACGAGCAGGGAGGTGCATAACTTTCACTGCCTTTATAAAGGGATAAGGATTCATCCCCGTTCACCCACGCCTTCTCCTTCCTCTACCCATCCATTCTCAAGCTCCAGCACCCAAGTTCTTGCCTTCTCTGCCCAAAAAAGAACTCCAACCATGTCCGGATCCAGAGTTGGAGGCAAGTGGATGGCCTCTTCTGTCAAGAAGAAGGACATCAAGGGGCTCTGGGAGGCCGGTTACCTGGCCAAGGAAATCGTTCATCGACTTCTGACAAAGGGATAGATCGTCCCTACCCTAGAGCCCCATGAGAGGGTTGTGTTTCTCACACACTTCGTCCGCGGGCTGGGATTCCCTCTCCACCCGTTTGTTTGTGGACTGATGTTTTACTGCGGGCTAGACTTCCATGACTTGGCTCCCAACTCCATCTTCAACATCTCAGCATTTATTGTTGTGTGCGAGGCCTTCCTCCGCATTCCACCTCACTTCGGCCTGTGGCTGAAGACTTTCATTGTGAAGCCAAAGGTGGGGAGCGACCAACAAGCGGAGTGCGGAGGCACCATGGTGGGTAAAATGCCCAACATCGTCTGGGTCGAAGCATCCTCTATGGAGACCATGAAGGAGTGGCTATCGGGGTGGTTTTACATCACCGAGCCGCGCGGCACCAACTGGGCGGCGGCCCCCGAATTCCAATCTGGAATACCAATGCGGCTCACCTCATGGCAAGAGAAGGGCTTGGCATGGGGCTCTTCAGACGAGCTGAGGGGGCTCCAGACGTGTGTCAAGAACATGATAAGCAAGAGAATCAAACTCGTCAATGTGGTCCAGGTTATGCTCTTCCGTCGGATCCTTCCGTGCTAGCACCGGACATGCAATTTGTGGGAGTTCAACCCGGCCAAGCACCAGACGCTGCTGGAGCTCTTCGGCACGATGCACGAAGATGTCTGGAACGTGCTCTTCAAGGCCACCAAGGTACCATCACCCACGACCGAGGACCGTGGGCTTAGCTCAAAACACCGGTCTAATCTGGTAAGTTCTTTCATGCTTTCAAGGTACATCCTTTACTGGCATATCTGATAGAGGAATCTAAGCCTCCCTTTCAATTTTTCAGGCCTGGGTAGAGATAGCGGAGCGGATTAACTGTCCGGCTCCGCTACCCGAAGATCCATATACGCCTCTTCTGAGGAAGATGCTGTTTCCACCGCCTTATGAGGTGCCGGAGAAGAAGGCCAAGAAGAAGGCCCAGGGGACCAGAGGTGGTCTCCGTCGCAAGGGTACTTCGGACGTGACGTCCGAAGACGCCGAGACGCACTCCTCCACCAAAGATGATGAGGAGGAGGAGGACGAAGAATAATCCACCCCCCCTGCCGGGAGGAGAAACAAGAGGAAGGCTTCCCCTATGGGGAGGCCGAGGCGTCCAAGAAGGGGAAAACTTCCCTTCCGGACAACTCCGCAGCGGCCACCAACGACGGCGGGGAGTGGGAGCCTAGGGTCAAGCCCCTGGCCAACTCGTAAGGGTCCGGACACAGTAATATATCCGGCATTTTTACTTTATTGTTTTAACGTGCTGGATCATGCCTTTGCAGCCCAGCCCAGTCCAACATCACGTTGTCCTCCTCTTCGAAGGGATCGTTAGGCCCGTCGGTGATGAACAGCGAGTCCCTTCCGATAGCCTCTTCCCCCAAGGACGCGGACAACACCGAGGTGTTGTCTCGAAGGATCCCCTGCCAAGGAGAGGATCAGGAGGCCGTCCCGGTGGTGCCGGAGGAAAAAACCCCAGTTGCCGAACACATGGGGGGACAGACCCCTGTGGACACCGACTATGGGGGCCTTAACCAATTCGGCCCCTAGCCGAACACAGCTCTAGAGACCGAAGTGGCTCCGGATTCAGGCAGTACACCTCTTTCCAATGAGGGGGGCGAGGCAACTCCACCAGTGACCTCTTTCCATCCAAAGGCACCAGATAGATTACTAGAAGCGCTGCAAGGCGCTTCCGTTGTGGGAGAACACCGTACTCTTATGAGTGCGGTGATTGAGAAGGTTCAGTCTGCCAAAAGCGGACTGACCGAGGCATGTACTAGCCTTCTAATAGGCTTTGAGGTAAGTAATGTAATTTTAAAAGCATATCAAAATGTAGAGAGTAGCCCCTGATGCTCTGTTCGGTGTTCGGAAAGAAAAGCCAAACAAAGGATCAAAATAATTCGGTGTTTGGAAAGAGAGTAGCCGAGGCCAAGGACAAAGCACCCAAGGAACTTGCCGCGTGCGAAAAGTAGGAGGCCGAGGTCAGCGAGGTACAACAAGAGCTCCAGGACACCGTCAAGAAGTACGAGTCCTTGGAGCGTGATTCATAGATTCAAGAGTCCGAACTTGCCAAGGCCCTCCAGAGCATGCAAGACGCCCGAGTCGAAGCCCAGGGTGCCCTCTAGGAGATCCAGGCGGCCAAGAAAATTATAGCGGGTAAGGCTTTCATTATGCAAAGCAGATATGTGAAAGAAATATTCATGTTACTTACCCAGGTTTGGAGCTCTCTAGGGGTGTTTACGGATCTGCCGTGCAGCATATCAGATGCTGCAGAATTTTATCGAGCCGAAGAAGGGAGCTCTACAGAGAAGCTATTCTGGTCTCAATACCTTGGGCCAGAACTTCCGGTGCCCTTTAGCGACCATCTGAAACAGCTGGTCGAGCTGCATAAGGCAGCCAAACTAGCCATGAAGGACTTAATAGTCCGGCTATGGCCTACCGAGCCCATGCCCAACAGCTACTTCAGACTCGTCAAGCGGCTTGTGAGTGCCTGCCCGCGGCTTGAAGCCAGCAAGCGTTCGATATGTATCGAAGGCACGCGGATGACCTCTGCCCGCGGCAAGGTGCACTGGGCGAAGATGGATGCCAAGAAGCTCATGACCGAGGGGTCGCCTGAGGGCAAGGAGCACCGCCGACCCGAGATGTATTTTGATAGTGTCCTCGAAGGATCCCGCCTTGTGGCAGAGCAATGTGCCAAGGATATCATATTCCCGTGAAAACATTTGTGTTATCTTGTCCTGTAATGTGAAACAAGATCCTTATGTAAATTAATGCTTGTTTGTTTTAAAATTTTACATCCTGTGCGGCCATTTACGAAATATGAGAGTTGGCCACTCGTCGGCTTCTGCCCCCATGTAGATAGTACGGGGGTGTTCAGGATAAATATAAACACTCTTTAGTCCAACTTTTGGTCCTTAAAGGAGGTGTTTAACGCAACGAACAAGGCAATTGGACTATACGGCTTTATCACCCTCACTTAGCCATAGGAGTTTGACAAGGAAAATTTTGGCGAAGCCCTTGGTATTCAGAAGAACGAAGTTGGGGTGCTATACACGCCTAATGGGATAAAAACCGATTCCTCGCATGAAGCGGAAAAAATCTCTAAGGATTTGAAAACCTCTCAAACAGCTGACCAGCTCTCGCCCCATCATGACAATCAGTTTTCGGCTTTCTCTACTGACGTGCTTGTCCGGAAGAACCTAGACACAATCGCAGTAGTTCTCCCTTTACTACCCTAGCCGACATAGTGGAATGTAAGGTAGTAAGCACAGGAGCCGGGCAACCCAACTATTGACCAAAGACATGAATCAGTGTCGATGCATATAGTGCTATAAGTTCGGGGTGCGGAACTATACTATAAAAGTGTTTGGACTTTATTGTCGTATTGCCGTGCGTGATGAAGCCCCTGGCGAAGTAATGCGTACTAGAGTGTATGGGTGCCATTCATAAAAAATACAAAGACAAGGAAAAACCTCAAGAAGAGAAAAACCTGAAATGAAAATGAAAAAAGTGAAGGTATGTGGATCCAAGGGCGGTTGAGCCACATTATAGATCATGGTATAGCTATGCCTCCGACCGTGCCATGTCATTTTGAGTGTGTAGTTATGTACGTGCGGCGCTAATGTCATCGCTTGATCGGGACTGGGACGGAGCCTGGATTTCTAGTCAAGGTCTGGACGAGCTAGACCGTCCTGTCGCAGAGTAGTATGGACTCGCTTGACGGTGTCTGGGGGCTTTACTGCCGAATTGAGATTCTTCCTAAAAAGGCTACTTTGTGCTTTTGCTGCAAGGGCCGCGGTGTGATCCTCAGTATGGAGGGAGCGCTCCATATTTCCGTTGACTGTTATGACACCATGTGGTCCGGGCGTCTTGAGCTTGAGGTAGGCGTAGTGCGGCACCGCATTTAATTTAGAGAATGCGGTTCATCCAAGCAGTCCATGAAAACCACTACAGAAAAGGACAATATCGAAGATTAACTCTTCGCTTCAGAAATTATCTGGGGATCCGAAGACTACTTCCATTGTGATTGAGCCTGTACAACAGGCCTCTACACCTGGTATGACACCTTTAAAGGTGGTTTATGTGGGCTTGATCCTTGACGGATCGATACCCTTTTTGCGCACTGTGTCCTGATAAAGCAGGTTCAGGCTGCTGCCACCATCCATGAGGACTCGTGTAAGGTGGAATCCGTCAATGATTGGGTCAAGGACTAGTGCAGCTGAGCCATCATGACAGATGCTGATCGGATGGTCCCTGCGGTCGAAGATGATCGGACAAGAGGACCATGGTATGAACTTTGGGGTGACTGGCTCCATCGCGTAGATGTCCCTGAGTGCGCGCTTGCGCTCCCTCTTGGGGATATGGGTGGCGTATATCATGTTCACAGTTTTGACTTGGGGGGGGATTTCTTCTGTCCCCCTATGTTCGGTGGTCGGGGTTCCTCGTCATCGTCATCACTTTGCGATCCTTTCTCCTTATTCTCGGCATTTAACTTGCCGGCCTATTTGAAGACCCAACATTCCCTGTTGGTATGATTGGCTGGTTTATCAGGAGTGCCATGTATTTGGCATGGTCGAGCGAGTATGCGGTCCGGACTGGAAGGGCCTAGATTGTTCCTTTTAAATGGCTTCTTCCGCTAACCAGACTTAGAGCCACTGAATCCGGTGTTGACCGCCGTGTCTTCGGTACTATCACCATTGTTTCGACGCTTATGTCTATTACATCGGGGATTGCCATTGCTGTTTCTGGCTTCAGAAGTACTGGGTTCGCGTGTATTGTTGTTGCTATAGGCTAGCTTGCTGTCTTCGCCCGCACAGAAGTAACTCATGAGTGCCGTAAGTGCTAACATGGACTTCGGTTTTTCCTGGCCGAGGTGTCTGGCCAACCATTCTTCACAGATGTTGTGCTTAAAGGCCGCTAGGGCTTCAGCGTCCGGACAGTCGATGATCTGGTTCTTTTTAGTTAGGAACCGAGTCCAGAATTTCCTGGCTGGCTCTCTGGGCTGTTGGATTATATGACTTAGGTCATCGGCATCCATAGGTCGGACGTATGTGCCTTGGAAGTTGTCGAGGAAGGAGCCCGCCAATTCCTCCCAGCTGCCCATGGAGTTTTCGGGCAGGCTGTTTAACTAGTACCTAGCTTGTCCCTTGAGTTTGAGCGGGAGGTATTTGATGGCGTGAAGATCATCGCCGCGGGCCATATGAATGTGGAGAAGAAAATCCTCAATCCACACTGCAAGGTCTGTTGTGCCATCATATGATTCAATGTTTATGGGTTTAAACCCTTCTGGGAAATCTTGTCCCATTACTTCGCCAGTGAAGAAAAGGGGGTATGTGGCGCCTCAATATCGGGCCAAGTCGTGACGTAGCCCGGATTGAGCTCGTTTGTCGTTTTCAGCCCGGACGTGGTTATGTTTGTCATGTTCAGCCAGATGGCCGTCGTCGCGTGTCGGGGCACGCCCCCGTGATCCATAGATCGATCTTGTCTGACCTGCTCTGTTTTCCAAATCATACCACAGGTCTTGTGTATATCCCCAGGCTGTTGTATTTCTGTTAGTTCGGCGAGGCAGTGCGGGCTGGTGTTCGGTTCGAGGTGCCGCTTTATCCCGGCCACATGGTGGTCGGTCAGCCGCATTGTACCTCTATGAATGTCGGTGTCAAAACCGGCGGATCTCGGGTAGGGGTCCCGATCTGTGCGTCTTAAGCTAATGGTAACAGGAGGCAAGGGACACAATGCTTACCTAGGTTCGGGCCTTCTCGATGGAGGTAAAACCCTACTTCCTACCTGATTGATATTGATGATATGAGTAGTACAAGAGTATATCTACCACGAGATTGTAGAGGCTAAACCCTAGAAGCTAGCCTGTGATGATTATGATTGTGATCGTCCCTCTAAGGACCAACCTCTCCGGTTTATATATACACCGGAGAGGGCTAGGGTTTACATGGAGTCGGTTACAAAGAAGGAAATATAATATCTGGATCGCCAAGCTTGTCTTCCATGCAAAGGAGAGTCCCATCCGGACACGGGACGAAGTCTTGAGTCTTGTATCTTCACGCTGCAATAGTCCGGACAAAGTGTATAGTATGGCTATCCGGATACCCCCTAATCCAGGACTCCCTTAGTAGCCCCTGAACCAGGCTTCAATGACGATGAGTCTGGTGCGCAGTCTTGTCTTCGGCATTGCAAGGCGGGTTCCATCTCCGAATACTCCAAACTAATTATTGAACACATAGACAGTGTCCAGATCTGCAAGATGATCCTCATACACCACCGTAGAGAGAATGATGTTTCACAAATATAATCTGCTGGCAACTTTAGACAAAGTGACATGATACTACGGTTGAGTCATTATTCGAACCGTTTTTCCACAACCAGCCTTAGCGCATATCGTGAGGCTGTTTCCTCTGCATGTCCTGCCGAAGCAGAGATCGTGTCCCCTTATTGAGGGATTCTCATCAATACCGGCACGGGTAACCCAAACGTACTGCTAATTGCGGCGAGTGGAGAACGAGCGGGTTCCACTCGGCAAGTGGGGAGGCACAAAAGCTTTACCGCCCCTATAAAGAGATAAGATCTCTCCCTCTCTACCCACGCCTTTCCCCCTGCTAGTCCGTTCCCTACTGCTCGAGCCCTAGCGCCCAAGCACTCTTCTTCTCCACCGAAGAGAGGTTCTCCAAAGACGTCCGAATCTAGAGCAGGAGGCAAATGGATGGCCTCTACCGTCTAGGAGAAGGATATCAAGAGGCTCCGAGAGGCCGGGTACCTAGCTAAAAAGATCGGCCACCGTCTTCTGCCGGCGGGATAGATCGTCCCTACTCCGGAGTCTCACAAGAGGGTCGTGTTTCTTCCTCATTTTGTCCGCGGGCTCGGGTTTCCCCTCCACTCATTCGTTCGCGGTATTATGTATTATTCCGGTATTGACTTTCATGATCTGTCTCCCAATTCATTCCTTAACATCTCGATGTTCATCGTCGGGTGTGAGGCTTTTCTCCAAATTTCGTGTGACACCCCAAAATTTTGGCCTTGTTTTATTAATTTTTTTTTTCAGGAATTAAAACTTTGGATTTCTGAGCTCCATTTTGATTTTTCTTTTTAAATCATTTCCTTCCCTGTTATGATGAGTTTTTCCCAAAGAGAAAACTTTTCAAATATGTTATTGGACTTGTTTAACCTCTCAAGAAAAACTTTCCTTTTATCAGTATAACTAATTAACTAACTTAATTGCTTGATCTTTACTTTCTTGAAAATAGTTTTTTCAAGGTTAAATGGCCATATTTGAACTACAACCATTTGATAGATTCACTTAAAATTTCCACAAAAATTTGGAGATGTCATGTGATGTTTTTAAATCACTTTTATGCAAAAATATATTTCATTCACTAAATATTTTGAGCCCTACTCTCAATTTTTTCTTCTCTGGTCCAGAGTGCATTTTGCACTACAACCTATTTGAGTATTCATTTAAAACTTCTACCAAAATTAAGGGAGGTCAGTAGGAGCCTGTTATCCCTCTTTGTGCAAAAAAACTAATTATGTTCTTTGAAAAATTTGAGTGAATCAACCTCATTTCCATTCAGGACCAACTTGAGGATTTGTACAGCAACCACCATTTTAGTTGCTCCTATACCCTTAACTATTTCTCCTACTTGTAGTCCCCCATGTTAAACCCTTAAGTCCAGGAGCATGCACCATTTAGATCATTTTTGGTTCATGGAATAATGTCATTTATTTCCTGTCCAGAATTGAAGTTTTGTAAAACGTGCACTAACAAGTTTCTTCTTTTGTCCAACTAACATCACCACTCTCTCTTTCATCCACAGAGACACTGATCTGGAGATTTTGGCCACTCCAAGAAATGCCTAAGTGCCCTTGGCATTTTGTCAAACACCTGGTGTGCATGGCCAGTTTTGACATGATTTTGTCTTTGCATTGTGACCTTGAACCTTGGATCATACCAGCTTGTCCAATGGTTTTGCCTTAGACTATAACCCCACCCTGCTAAATCCCAGCTCCAACCAAGCGCTCTGGAGTGCCATGGCATTTCGTCGAGCACATTCAGTGCGTGCACTGGACGCGCCCAGAGCGCGCGTATTGCAGCCACGCGGCCGAGCCGACACGCTGGCCGCCACGGCTTTGGCCCGCTCTGCAGAACCTCGCCACGCGCTCCCCGCCTCGCAGCATCGCGCCAAACTACCCTGGCACGCTACAGCGCCGCCGCCAGGGCGTTCTTGGCGGCACTCCGGCGTCGGCAGTGCGCCTCTGCCACGGGCAGCGCCGTCCAAGCCTCGCCCGCTCGCCACCTGGCCCCTGGAGCAGTGCGAGCTCATCCACAAGGGTGTCGCCTAGCTCTCGTCGCCGCCATGTTCCCCTGCAGCTACAGAACGGCGGTTCGCTGGCCGCCCTTATCCACCGCCGCGGAACCGACTTCGTCGCACTATAAATGGACACCCCGAGCCCCTCTGAGCACGCACGCGACCTCATGCTACCCCCATGGCGCTCCCCTGCCTCGCATTCGACCCGGGGAGGTCTCCTTCCTCGTCTCCGGCAACTCCTGCTGCCGCCACCGCCCCGGCCAATCCGGCACCTCCAGTACCTCCCCCTCTCCGTTCTCTTCACCAGGAACCTTCTCATCCTCCTGTGAACTCGTTCCCCTACTTGATTTTGATCGGGAGCCATCGCCTCCACAAAATCACTTTGCTCCTGAAGCTCCCTCCGCCGCGAAGCTCACCGCCGACGACTTCTTCCACCCCTGTCGACCCAACGACCACCGAGAAGACCGCCGCAGTCTCGCGGATCCATCCAGACCCTCTGGAACCCGCGGGGAGCCACCGTTCGCCGGCGGCTATCGCCGTGGCCTCGCCTCCGTTCGGGCAGAGGAAGAGGAGGGAGGGATAGACTGGTGAAACCTGACCAGTGGGCCCCTTGGACCCACTGTCAGTGACCCTGCGCCTATCCACGTCGGTTAAGTGAAGGCGTATTAACCCCAGTACGCTTTCCCCGCTCCGAAAACGTATTCCCTTCCGAAACGTTTCCTTTTCTGTTTTATTTTAAAAACAGATTTTGACCAGAACTTTGACTGGCTATAACTTTTTAAATATAAGTCCAAATGAGTTGATTCTTTTTCCTACCTTCTTCAAATTTGATCTAGTTTATTTTAAGATTTATTTAAAAAAATTTCAAACAACTTTTTGGTTCTGTTTTTGAAATATGTGTTAATTCAAATATATTTTTCAAATAGGATTTTGGGGAAAGAGAAGAAAACTTTCAAAAGTTTGGAGAGCACCCTGCCTTTCCACACGTTGAAGGCAAGCATTCTGAACCCCGGCATAATAATTTTTGGAGTAATCATTGATGCATTTATAACACCACCGCCTTTCGAAGGACTTGTTATTTCATGTGATATGATCATATGCATGGGTGCACGTTATTGTTTTCCATGCTGTTGGAAAAGAACACACTTGTGATGATCATCATCCTCATGTGCCTTGCATGCATACCGGTAGGAACCGGGAAAACCTCTGCCTTGGGTAGGCATGAGTTTGTCGCCGGTCACCGTTGGGACGGTTATGTCCGGTATGGCATGGTAAGATATAATGAGTGTTGATTGTATTGGTTGAAATATATTCGTTATACTAATCATGCAGGGAATACTTAAACCTCCTGAGTCGACCGTAGATCGAGTCTTATTCCAGTAACCCCCATACTTGTTTCGTACTACCACTCGTCTCTACAGCAAGTAGAGTACGGTTCAGTAAGTTGTCAACCTCTTTCTAGCACACACCGTACAGAGAGGCCATGGTGGAAGATACTGGTTGTAACTGGTAGGCACGCCACCTGGTCCGGGAGCATGGGTGTTTCCGGTTGGGACCGAGAGGGGAGGCCACCCCTTAGAGCGCGCGATATAAATTTGATCCCATGCTACGCGAGGTTGTAGCCTCCCCACTTAGAGTTTGCTTAACAGGTGTCGTGGGTGATTCCAGACACGTGTGTGATAAGCTGGTGTGTGCAAGTTAGGTGTGTTTTCAACAAAAAGACCGTAGATGCAATTAGTCCCGATGGACTAAAGAAATCCGTTACTCGTGGGTAAAGAGTACACCCTCTGCAGAGAATAAACTTATTCGAATAGCCGTGTCCATGGTTAAGGATTACAGTCTGGGATGGGTCAAGTATCGGTCTTAGTGTCGGTCTTCGGAGGTGAAACTATTAATCCAGAAATGGAATTACTACTTGTGACTGGTGATAACTATGATTATTATTATTTGACTAACCCATGCTATTGTTGTTATTATCGTGTATCTCTGGGATGGTTCTACCTCCGGGATATTCACTTTGATTTTTTCTTTTAAAGCCCTTTATGAGGCGTCGCTCAGACGCCCGACTGTGGCATTTCTTTTAAAGCCCTTCATGAGGCGTCGCTCAGACGCCCGACTGTGGCATTTCTTTTAAAGCCCTTTATGAGGCGTCGCCCAGACGCCCAACTGTGGCATTTCTTTTAAAGCCCTTTATGTGGCGTCGCTCAGACGCCCGACTGTGGCATTTTTTAAGCCCTTTATGTGGCGTCGCTCAGACGCCCGACTGTGGCATTACTTGTTATTTATTTCATAAATTTCTTTTATACTATCAGGTTATTGCAATTTTATAAATAGCTTGCTTGCATGCATCCGAGAGTTACTTATCTTTTGTGGCCGATGTCATGAGCATAAAAATATTTTTCAGCACATCATTGTTATATTATACCTGTGTTCATAATGTTTGCGAGTACATTCAAAGTACTCACTGGCTTGTCCCTGGCTATTGTCTTGGCCAGATTTTCCTGCACGGAGAGGAGCGACGCGATGCCAGCCCCGGAACCCACGCAATGGAGATAGCAGCCTCGCGAAGATAGGAATTTAACCTGGTCAGCTGTTCCCGTGGGGAATGGAGTCCCATAGACACAGATGTTTCACAACCCGCTTCCGCCATCAATCACTAGAAACCATTGGTTGTACCCACAGGCCAGAATGGTCTTGTACTACATATTCTGTATTTGGCTTGGAATTTCTGTATCAAGTTGGAGCCTCATCAGCTAACAATAATCCTGGGGCTGATGAGAACGACAGTCTTTTCTGGAAATTTATTACCCAGAAAACCCAGTCGTGACAGGCTTGGTATCATAGGCAGGCTGACCATTGGCTAATCCTATCCTAGCCAGGTCAATAAACTTAGGCAAACCAACCCACTAGACCATAGCCAAACACCAGCCAAGCTTCTCGTGCAAGATAGCCACATAGTGACCCAACACCTTTTGGCAGTTGGTGCCCAACCTATCAACCTAACCTGTCACTCATGCGCTAGTGACCGGCCCCTAAATAGTCTTTTCTTGCAAGCGTGCGAAGGAAGATTCCGTCCCCTTTTCCCTATAAAAAGGGCGCGCTAGCCTCAACCCAGCACAGCACAGCCGCTACCCCCAAACCGAGCCACAATGCCTGGACCTATAGTGCACAACGAAACCACAGCAACCAACCTTGGAGGTTTTGTGACCATCCTCGCAAACCCCACCCGTCGTGCCTACGCGTTAGAGGAGCCACCAGAATATGTTGTGTATCAAGGACCCATGAGCGGTGAAGACCGCCAATTCTGGGCCACTGTGCACATTTACGGTAGGGGTCTAGCACCCGAGCTCCCCTACCGATTCACCGGAAGAACAACTTCCTTTGAGCCACAAGCCATCCAGCTAGCCGCTCGAGAGGCTATAGTTCATCTCAGGCACTTGTCGCCCTGAGTTAACTGTCGCTCGTTCCACTACTACCCCAGACGAGAAGGGTATGGTAGACCACCCCAAGTCGCCAATGGAGACAACGAGACGGACCCCGCATTGTTGCACCTAGTGCGCTATGTAAGTGCACTAGAGGCACTGTTTGACCAGATCACCATTGATCTAATAGCAGCTCGTGGAGAGCTGGTTCGTCGAGCCCCGGCGAGAGAAGAAAACGAGCCCAACACCAACAACCCGGTCGTGCTGTTTGGACAACCGATCGAGACCCCGAGATCTGCCCCAGCCATCGGCCAAGGTGCTGTGATAACCCCAGAAGTGCTTCGTAGCATATTGGGAGCACACTCCAACGGGGTTGTGGCCAACAATCCCCGCAATGGTCATTCTCACTACCCCGACCCTGCAGTTCCTCCGCCATCTCGGACTAATCCCGGCAGAGAGACACGTGGAGAAGCCTCGACATCCGCCAGGCACGCCCGTTTAGACATAAACGAGGTAGACTGAGCCGTATGAGTAGTACCAAGTTTCAATGTATCCTCGCTTTGTAATCATGCGACCGCATATATTAACGCAGCCTGTCTTTGTGCCTCTGTTTTAATAATAGCCTTGCATGTTTGGTCAGCGCATAGCTGCATATTCTTCCGGGCACAACTACCAAAACCAGCCCGACAACAAGCACAGTAACACATCTCTTTATGAGATATGTGTATCTCTGACACTGACCTGACCTTTGGAGCCAAGCTGGCAAATTTATTACTTTTCGCCACGGTAAAACGATCCGGCTCCTTTGCTATATAAAGGCCACCTTGTGACCTTACCCAGCAACCCTCACTTTGCGCACAACACTCACGCTTCTTCCTGTCATGCCGAACCCCAGCATTCATCTGAGAACCCCAGATGCAACCCCAGGTAGCTTTGTCAAATTATTGTGGGATTTTACCCGCAGTACCATGGATTCTACCCAGCCACCCCAGTACGAGCTGTTCAAATCAAGGATCACCCCATCCACCTCGGAATATTGGGCAGCAGTACACATTCCTCCTGTAGACCCCAACCAAGATCCAATAGAAGTTTCCTTCGTGGGGAAATCTATGCCGACCCCACACTTGGCCATAGAAGCTGCTGCGAAAGAAGCGATTGCTCGTCTTCGATCCGCAGTACCCTATGCCCGCGAACGAGGATATTATTACTTTCCAAGTCGTGCAGCACCCGGAGAAATAACGTCTTTTCCCGGTGGGCGGATTGAGAGAGACCCAGTTCTGGCCAACCTTATCCAGTACATCATTGCTCAAGAGCATTTAAACCAGCGAGTGATGGATTATCTCCAGAGCCTCGCAGATTTAAATCCTCAGATTGCCATCGGCAGACCACTGAGACCCGACCCGGAGAGACGCATTCATCGACTGGTCAATCCACTTCCTCAAATAGAAGAGGAGTGTATTCCTTTACCAGAGACATTTTATCAGGACCCCGTCCAGTTACCGTTTTCATTTTAGACGTCACTATTGTATTTGTTCCTTGCAGCATTTATTTATGTATGTGACTTATGCGTGATACCCTGAGTTTGTATGGCAAGTTAATTATTTGGCTTCTGCTCATGTGTGTAGTTTTGTTGTGGTTTACGCTCCTTTAAAGTAACTGTTTTCCCCTCGCGAAACCCTGGAGTGAGATTTTCTTTTCTCTGAGTTGCTACATCTACACTTTCTCACGGTGTGGATTATTTAATTTCACTCAGCACCACGAGCAGACTCACAACCATAATCATACGGACACATACACTGTTTGCAAAACTTTGCAACAATGTTACATCCAGCTAATCACCCCCTAACAACAGTAAGCACCCGGCATACTTCATCTACTCCTCATGATCACCATCACGGAGAGCCAACACCCGAGCCGCAGCATCGCGATACTCGTCGAAGATCATCGCGCACAGGAGCACAGAGAGCCCCAGCAGTGAGGCCAGGTGTAAGGAGGAAGAGAGAGGCACCCCGGCCGTTTTTATAGCTCGAGCTCGGTGTACGGTGGGCGAAGTCCACCAACGCCGCTCGTCGCCGATCGCCGGTGTTCGGAGTCGAATCCACGAGCAGTGCCGATAGCGCACTGGCCCGCGAGGTGAGTGCACGCTGCACCAGCAGCTAGCACGCCGCGCACTACCACGGTACGGCCTAGATGCCCTACACACTAGGCGTCGCCGGTGGAGAAAGCGCGCGGGAGAGAGGAGGAAGAAAGGTCCAGAGGGAGAAGAAGAGGAGACTGACAGTGGACCCCGAGTCCACCTGTCAGCCAGAGAGAGCACTATGCTCTCGGGTGCGATCAGCGTATATCTAAATTTAGGAGTTATCCTAAATTTATATCCAGCGTAGAAATCGCCCGTTTTTGTCTCGGACCGTAGACTTTTCCGCGCAGCACCAGTTTTCACACGGTGGTTTTTCACCACTTATTGCCCTGTCACTGTAGCTACATCTTTATTGCGTAAATATTCTCTTAACACCGCTTTCAGCAAATCTCGAGGACGAGATTTTTCTTAAGGGGGATAGTATTGTGACACCCCAAAATTTTGGCCTTGTTTTATTAATTTTTTTTCCAGGAATTAAAACTTTGGATTTCTGAGCTCCATTTTGATTTTTTTTAAATCATTTCCTTCCCTGTTATGATGAGTTTTTCCCAAAGAGAAAACTTTTCAAATATGTTATTGGACTTGTTTAACCTCTCAAGAAAAACTTTCCTTTTATCAGTATAACTAATTAACTAACTTAATTGCTTGATCTTTACTTTCTTGAAAATAGTTTTTTCAAGGTTAAATGGCCATATTTGAACTACAACCATTTGATAGATTCACTTAAAATTTCCATAAAAATTTGGAGATGTCATGTGATGTTTTTAAATCACTTTTATGCAAAAATATATTTCATTCACTAAATATTTTGAGCCCTACTCTCAATTTTTTATTCTCTGGTCCAGAGTGCATTTTGCACTACAACCTATTTGAGTATTCATTTAAAACTTTTACCAAAATTAAGGGAGGTCAGTAGGAGCCTGTTATCCCTCTTTGTGCAAAAAAACTAATTATGTTCTTTGAAAAATTTGAGTGAATCAACCTCATTTCCATTCAGGACCAACTTGAGGATTTGTACAGCAACCACCATTTTAGTTGCTCCTATACCCTTAACTATTTCTCCTACTTGTAGTCCCCCATGTTAAACCCTTAAGTCCAGGAGCATGCACCATTTAGATCATTTTTGGTTCATGGAATAATGTCATTTATTTCCTGTCCAGAATTGAAGTTTTGTAAAACTTGCACTAACAAGTTTCTTCTTTTGTCCAACTAACATCACCACTCTCTCTTTCATCCACAGAGAACCTGATCTGGAGATTTTGGCCACTCCAAGAAATGCCTAAGTGCCCTTGGCATTTTGTCAAACACCTGGTGTGCATGGCCAGTTTTGACATGATTTTGTCTTTGCATTGTGACCTTGAACCTTGGATCATACCAGCTTGTCCAATGGTTTTGCCTTAGACTATAACCCCACCCTGCTAAATCCCAGCTCCAACCAAGCGCTCTAGAGTGCCATGGCATTTCGTCGAGCACATTCAGTGTGTGCACTGGACGCGCCCAGAGCGCGCGTATTGCAGCCACGCGGCCGAGCCGACACGCTGGCCCCCACGGCTTTGGCCCGCTCTGCAGAACCTCGCCACGCGCTCCCCGCCTCGCAGCATCGCGCCAAACCACCCTGGCACGCTACAGCGCCGCCGCCAGGGCGTTCTTGGCGGCACTCCGGCGTCGGCAGTGCGCCTCTGCCACCGGCAGCGCCGTCCAAGCCTCGCCCGCTCGCCACCTGGCCCCTGGAGCAGTGCGAGCTCATCCACAAGGGTGTCGCCTAGCTCTCGTCGCCGCCACGTTCCCCTGCAGCTACAGAACGGCGGTTCGCCGGCCGCCCTTATCCACCGCCGCGGAACCGACCTCGTCGCACTATATATGGACACCCCGAGCTCCTCTGAGCACGCACGCGACCTCATGCTACCCCCATGGCGCTCCCCTGCCTCGCATTCGACCCGGGGAGGTCTCCTTCCTCGTCTCTGGCAACTCCTACCGCCGCCACCGCCCCGGCCAATCCGGCACTTCCAGTACCTCCCCCTCTCCGTTCTCTTCACCAGGAACCTTCTCATCCTCCTGTGAACTCGTTCCCCTGCTTGATTTTGATCGGGAGCCATCGCCTCCACAAAATCACTTTGCTCCCGAAGCTCCCTCCGCCGTGAAGCTCACCGCCGACGACTTCTTCCACCCCTGTCGACCCAACGACCACCGAGAAGACCGCCGCAGTCTCGCGGATCCATCCAGACCCTCTGGAACCCGCGGGGAGCCACCGTTCGCCAGCGGCGATCGCCGTGGCCTCGCCTCCGTTCGGGCAGAGGAAGAGGAGGGAGGGATAGACTGGTCAAACCTGACCAGTGGGCCCCTTGGACCCACTGTCAGTGACCCTGCGCCTATCCACGTCGGTTAAGTGAAGGCGTATTAACCCCAGTACGCTTTCCCCGCTCCGAAAACGTATTCCCTTCCGAAACGTTTAATTTTCTGTTTTATTTTAAAAACAGATTTTGACCAGAACTTTGACTGGCTATAACTTTTTAAATATAAGTCCAAATGAGTTGATTCTTTTTCCTACCTTCTTCAAATTTGATCTAGTTTATTTTAAGATTTATTTAAAAAAATTTCAAACAACTTTTTGGTTCTGTTTTTGAAATATGTGTTAATTCAAATATATTTTTCAAATAGGATTTTGGGGAAAGAGAAGAAAACTTTCAAAAGTTTGGAGAGCACCCTGCCTTTCCACACGTTGAAGGCAAGCATTCTGAACCCCGGCATAATAATTTTTGGAGTAATCATTGATGCATTTATAACACCACCGCCTTTCGAAGGACTTGTTATTTCATGTGATATGATCATATGCATGGGTGAACGTTATTGTTTTCCATGCTGTTGGAAAAGAACACACTTGTGATGATCATCATCCTCATGTGCCTTGCATGCATACCAGTAGGAACCGGGAAAACCTCTGCCTTGGGTAGGCATGAGTTTGTCGCCGGTCACCGTTGGGACGGTTATGTCCGGTATGGAATGGTAAGATATAATGAGTGTTGATTGTATTGGTTGAAATATATTCGTTATACTAATCATGCAGGGAATACTTAAACCTCCTGAGTCGACCGTAGATCGAGTCTTATTCCAGTAACCCCCATACTTGTTTCGTACTACCACTCGTCTCTATAGCAAGTAGAGTACGGTTCAGTAAGTTGTCAACCTCTTTCTAGCACACACCGTACAGAGAGGCCATGGTGGAAGGTACTGGTTGTAACTGGTAGGCAGGCCACCTGGTCCGGGAGCATGGGTGTTTCCGGTTGGGACCGAGAGGGGAGGCCACCCCTTAGAGCGCGCGATATAAATTTGATCCCATGCTACGCGAGGTTGTAGCCTCCCCACTTAGAGTTTGCTTAACAGGTGTCGTGGGTGATTCCAGACACGTGTGTGATAAGCTGGTGTGTGCAAGTTAGGTGTGTTTTCAACAAAAAGACCGTAGATGGAATTAGTCCCGATGGACTAAAGAAATCCGTTACTCGTGGGTAAAGAGTACACCCTCTGCAGAGAATAAACTTATTCGAATAGCCGTGTCCATGGTTAAGGATTACAGTCTGGGATGGGTCAAGTATCGGTCTTAGTGTCAGTCTTCGGAGGTGAAACTATTAATCCAGAAATGGAATTACTACTTGTGACTGGTGATAACTATGATTATTATTATTTGACTAACCCATGCTATTGTTGTTATTATCGTGTATCTCTGGGATGGTTCTACCTCCGGGATATTCACTTTGATTGTTTCTTTTAAAGCCCTTTATGAGGCGTCGCTCAGACGCCCGACTGTGGCATTTCTTTTAAAGCCCTTTATGAGGCGTCGCTCAGACGCCCGACTGTGGCATTTCTTTTAAAGCCCTTTATGAGGCGTCGCCCAGACGCCCGACTATGGCATTTCTTTTAAAGCCCTTTATGTGGCGTCGCTCAGACGCCCGACTGTGGCATTTTTTTAAGCCCTTTATGTGGCGTCGCTCAGACGCCCGACTGTGGCATTACTTGTTATTTATTTCATAAATTTCTTTATACTATCAGGTTATTGCAATTTTATAAATAGCTTGCTTGCACGCATCCGAGAGTTACTTATCTTTTGTGGCCGACGTCATGAGCATAAAAATATTTTTCAGCACATCATTGTTATATTATACCTGTGTTCATAATGTTTGCGAGTACATTCAAAGTACTCACTGGCTTGTCCCTGGCTATTGTCTTGGCCAGATTTTCCTGCACGGAGAGGAGCGGCGCGATGCCAGCCCCGGAACCCACGCAATGGAGATAGCAGCCTCGCGAAGATAGGAATTTAACCTGGTCAGCTGTTCCCGTGGGGAATGGAGTCCCATAGACACAGATGTTTCACAACCCGCTTCCGCCATCAATCACTAGAAACCATTGGTTGTACCCACAGGCCAGAATGGTCTTGTACTACATATTTTGTATTTGGCTTGGAATTTCTGTATCAAGTTGGAGCCTCATCAGCTAACAGTAATCCTGGGGCTGATGAGAACGACAGTCTTTTCTGGAAATTTATTACCCAGAAAACCCGGTCGTGACATTTCGCCTCACTTCGGCCTATGGCTGAAGATTTTCAATGTGAAGCCCAAGGTAGTGAGTGGCGAGCACGCCGAGTGCGGTGGCGCCATGGTGAGCAAGATGCCCAAGGTTATATGTCCGACGGGCGCCTTCAATGACTCCGTCAAGGTGTGGCAGCAGCAGTGGTTATATATCACAGAACTGCGCGGCAAAAAGTGGGTTGCGGCTCCGGAGTTCAGATCCGGAGCCCCACTGCAGCTCACGTCCTGGCCCGAGAAGGGCCTAAACTGGTCCTCGTCCGGTGAGCTGTCACTGCTCCAGACGCGCGTCCAGAGTGTGGTTGACAAGTACGTCAAACTCGTCGATGTAGTCCACGTGATGTTAGCTCGCCTGGTTCTCCCTTGCCAGCGTCGAGCCTGCAATTTGTGGGAATATGACCCAACCGAGCACCAGACCCTTCGAGAGCTCTATGGTTCCTCCCACAAGGATATATGTAAGGTGCTCTTTAAGTCCGGCAAATCATGGACGGACTCCGCCGAGGACCGTGGGTATCAATTGTTCCATTCTGCAAGTTTTGTAAGTTACTGCTATGCTCTTGTCCATCCATGCTTCAGTTGGCATGTCTTGAGGGGGACACTTTTATCATGCTTTACCATAACCCCAGGGATGGATAAAAAAGGTGTAGCGGATACATTGTACTGCCCCTCTACCGGAGGAACCGGCTGGACCTCTTCTGAGGAATATGCTAGTCCAAGCGCCTTACGAGGTGCCAAAGAAAGAGGCCTCCAAGAAGGTCAAAAAGACCCGTAGTGGCTTCCGTCGCCGTGATGCTTCGGACGCAAAATCCGAAGACTCCAGCGAAAATCCTTCTTCCGAAGACGAAGAGGAGGAGGCAGAGGAAGACGACCCTCCCGCAGGGGGTGGGAAGAAAAGGACGGCTTCCTCATCCCTGGAGGCCGAATCACCGAAGAGGGGGAAAGGTTCCCTCCCGGAAGCATCCACCACGGCTGCTGATAGCAGCCCGGAGTGGGATCCCAGGGTCCAGCCCCTGGAGAAGTCATAAGTATACGAAATCTGAACACGCATATGCGTCCGGGGTTGTTTGGGCATAGTAGTTTTAACTATCGCCATATTGCATACAGCCCGGCAAGGTCCCACGCCGGACGATATTCATTGGAGGATTTGCTGAGCTCAGACGCCTCCAGAGGCCCCTTCCCCGAAGCCTAGGCGCGACAGCGAGGTGTCGTCTCAGCGGGACCTGGACTGGGGGGGGCATATCCCTAGGGACGGACACACGGGAGCACCGATTCCTATGCGTGTCGATGGCAGGGGTGATCTTCAGTCTGGACCCCAACCGGACACAGTCCTGGAGACCTTTAAACCTCTAGGATCAGGTAAGCAGCCGCCTTTGGGGGGCTTGCCTATTCCGCCAGCGGCCTATGCCCAAGCAGGGCTGCCGGGCGGCTGATCGATAGTGCTAAGAAGCGCGTCTATCGTCGATGAACATCGTGCCCTCATGGGCACGGTGATTGAAAAGATTCAGTCTGCTGAGAGCGGACTGAACGAATCCTTCCTTAGTCTTATAAAGGGCTTTGAGGTATGTCTTCTAAGAAACCTTTGAGGAATTATCCCCTGATACACTGTCCGACGAAAGAGAGCCGAACAGGGGATCAAAATTTTCCGTTGTTGCAGGAGACTCAGCTAATGACGTGTATCCCTTTGTTTGAAAACAGGCGTCTGCAGGAACGTCCGCCGCTCATAGTGCGGAGGTGTCCGAACTAAAGCAGCATCTGGAACGGGCCGAAGGGGAACTTGTCTACATGAGGAAGCAGTTGGAGGACAAGCAAGGTATGCCGGAACCCTGTGCTAAGTAGAGCACAAATTAGAAGTTGTGCCTAATTAAGATATTTGCATTGTATGCTCTAGGGGCGAGTGCCGAAATTGAGGCACTGAGGAAGGCCGTGGCCGAGGCCGATAATAAGGCCGCCGCCGAACAGGTTCTTCGTCAGAAGCACAAGGCCAGGGTCATTGAAGCTGAGCGAGAGCTCCTGGAGGCCGTGAAGAAAAGCGAGGGCTTGGAGAAGAGTCTAGTAGGGAAAGAATCCGAACTCGCCCAAGCTCTGCAAGCCGCGGAGGATGCTCGGGAAGAAGCCCGAGGTGCTTTGCGAGACATTCAGGAGGCCCGGAAGGTTGCGGCTGGTAAGGCCTTTTGTATTCATGGCCATTGTTACATCATAATGGCAGGAACTCTAAGCAATAAGCTGAATTCTTGTTTTTCTAGGGGCGTTTACGGATCTGCCTCGCAGCATATCAGATCTCGCCCAATTCTACTGGACCAAGGAGAAGAAGTCTACAGAGAGGGATTTCTGGTTGCAGTATTTGGCGCCGAATTATCCGGTGCCCTTTATCGATCAGCTGAAGCAGCTAGTCGAACTACGCCAGGCGGCCGAACTAGCCATGAAGGACTTGGTTGTCCGGCTGTGGCCTGCGGAGCCAATTCCAAGCAGTTACTTCAGACTCGTGAAGCGGATTGTTGGAGCCTGCCCTCGGCTTGATGTCATTAAGCGATCTGTATGTATAGAGGGTGCGCGCAAGGTGTTTGCCCGTGCGAAGGTGCATTGGGGGAAGCTTGATGCTGAGAAGCTAATGACTGAGGGGCCGCCGGAGGGTAAGGAGGATCGCAAGCCCGAGTTGTACTATGAAGGTGTACTGAAGGGAGCCCACCTTGTGGTGGATAAGTGTACCAAAGACATTATATTTCCCTGAAGGCAGTCGTGCCATTCTTTGTAATGTGGTATAATGGCACTTTTATTATTTATTGCCTGTTTTGTTTGAACGTTTGTTCTTCCTGTGCGGCTATTTATTGTATGTGAATCTTGAGAGTTGGCCAGTCATCGGCTTCTGCCCCCATGTAAAGAGTACGGGGGTGTTCGGGACATACCTAAACACTCTTTATTGCATTGTTGGGTCCTTTTAAGGAGGTGTTCCTCACCACGAACCAGGCAATCGGACTATAAGGCTTTATCACTCACTTAGCCATAGGAATTCGAGTATGGTGGGCGCAGCCCCGACTGTTCGGAAGGCCAAACTAGGGGCTCTATCAGTGCCTGATCGGAAGACCGATCCGTCACACTTTGCATTTATAATGGCATTATGCAGAATAAATCTTTAAAGATTTTACAACCTCTAGAACAGCTGACCAACTCTCGTTGTATCATGACGGTCAGTTTTCGGCTTTCTCTACTGAGGTGCTCGTCCGGAAGAACCGGGATAAAATCACAATAGTTCTCCCAGCACTACCTTAGCCGATGGGGCGGAACGTAAGGTTCCAATACATGGGAGCCGGTGCCTGAGCAGAGCTTGGCTGAACCAGGCCATAAAGTAGTTCGGATTCCTTAATTGGTGTCTGGGGGCTCGGTTGCCGAATCAGAATTTGATAAACGGGCACGACTCACTATTTCAGCGGCGGTATGATTTCCACTCTAGTGGTGGGGTTCGACCTTGCCCATAGTTGTGACTATTTCACCCGGGACTGGCCTGATGTTGTACCTCGTTGAATCAAGCCAACGTTGTTCGTCCCGGTAGTATATGGTAATTACTATATAAAGGTATAATACCGAAGACTTATTCTTCGGTGTGGTACTTGTTTGGTGATCCGAAGACAACCATTAGTATGGTGGGCCAGTTAAAATCTGGCCTTTGCGCCTTACATCTTTGAGGAGATGTTATTGATAGTTTTATGCCTGTGGGGGCTCGTATAAAATGGAGCCCCCAAGCTATTGGGTAGATAGTGAGTGCAATAAAATTGCTATGGCTGGTGTTATACGGACAGTCGATGTGATTAGAGACGACCGGCCGTATTTTTGTGCTGTGAGGGGATTTTCCTCACCATGTTTGACTGGCCCTTTATTGTGTTCCGGCGCGAGATCGGACATTCTATTTGGAAGATCCTGCATTCTCTATTGGTATGGTTGGCCGCCCTTCTTGGGGTACCATGAATTTCACATGGTTGATCGAGTATGCTGCCTGGACCGGATGGGCCTGAGTTGTTCTTTTTCCGCTGACCGGACTGGGGACCGCTGAATTCGACACCAACTTCCCTGACTTGACGTTTATGATGATTGCACCGAGGCTTGAGGATGCCTCCTCGTGTATCCTTCGTATTGTCTTGGACCGTAATGGTATGTTGACATCGGGGTATGTATCTTAGGTTCTGCTTCTTAGATTGAAGTAGCGAAATATGTTGTGTGTGCCCTTTGTCGGGGCGATCGGGTCCGTATTCGTCAGTGGCCAGGACCTTAACCCATCTGTCCATCAGCAAATCTTGGTCAGCTTTGAGCTGATGTTGCTTCCTTTGCAAGCTCCTTGCAATGGCCATGAGTCGTCACTTGAAGCGGACTTGTTCCACGGGATCCTCAGGCACGCCGAATTCAACATCGCCGACGCTTGCCTCGTCTTCGGAGGGGGGCATATAGTTGTTCCTCTCCAAGTATCCGACTGTGGCCTGTCCGGCCTGCTTGAAGGCAGGCTGATCAGGGTTGTATTCATTGTTGGCACCATCCAGATTGTTTTCTTCTCCTGTGCCGGTATTAATGTGGCGGGGCTTGGATCAGCGTTGATGACGCCCATGCTTTGCTTTCTTCCCTGAAGGGTTGTCCTCCATTGCCTCATCACCATTGGTTTTCTTCGGATTGTCCACCATATATATATATCATATGAGGAGGTGGCTATCCACCGCCCCTTGAGCGGTTGTTCCTGTTCTTCTCCTGCATCATCGTCCATACCGTCGATGTCTTCAGAGTCGAAGTCAAGCACGTCGGTTCAGTCCTCGACCGTGGCAATGAAGTGGGTCATGGGTGGGCAACGAATTCTTTCATTGCCCACTTCCCACTCGAGCCAGACATAGTTCGACCAAGAGTCTCCTAGGAAAGAGAGAGACTTTAAAGAGTTCAACACGTCGCAAAAGGGTGAGTCCTGGAAGATATCCGCTGCGGTGAACTCCATTACAGTAGCCCAACTAGGTTCGGCGGGCTCAGGAGCGCGCGGACTGGAACCTACAGCCAGAGACGAGTCTGGGGGTCCGATGTCACAGGCTTCTTTGGGGCGGGGCCTGTGTTTGGCTCTTCCACCGATGAGTGTGCGGCCTGCGGGGCGGGTTCCATCCACCCGGCCTTAGGCAGCACGGTCTGCTTCAGATTTAGGTCTGAGGCTACCGCAGGGGCGACATCCCGGGCATTGTCCGACAGCAGGTCTACGCCATGCTCATCATGATTGTCCGGTGCTCCTAGCACAGGACCGAATCCGTTGAAGATCAAGTCTCCACGGATATCAGCCGTGTAGTTTAGGTTTCCGAACCTGACCTGGTGGCTAGGGGCGTAGCTGTCGATCTGCTCCAGTTGGCCAATCGAATTGGCCCGAAGTGTGAAGCTGCCGAATACAAAGATCTGTCCCGGGAGAAAAGTCTCACCCTGGACCGTGTTGTTGACGACTGACGGAGCCATCAAGCCTTACAACAACGATACAGAGGAACTCTCAATGACAGCACCAATGTCGGTGTCAAAACCGGCGGATCTCGGGTAGGGGGTCCCGATCTGTGCGTCTTAGGCTAATGGTAACAGGAGGCAAGGGACACAATGTTTACCCAGGTTCGGGACCTCGATGGAGGTAAAACCCTACTTCCTGCTTGATTGATATTGATGATATGAGTAGTACAAGAGTAGATCTGCCACGAGATCATAGAGGCTAATCCCTAGAAGCTAGCCTGTGATGATTATGATTGTGATCGTCCCTCTAAGGACCAACCTCTCCGGTTTATATAGACACCGGAGAGGGCTAATGTCGGTGTCAAAACCGGCGGATCTCGGGTAGGGGACCCGATCTATATGTCAAGGCTGATGGTAACAGGAAGCAAAGGACACAGATGTTTACCCAGGTTCGGGCCCTCTCGATGGAGGTAAAACCCTACTTCCTGCTTGATTAATATTGAAGACATGGGTAGTACAAGAGTAGATCTACCACGAGATCGTAGAGGCTAAACCCTAGAAGCTAGCCTATGATGGTATGATTGTAATTGTAATCGGCCTTCTAAGGACCAACCTCTCTGGTTTATATAGACACCGGAGAGGGCTAGGGTTTACATGGAGTCGGTTACAAGGAAGGAAACACAATATCCAGATCGCCAAGCTTGTCTTCCATGCAAAGGATAGTCCCATCCGGACACGGGCCGAAGTCTTGAGTCTTGTATCTTCAGGCTTCAATAGTCCGAACAAAGTGTATAGTCCGGCTGTCCGGATACCCCCTAATCCAGGACTCCCTCACTTGTGTATATCCCCAGGCTGTTGTATTTCTGTTAGTTTGGCGAGGCAGTGCAGGCTGGTGTTCAGTTCGAGGTGTCCCTTTATCCCGGCCACGTGGTGGTCGGTCAGCTGCATTGTACCTTGGTAGGACGGGCCCCAGCGTGTCATCATCGAACTGTGTTAACAGTTTGTGCTTCGGGTAGCTTTTGGTTTGGTGCTCCAGGACGTATTCCTCGGCTACCAGGACATCAGTCCATCTTTCATTGAGCATATCTTGATCATCTTGAAGCTGATGCTGCTTCTTTTTCAGGCTTCTTGCAGTGGCAATGAGCTGATGCTTAAAGCGTTCCTGTTGGGCGGGCTCTTCAGGCACGATGAAATCTTCGTCACCGAGGCTAACCTCGTCGTCGGAGAGAGGAAGGTAGTTGCTTTCCTCCAAGTCTTCGATCATGGCCTATTCGCCAGGGCTGACTCATCCATCATCCCGTTCCTCATGTTTGGAGGTCGGCTCAATGGAGTCTTCATTGTTTTCGGCACAGTCCGGAGTGTTATCCTCTTCTGTGATGGTATTGTTGTTTTTACTATGGCATGGCTTAGAGCGGCACCGCTGACGTCGGCTCATCGGCTGTATCTCAAGTTGTTTATCCTCACTGGATTTCCATCGTCGTCATTATTTTCTTTGGTTGTATCCACCATGTACATGTCGTATGAGGAGGTGGTTGTCCAACGCCCTGTAGGCAGTGGTTCTTGCTCCTCTCCGGCATCGTCGTCCATACCGTCGATGTCTTTGGAATCGTAATCAAGCATGTCAGTTAAGTCATCGACAGTGGCTACAAAGTGGGTGGTGGGTGGGAAACGAAGTTCTGAGTCGTCCGCTACCCATTCGAACCGGACATAGTTCGGCCGAATATCCCCTGACAGGAGAGGGATTTCAATGAATTTAACACGTCACCAAAACGCGAGTGCTGGAAGATGTCCGTGTAGCTGAACTCCAAGACCGGCGCCCAATCAGGTTTGATGGACGCGGATGCCTATGGTCCGGAACCCATGTCCGGAAATGAGTCCGGGGTTCCGGTAACACCAGCCCAACCTGGTGTTGGGTCTGTGTGCGGCTCGATCGCCACTGAGTTTTCGACCTCCGCGACGGGGTTAAGCTTCCCATCTTCGGACGTAGCAATCCGCTCCGGCTTCAGGACCAGGGCGGTCACAGGCGCTATCTCCTGTATGCAGCCAGATGACAGATATAGGTGGTGTTCATTGTAGTGGCCTAGGATAGCTGTCATGGGTTCGAATCCATCGAAGATCAGGTCTCTGTGGATATCGGCCACAAAATCAGGCTTCCAAATCTAACCTGATGGCCAGGGGGGTAGCTATCGATCTGCTCTAGATGGCCATGCGCGTTGGCCCGCAGTGCGAAATAGCCGAATACGAAGATCAGTCCGGGGAGGAAGGTTTCCCCCTGGACTACATTGTTGTAGATGATTGATGGAGCCATCAAGCCTATCTTCGACAACACAGCGGAACTCTCAATGAAAGCACCAATGTCGGTGTCAAAACCGGCGGATCTCGGGTTGGGGGTCCCAAACTTTGCGTCTAAGGCTAATGGTAACAGGAGGCAGGGACACAATGTTTACCCAGGTTCGGGCCCTCTCTATGGAGGTAATACCCTACTTCCTTCTTGATTGATCTTGATGAATAGGAGTATTACAAGAGTTGATCTACCACGAGATCGCAATGGCTAAACCCTAGAAGTCTGGCCTATGAGATTATGATTGTTATGGGTTAACCCTAGAAGTCTAAACCCTCCGGTTTATATAGACACCGTGGGGGACTAGGGTTGTACAAAGTTGGTTACAGACGAAGGAATCTACATATCCGAATCGCCAAGCTTGCCTTCCATGCCAAGGAGAGTCCCATCCAAACACGGGACGAAGTCTTGTATCTTGTATCTTCATAGCCCAACAGTCCGGCCCAAGTATATAGTCCGACTGTCAGAGGACCCCATAGTCCAGGACTCCCTCACACCCCGAAATAAAACCATTGTCAAGAAATCAGAGAAAGTTGTTTCTAACTCGTCTGATTGTCATCCAGCGAACATGCTCTTGATGAAATTCCCATGTATGATCAACATGCCATTCTCAACAAACCATCCAAGACCCCCCTAACTAGTGAATGTTTTTCCCTCTCTAAGGAGATCACCAAGATCTTTATCGAAACCCGCAGCAAAGAGAAAGCTACAGTCTGAAGTAAAGTTGATGCATCTGCTAAGAAGGCTAGACCCAATGTTCCTGCTTCCACAAACGAACAGAAGTATGACTTCAAGTTTTTGATCGATGTGATTGACAGTGCTGCATACGATGGAAAATCTGATGATATAAGTAGTCTGGGACTACCTAATGATGTTACCAAAATGGCAACGAAATATTTCTTTGGGCTGAGGAAAATCCGCAAGAAGCTAAATCAGGTTATCAAGGACAAGCAAGTCCCTGAGCAAAGGAGGATAGAGGCCAACACTAAATCCAAAAGAAATAATCTGAACAATGAGATTGTCGAAATCACCAAGGCTCTTAGTCCCATGCGGATTGATTAAATTGATTGGCATTCACGACTGCACATGGAGTTATCTCAGTTATGTGACAGGAGAAACGAGGAGCTCGACCGCAAGGCAGATATTGCTCGAAAAAGAATCAAAGAAGAAAAATGTCAGAAGGCTAGAGCGAGACTCAGCAATCCAAAAGAAAACAAAGATTACCGCCTTTAGACCGTTGCTGCTGATGCTCCACTTTATTCCATTACTCCCTTGCAGCAGGATCCCCCATGTCCATCTCACGAGGATGAACCTATGCAGCAAGCTGACCATATGGATGTTATCATTCCTACTCCACCAGCTCAAGAACAACCTGATGTGATTGATATTTTCTTGGGAATGACAGATGAAGGAAATGCTTTGCCTAAGCAGCAAGCTCCAACTGATGATCTTGACGAGGAAATTGAAGTTGATAAGGCTGATCCATCGCCTCCGAGAAATTAGCAAGTTGAGCCCTGCGAATCAGATAAGGAGGAGTCTGATAATAATGAGCGGGGGCTAAATGCTTCCCGAGACAAAACCACCGCGCTCGCATCATCTGGTGCCCCTACCTAGATGGATGTTGATCCTGCTGCTCATTCCATTGTAGCATAGTTGGAAGAGGATAAAAGAAAATCTACTCAGCCGATGGCTCAAGAAGTTATTGCTCCACCAGTTGTGCCCCAAGCATCTGAAAAAGAGGTCCTCGTTCCTCCAACCAAAGTAAATACATCGAAATAAAAGGCCCTAGTTCCCCAAGGACAGAAAGCTGCTAAAGGAGTTCTAGCGAGCAAAATGATGGTCAGCCAAGTGCCTCAAAGTTATTTGTACAAGAGAAATTAAGGATGCCTCACTCTCCTGTCAAGCATATTGAGGAAGGTGTGCCTGCACCTGATGACATTCGGACCCAGATTAGGGATGAAGAGGAACATCTGAGAAACCGGTTTGAAACTTTTCCTTTGTTTCCTGTTGAAGATGGCCCGAATGGTCCTTCCTTTAATGAGCAGTGTCATCTTTGAAAACTTCTGTTCTTTGGAACCAGCCCATATGATGGAGAAAGAACTTCCTTGTCACCTAGATTCTAGACAAAGGAATAGGCCGTGTATTATGCTCGCATTCTGTATGTCAAGAATTGCATTTTCAAGCACAAGATTCTAAATTATGCAGACCTTGAAAGTTTACCCTGCTTTCATCATACCATTGAGCAAATTGAACTAGTCTTCCTAGAGAGATTCATTTACTTCAATCATGGCTAGAATCATGAAGTGATTCTTCAGTTCTAAACCACTCTTTATATCTCAGGAGACCTAGCAAATTGTAGTACTTGGATTCTCGAATGGATGACATGTGAAGAGAAGTTCAAATGTTCGGCTGACCAGTTCTTAGCACTGTTGAATCTTCCCCGATGTGAATTTGATAATGCTCGTGAACATAGACTACACTGTTGAGATGTAACAGAAACTCAACTTCAAATCCTGATGGACCGCAAATTTGTTGGTTATGAACGTATTGAAGCAAATCCAAAAAATTTGTCTTATGAGAACAAAGTGTTGTTTTATAACCTCTGTAATTCCCTCATGCCAACAAACAGGCCATAATCCATTAATGGCATCATGGCAAATGCTCTTCTAGCCACTGCTCAGGGAATTTGTTTTGACATTCCAGATCTATTCATTCGCAATCTGGGCTCTATGACCGATAGCCCTCAAGCTTTGAAGGCATATGCACCTTGGGTCATGCTTGCCATTGAGCAGCTTATTGAAGAAAAGTTTCTCTGCCCACATATCCCGAAAGTTTATGTGCCACCAGTTTGTGACACTCTCCGAATTGTGAAAGACATCAACAAAGGGAAGATACCGATTGATGCTACTGGTTCTACTTCTCTGTCTGCTTCTGCTCCGAAAGTCAAGGAGAAGGTTGAAATACCTTTTGAAGAAAATCCTTCACTGTATGAGATTTGTCTTCACACTCAACAAGCCCTGGAAAGTCATATCAAGCTCGATTAGAAAGTGAAGCTGGAAGTGATGACTGAAATAAATTTGCTTCACAATTATGCTCGCCAAACTCTCCTGCATGAGAAGGAACCAAAGAAGCGCTCATGGACCCTTCTGTGCAAGCATTACTCTCGCAAGCAACTATCTTCCATGGGTATCAAGAAAGAATACAATTATCTACAGTTGTTTGAAGTTCCTCGTATTCGAAGGCAAACCCCAATTCTTTCTCGGTGTTCCGCCTGCACTGATCTGTTGTTTGTTGAACCTGATGATGATCTCGAAGAGACAGTTGGGACATTTATCTTCAAGCCAGATGCAGCTCGTGCTGCTTCTCCCGAATCTAATCCCAAAGCCCATGCTGCATCTCCTGCTTCAACCTAAACTATCGCTCACTCTGCTTCAACAAGCAAGGCGAATCATGATTTTGAGGATTGTTTGGATGAGTAGTTCCTTGCATGCATTCTCCTTCCTTTTTGACACTTGTTAACATAAAGGGGCAGGAGAAAATCGAGTGATAGATAAGCGGGTTATTTGAAGGGTGTGTCCATTCTTCATTTGCTTTCCTACAAACTATTTGTTTTTCGTCAAATTATTTGCTTTTGAAACTTGGAGCATGGCCTGTGGTGTTGAAATACTTGGTCGTCATGTACCATTAATAATCCCCTTCAATGCTATTTGCTGCCAATTATTTGCTTTCAAGTGAAATTGAAAGCTTACTTCCTTGCAATAGTTTTCTTAGATACTTATCTATCGTGCAGGGAAAGAAAAAGCATTTCAAGGAGAAGTGGAAATCATGCCTCTTTAGAAAGAGATATCTTTCTCCCTAAAACTATATATGTCTTATGGTTAGATATTCTATAATGATTATCTTTCACTATCTAACCTTGTAGGAGAAGAAAGTTAGCTTTAGATCAAACTTATTGCGATTCGAAAGAAAATTCTCACTATTTATCTTTTAAGCTGTTTTTCCTCGCATATCTCCATGATATCATCCTTGTTGCTGGAAAACTTCGCCTACAACATATCTACTCCGAGCAATATACTTATAATTCCCTAGCTCTGATTCTCCTCGAGTATCTAACTTGCAGGGAACTTATATCTTATGTGGATTTCAAACTGAGTCTTGAGAAAATCCTCATGGCTTACCATTCGTCACAACTCATTTCAAAGTATTCACTCTATCTAACAAGTCGTTTTCAAAGATTGTGTGTGACAGGAATTACCTCAGACACTATCAAGTGCATTTAAAGAAACTGTGAATGAGATTATTTTTCAATGACACTCATACAAAGATTCATCTCGCTACCTTACCATATATATGCTATCCATTCTCCGAATGATGCATACCTTGAGAGGGTGCGTGTTTTCTCTTTGTAATTATGTCTTGTCTTACGTTATCCTTCGCATTCCATTTCATTCTGTTATCTATCTTTCGACGTGTTTTGATTTTTCAACAATCGTCCAAAAGCAGGAGATTGTTGGTGCAATATTTGCCCTCCTGTGTTTTGGAAATTGTTGACAAAAAAAGGCATGGACTGATTTGTTTTCTAGTGCACACATATAGAAATAGTCCATGCAAAGAGAATGATGTCTCTAGTGTCATGTTCGAGCAACTTCATCAAAGAATACATGCGATGCAGAGAAGAATGAGCCACATTTGTTGAATACATGTAGGCGAGAAGAAGGATGTGAAGGAGTTAACCCCTCGAAAATTTATTACTGATGTGAAGCAATTGGATTGGAGATTCTGTCCGAAGAAATTGACTGCAGCGAATGGAAGTCGAAGACAAAGTGAAGACATAATATTCATTTCATTGGTCTTCTTTCATTTATTTGATTCATAGGACCTCCGTACTGTTAAGAGGGGTATAGGTCTCAAAGCTTAGATCCGCTGTGATGCTTAGCCCAAAACCTATGCGAGATTGAGAGAAATCTCTTTATGTTTTGAAAGATTACCTACCAGCAGTAGACGTTGTTCTTCGTGCTAGTGGAGATATCTCTCGAATTGAGCCGTTAGCATTATTTGCTCCGCAAGGAATGTTACTGTTGTGCTCAATTTCCGACCATTGGACTCGTGTCGCTTGGCCATTGGCTGCTCCACATGTCCAATTTGTTATTTTTCCTTAGGGGAAGGCTGCGGCTATAAAAACTCACCCCGCTCCAACATTGTCTGTTGGCTGCTCCTTTTAATATTTTTGAGAAGATTGAGTGAGCAACCGCTCTCCGAGTGATTTGAGTATAAGATCCACCGAGAGAAAAATCAAGAGCCCAAAACTTAGACAGTGGTTGAGCATCACAGTAGTTTTAAGTTAGAGTTCTTGTACCTATTACTCTTGAGAGCTGCGCATTCTCTAGATGGATAGGTGTCGGCTCGAGTGTTGAAGAGTCATTGTGTTCAGTGAGGAAGATCTTTAGCAACCAAGAGTCATTGTCGTTCGCAAAGAGATCTATCGAAGGTTAGGAATTCTCTGAAAAGTATATACCACGAGTGAAATCAATTGGAGTCTGATCAACTCTATGTTGAAGGAGAATAGGGCGAAGAGAGTTTATCTTCTGCGTTAAATCACAACCCCTCCAACAGACGTAGTCCTTCGGCAGAAGGACGAACTGGTCTACCAAATCCATCTGTCGCCATCGAGCACCATTGGTTAAATTTACTTTACTGGATAACCTTTAGCGGTTTACTTTCATGCTCTATGATGATAGTTTATCGGATCAATCATTGACTGCTGCATATCATTCATATCTGTCATCTCTATCATTCGGATCAGTTAAAGTTCTTTGCTCATCATGTTGCATTTTCATCATTCATATTAGTCGTTCCAGTTGTATAAATTCCTTCTCGCACTTATCTTATTTAGACTCGTGTGTTTTCCCTGTGTCACTATCATTCACCTCATTATTGTTCTTTATCGTGTTTTTCCCTCATAGTTCATATCATGTTTGTCTCTCATGTTACTGCATCTATTCGCATGTCAAATAACCATCATTATTATCAAACTTGTGATATCCTATGCTCGTACCATAATTGCTTCCTACATCGATAGATATGTTGTTTAACGTCATCCATGATTAAGTTCTTTTCCATCGAACCTCTATTTCGCTACTATGGTCGGGATCAATTCAAAATATTCACATGAATTTTTCAATATCCCATTCACCCCCCCTCTAGTCGATATACTCTTGGTCCTAACATTTAGCCTCCAACTAACCAAAAGAAGATCGTCATGCGATACATCCTAGAGCGTCTCAGCTTTGCGCCCTCATGCAATATCACGTCTAGAGTTATCCTCATGGAGATCGGTATTTATTTATTTATTTTGTAATGCATGAAGACGCAGCTCGCCCGTTGGGTGTGGGCGTGACTAGAAATCCAGTAAGACTCAGAAAAATAATGAACTTGTGATAGAGTAAAATGTGGACCTTTAAGCATGGAGATGACTTAGATTTATATCCTCTTGGCATTGTTGTCGTTCTCTGAGTTGTTCAGGCGATGAAGTATGAGGTACAAGCCATGGCTTCCTTTGCTAGTATAGAGAGCTGCCATTAGGCGTAGACCTATATCCTAGAGATAGAAAAAAATCATAATTTTCTTCGCGATGCTTATTAATAAGAGCCTTGTTTTTGTTCTTTATTTTTCTTGAAGTAATGAGTGCACTGCTTTTTTGTGTGTGTTCACCGTCAGAGAGTTAGCACCTATTCCTGATGGAATGGATTTCATGTTGATTTTGGTTGAGATATATTCTATTGTTTATGCCGTATATGCAGTAAAGTGCCTCTGTTCTCGTAAGGTACAAATATCCTCTTGTGTTAGTTGACACCATAAGCTTATTTACTGCGGCATGTCATGACGAAAACGCGTGATCCAGTCTTCTGGCATCCCCTATGGTTGCTCTCTTCAAAGGAAGTGTTAGTGTCTCCATAAGGGGCACTGAACCTATGGTCCTGTCAGAACAAGATGTAGCACATCAAGGCACTGCAGCGGATCCGACAAGAGAAGATGGTGCGGGAGAATTCAAGAAAGACGATGGGTTGGCACAGCGGCCCAAGCGAGCGACCAATCCACCACGTTGGCTGAAGGATTATTCTGTGGCCCGTTAACTGTGTTAACAGTCACTAGTTTAAATAGCTATAGCTTGTCCCCGTTTTTCTTTTGGCTAGGATTTGGTCAATGGCTTCAGCCGGTTGTAATGGAATAGATGTGTGCGTGGATGGGATGATAGCTACCAAACTCAATTCTCAAATTCGAAATTAAAATACCTAGCTAAACTCCAGATTGAGTACCTTACAGTTGGTCTCAAATCCGGTGGTCCTAGAGTTTCCGCGGCACCACCACGGGATGCGGTGGCGAGATCGGCGGTGAGCGGAGGCGATGGACAAGGTGTTTGAGGATGGTCGAGGCGTTTACGCGCTTCTGCGGGCGGACTTCATCGCCAATCTGGATTAGCGCTTCAAGGGGCACAATGAGAATCTTCTGCAGGCCGTAGACAAGTTGATCCCGATGAATAAGGCTACACTCGATGGTCTGCTATCAACGCGGGTGAATGGCATGCGTGATGAGTTCATGATCGAGCTCGAGCAAATCTGCGGCGAGCTGCAGATGGACCCACCAGGGTGCGTGGAGAACTCGTCATCCATGATGGATGGGACTGCTCATGGAGCTACATCGTCTCCCTTGGCATCGATCAGGAACACCGGGGGAAGGCACATAATAGTTATGTCTCTCTTCTGGTCAAAGGTGCGCATGATTCCAATTTCCCTGCTCGTTTTCTCCTAGGCATGATGCGAGTTCTCTAGATACTACTGATGCATTCTCGTTTGGTGTTCGAGCTGATCTTCCTCGTTTCGACGATGTAAACCCATGGTTGTGGCAGACCCGTTGCGAAGGTCAGTTCAAATTTTGGTGTACTCCTGAGCATAGGGCCCAGTTCTTTTCCTGCAGGATTCTGCAGAATCAAGATTCTAGAAAATTCTCACAAAATCTGCTTCTTGCAGAATCTACTATCGAGTTCTTTTATGAAATTGTAGTTTGAGTTCTGTGCCGAAATGTCTATACTGACCTTAGTCATATGCACATACATACATCATCTATTCATCAGCGCATAATTACCAAGCACCAAGTAGCAGTACCGAAATAGCAGGCAATTTATAGCAAATTATCAAGCACCAAATTGAAATTATCAAGCAGCAGCTACAAATTCAAAGAATCAAACATACATCAATCCATTACCAGTACCATTTATTCATCAATCTCGTGTCCGGCGGGCGTCTAGAAAGGGCGGCCTGCGGCGACCACACGATGGTGGGCTAGCGGAGCTCCCGTCCAGCGGTGTTGTTAGGAGCGGGGCTGACGGGGCTCCCATCCGGCAGCGGCGTGAGGAGCAGGGCTGGCGGAGCTCCCGTCCGACGGCGGCGAGGTGGGCCGTCGTGAGGAATGGGGCTGCCCGGAGGCGAGAACCGGCGTGGAGGCTAGACGGCCAAAGGATGGTTGGTGGCGGGCTGGTGGAGCTCCCGTCCGGCGGTATCGAGCTGAGCGGCGCCTAGCGCTCATGGGGGATCGAGTGGTTGCTGGGCTGTTCGGTCATGCGAAAGGGGCAGGTTGACTGTAAATTGTCCCTCTAATAGGGGTATTCCCATACCTGAAGCGTTTTCTTTTGAGGGACTTACCAGAATCCTGAGATTTTCTGAAAATCCATGTTTTTTGAGGATTTTGGTTTGCACTAGGATTCTATAAAATCCTCTCGAGATTTTGGATGGCAAATCGAGTTATTTCCACTCAGGATTTTCCAGACTGAGATTCTCCATAATCTCCTCAAAAGAACTGGGACTAGATGGGTCTCGTTGGCAACGTCTCAGTTTGAAGGAGCAGCAACTTGTTGGTTAGAATCCATGCAACGCAGATCTCCCCATGCCTCCTTGTATGAATTTTGCTGCAATTTACAGCGTCGTCTCGGTAGAAATCTATAGCAGACACTACTTCATCAGATATTCTATATCTCGGAAACTAGCATTGTTGTTGATTATGTGGAAAGATTTGCTAACTTGTGTGATCAGTTTTCCGCATATGAGGAGGCTCCAAATCATTTGCACTACACCACTCTTTTATTGGATGGTCTTAAACCTGGTGTTCGTGTTGCAGTTGCACTTCAGAAAATCAAGGACCTTTCAGCGTATGATATGGCCTTGCTGCATGAAGAGCTTGCTGAAGGTATGACACCTATCAATATTTCTGCCAGATTGAGGTCTGGGCAGTTTCCACTTTCTCTTCCTCCCAAACCCCGTGTCACTAAAGAAAGCGTCATTCTAAAACTCAGAAACCAATACCTTTTGAGGATAAATGGTTTGCTCTGCGCACTTATCACAAGTCTAAGGGGCTTCGTTTGGTCTTTGGGGGAATGATGGTCTCGTGATCATGTATGCAAGTCCATAGTGCAGTTACACTTCATTTAGGAACTGATAAAACATGTACAGTCAATGGAATCTCTCTAGTCGAATACCTCTAATTCTGACACAGTTTCTGTTCATAGCTTGTGTCTGTCTGCTGCTGCCGTGGGAAAGGACCCCGAATGCTCCTTCTCTCCAATTGGCAATTCAGTTACAGGGTCACACTCTGGTCTTCCTTGTTGATTCTAGCCGTACTCACTCCTTTATTGACAGTTCTTTCGCTCCTCCGTTAGTTGACATTTAGGATACTGCTGTAGTTTCTACCACTATTGCTGGTGGTGCTTCCTTGTAGTGCTATCAGCTATTGCGTCATTGTCAATGGAGTTGTTGTGATGCTATTTTTTCTTCTAACTTCATGCTACTTCCACTATCTACTTATGATGGTATATTGGGCCTTGATTGGTTGGCTCAATATAGTCCTATGCAAGTAGACTGGGTTCAGAAATGGATGTCGTTCCAATAGTACGGGCGCATAGTTACCTTGCAAGGGTTGTTACCATTTCAATTTGCTCTTACAATGATCTCTCTATCTATTATTCAGTGTACTGGTGACTCTTCTCTCTTTCGTGAAATGCAAGTTGTGCTGAACAAATTTCCTACATTTATTTTAGAAGCCCGCTGGCCTGCGCCAAGAAGATCACAAGACCATCATATCCCACTTATACTAGGTGCCCGACCAGTGTCTGTTAGACCTTATAGAATTGCTCCACAACTCAAAGATGAATTAGAAAAGCAAATTCAGGAACTTCTTCCCTTGGGCTTGATCAGATACAACAAGAGACGTTTTTGTTCTCCTGCCTTGATGGTTAAAAACAAAGAAGAAGGGCATTGGAGGTTGGTAGTTGATTTCAGGCACATAAATGCTATTACACATAAAAGCAATTATCCCTTGCCTATAATTGATGAACTACTGGATGAGCTTGCTGGTGCTTGTTCATTTACTAAAATGGACTTGAAGGATGGCTTCCATCAGATCAGATTAGCTCCCGGTGATGAATATAAGACTGCATTTACAACTCACCATGGCCATTTTGAATTTATAGTACATGCCTTTGGTTTGACTAGAGCGCTCCTCGCACTTTCCAAGGGACAGTAAATTTCGACCTGTCTCCCCTCATGAGAAAGTGTGTGTTGTGCTTATTTGATGACATTTTGGTCTTTAGTAAGACCTTGAATGAACACACAGTCCATGTCACTCAAGTATTGACAATATTAAAGAAAAAATAATGGAAAGTCAAAATGTCCAAGTGTGCCTTTGCTCAACAGGAAATTGCATATCTGTAAAATGTTACCTCTGCTAAAGGTGTGTCTTCTGATCCTGCTAAGATTATAGCTGTTCAACAGTGGCCTACTCCTAATGTGAAAGAAGTAAGAGGATTCCTTGACCTGAGTAGATATTACAGGAAATTAGTCAAACATTATTGAATAATTACCAAACCTCTCACTGAGTTGCTTAAGAATGGAGTGCCCTTTGTTTGGACAAGTGTTACTAAAGAATCCTTTTTTGTGCCCAAACAAGCACTCACTTCTTCTCCTGTTTTGGCTATTCCCGATTTCTCCAAGCCATTCATTATTGAGACTGATGCTTGTGAGTATTGCATTGGAGCTATTTTGATGCAACAAGTACATCCTCTGGATTTTGTCAGTAAAGCCTTACACCCTAAGAACAGGGGGTTGTTAGTATATGAGAAGGAGTACCTAGCTATTCTGTTGGCAGTGGATCAATGGAGGCCTTACTTGCAAGTACAATAGTTCAATATCAAGACTAACCAGAAAAGTTTGGCTCACCTACAGGATCAAAGACTTCACACTCCATGGCAACAAAAATATTTGACTAAATTGCTGGGTTTGAACTACACAATTCATTATAACACTACTGCAGGATGCTGCTAACACAACACTACAATCAGAGACCCTTCGACGAAACTATGTGCGATGCATTAATCGCAAATGGTGATGTAAAAAACCCATGAAAAAAGCTGCAAAATGTTTGGGATGGCGGATACATCAAACACGATTCAGATTTTAGTTGTGTGTGTGATGCGGGGTATACGGTTGTTACATACGAACTGTTTGTGATGAGACAGAACAATAGAAATGGGCAGCCAGATCAAGGTGTGTGCGATATACGACATACATTTCACTCGGATAAACTATTTGTGATGAGGTGGAACAACATAAATGGGCAGCCATATCAAGGTGTTTGGATATAGGCATACAGTTAACTCGGATGAACTGTTTGTGATTAGGCAATACAAAAGTAACGGTTAGCTAGATCAAGGTGTGTGCTATAGAGGGCAAACAGTTCACTCGGCTGAAATGTTTGCTTTGAGCCAAGAGGACTGAAACGGTTCAACTTAACAAGATGTGTGTGATATGCGATAAACAAGTATATAATCATAAATGTGTGTGAAGACCGATAATAACACAGACGATTGCTACTAATAAGATGTGTGTGTTGTGCGATGTGATTGCATACATAACAAAACCATATATATATATATATATATATATATATATATATATATATATATATATATATATATATATATATATAAACACTTATATGGACATGGTGGCATAACCAAATTAAACATCCAATTACATAGGTGGCTACTACACACATGACATTTCCACAGACAAAAGCAAACTATATATTACATGCATAATTAACTAGGATAAATGATCATCTGATCATCATCTACTTGTTGTGACGCTTGCCGCTACTGCTGTGCTTGTGGCTCGATCCGGCCTCATTGATTTCGTGAAGGAGGAACTTCATCATGTGAACGATCCACCGGTGCATCCCGTAGCACATGTACACGCTCTTCGCCGCGAACCTGAGGTGTGGTTCATCTAGTTGCCACATCTAGGCCCCGTGCCATGATATGGGATGTGTTCTGATGGCATCCTGCTTCATCCTTTTTGTAGTAGGGGATGATGATGGTCGAGGTGAGTTCAATCTGGGAGTCCTTCAAGCTGCCCCAGACCCTATAGTGGTCATGGATTTTGAGAAGGTTCTTGTGGGCCCAGCCCGTAACCATGAGCGCTTTTACATCATTGGAGGTTTCTACCGGAGTGAACTTGTAGTCGGTGCTGTTGACAAACCTGGTGAAACGGTCACAAGAATCTGTGTCCATGCAGTAGTGGTAGATGAGGACACGATGGCGCATGCACAACTGGGCAATGGCAACCTTCTGATCTTTGCCAGGATGTCCGCCGGTGTAATGAAGGTTGATGCCGACCACCATTTACTTGTCACGAGCAAGCAACTAATCCACGGTGTTGATGTAGTCCTCCACCATGGCTGGGTCGATGGCATACACCACCGAGAGATCCGTCTCTCTCACGTGGGTCTCCACTTTATGCTTGTCGAACTCCATTGGAGGGTCGCTAGATATCCTCTCTGTATGTGTTGTCGTGGATGTGCTTGTTGTGTTGTGGGGCGTGATCAAAAGGTTGAAGAGACTAGGTTATAATAGCCGTGGGAATTAATGGGGAAGCCAGACGGCCTAGAATATCGGCATGCCAGGATGGCAGTTCCAATTGCAGCACGTAACTCCATCAGGCCGCACGTAACTGCATTGTGGCGCCGCGCGCGGTGCAACTGCATGGATATGGGGGACCCCAACGTGATCATGCGCTGGCCCCAACCGCTGGCAGAGAGCATGCGGAGGGTCGCGAGAAGAGCACTCTGCAGCCGCCTCAACAGCGGGTAACCATATATATTCCCTACCATGGTCGCGTGAAGAGAACTTGAACACGCAAGGAAAAGCTGTCGACAAGCCCATCGTGTGTTGGCAGCGAGCAGAGCACGCCGTGGCACTTAATAGTGAGTAGAGCGAGCCGAGGGATGCTAGCATAGCGTGTTGCGTTGCCTAACGGTGAGTAGAGTGCGTAGAGGGACGCGAGCAGAGGCCGGCAAAGTGATACGTTGCGAAAAGGACGAATTGTGGGAGCGATGGCGGAGACATTAAGCACGATTCAGATTAGAATTGCGTGTGCGATACATGCCATACAGTTTATCCATCCGAGCTCTTTGTGATGGAACAATCCATGTGTGTTGCGGGCAAACGCTTGCTGGTATACAAGCATATGCGATTGATGAATTCATCACAAACAGGTTCCCTACCATGGTCCGCGTGTGATCTGATATGCTCTATTTGCACGACATCTATGCTCTGTCTACAGAAGAACAATATACTCATGTTACAAATACCATAAATATACTTATAAGAGGACATGATTGCAAAACCAAATTAAACAAATAATTACGTTATATGACAAATACCATAAATATTGCAAGGTTCAAATTCCAACATTACAAGGCCCAAATTCAAAGATTACAAGGTTCAAACTATTCTGATAAATAAAATTCATCTTCTTCAGAATCTTTTTCATGCATTATTTCTGTGAAAGGATCAGCCGCCAAAAAATCATATAGCGGCTCGATACAGTGACTACCGAATAATCTATCATATGAAGTTACAAACTGAAATTCAGCTACTGCATAGTAAATATAGGGCAAAACTCATTACGTTGAGCCTTTTCCATTCAGCTGTAGACGCATGCACTCTTTAGCAATCCATTCACGTCTTCGCAGTAAATATAGGGTAAACCTCATTAGCTTGAGCAACCTCATTACTTATAACGAATTTTCCAGGTTCGCAGTAAATCATTCTACTTCTGTCATTGTAATCATGGGTAAAAGTAACAACAAACAAAGCTCCGCTGTGGTTAACAATTAAAAGGAAAGCAACATCACATTGATGTATAGCCTTTCTGTGCAAGGAAATCACCTAAGGTATCTAACAACTTCATCAAGATCGGGGCCGACAGATTGTAGTGCCAAGATCTTCACTGTGCGTAGAGGTCGGGTCAAGATTGTGGGAATCATTTGCTGTATGATAGGGGAACATATAGATCAACAAAAATTATATAAAATTTGTTGTCCAATGATATATAAGAAGGAGAAGAAGAAGATTGTTGTACTTGAAAGTATAATGATCCAGTAACAAGTTTGTAGAATTCAGCACACGAATAGCCCAACACTATCAATTTTGGTGCGTGAATGACCCTGATTCTTGCTGGACCTAATTTATCAAGTACATGCAATCTCTCGAGGAAAGGTGCATTCTCAATGACCATATCGTGAAACAACTCAACTGACAGCCTTGGGCGGCACAAGCAATGCACATAAATCGCACGTGCATTCGCCGAGGTGATGTGGGGGCTACTAAACCCATCCATCGCACGAAGATGAAGGTACTCGAGCACTATATAGCCGACGAGCAAGCGCTCCAAAATCCTCCTTCGAGATGTGGATGTCAATGAGCACCAGGTGCTTAAGTTTAGGGAGATGCAGAGAGCGCGTGGCATCAATCCGGGGGAAAATGCACTTCCTGAATGTAGCGTGGTGCAGCGTGGGCACAAGGAAAAGCGCGGACGGCGGCAGCGAGCGTAGAGGTCCAACATGAAGGCTGAGCTCCTCGAGCTGATCCAAGGCAAGGGATAGGAACCAATTGTGAAACCTGGGTTCGGCCTTGTAGTGGGGACTGAACCTGCTATATCAAGGCGTCTGACCGGCCCAAGGTGCATGGCATGGATGTGGGACAATGCGTCTAGGTGTTGCCGCTACCCGCTGCAAAACTCGTCGTCGACGATGAGGTCCAGGGGGTGGAGTGCCAGAGGGGGTGCCACCGCCGCGACAGGACAGTGGTCCGCACGCCAGATTTGATGTGGAGGTGGGATACGATGGTTACCAACATCTCTTCAGTTAGGCTACTGATGAACTCCACGTTCGCCGGAGGCTCTTGTTGTTCCGGCGTACATTTCGCTGGGATGAACTATTTGCTGATAGGTAATGCAACAAAAACAGTCAGCCAGATATGGTTGAACTCGATATGCAGCTATATAATTGTGTGTGTGATATACGGCATACGGTGCACTCAGACGAACTTTTTTTGATTAGGAAGACAATAGAAATGGTTTAGTTTACCAAGATGTGTGTGATATGCGGCATGTAGTTCACATAGATGAACTGTTTGCTATGAGCCAAAAGAAAACAAATGATTCGTGTAAACAAGATGTGTGTGTGTCGGTGTAACAAACCCTGGGTCTGTTGCCCAGACTATACATAGGCTCAAAGGCAAGATTACAACACCAAGATCAGACCAAGTAAGGAGGATCAACTCCTTTGGAAGATTCAAGAACAGATTAGGAAGGCCAGGACGAGCCAAAGAAGCTAGATAATGCTAAGGAATGAACCACCCTTGCCGAGCAGACGAGCCTGGCGGGGTTGGGTTTTGCACCAGAAGCATACTTCCAGATCATCCCAGTAGGCCTTGACGGGACTTGCGGAGGCAAACTACGCCACTGCTCGACCTCATGGGTGACATAAGTCACATGTCAGTGTGGTATCATCCCACAAGATGACTAAGTGGCTGCTTTTCATCATATGGCAGCCACTTTCTACAGCAACACCTCCATATGACGCCCGTACAGGGACGTGTCAAGCAAGCAGGCGCGAAGCTAGCAAAATAGTCCGACAAGGGCTGCCGGGCACACTGTGATGTGACACTAGACGGCGCATTTAATGCGCTTCGTCAGCCTGCAGAGTTTGTTATGATAGCACTGTTTGCTATCTAATCAGTACGCAAAGACTGATTTCCCACTGTGGTAACCACTTAGTCTATAAAAGGAGGCCCATGGCAAACGTAAAAACGGTTCGTTCAATTCGGGAGGTTGCCAAGCTCAGACCCTCACGTACCCATACACATGTAGCCACTTCGCCTGAGGCGACCCTGCCGGGCAAAGTGCGTTGCGTCCACCACCACCTTTTCCACCATCGATCCACAAAAGTAGGACTAGGGTTTTACGCCTCACGGCAACCGAACCTGGGTAAAATTGCCTGTGTGATCTCTGCCGCGCTGCGCGACGCTTCTCCGCTTTTTGTGCAACGTGCCCATCCCCCAGCTGAACCAAAAGGGGCTCGTAGCCCCATAGGTGGTCGTGGTTTCCCGCAACATCTTTGGCGCTCCAGGTAGGTGGTTCACTTGTGTGAACCCGATAGTGTTAGTAACGCGTCATCTTCATAGCCATTTCCACCGTCGGCGGCGTCATCGACAACGTCGCGGGAAATGAGGGGACGCTTGAGGATGTGTACGTTGCGGGAGGTGTGGTCGGATCAGCAGGCGTTGTCACCACCATCCCCATGCCAAAGTAGAAGCAGGAGGTGCTGGGGAAGGACAGCACCAACAACATCCCAACGGCCGTGCTCCACGAGGTACGGATAGAGGGATTACTTTACCTGCACCCTCTATACTTGCCGAAGGGCACAACCGTAGTGGTGGTGCTCATTCCGAGGCAAACCGCAACAACCCTCCGGCCGCCCCCATCACGGGCGCAACCGTGAGACACGCGCCACCCACAGAACAAGCTAACCCAGCTACTGTGCCCAACGGAGCCGCTGGCCTTGATACGCCTCCAACGTATCTATAAGTTTTGACTATTCCGAGCTATTTTATTATCAATCTTGGATGTTTTATAATCGTTATATAGTCATTTTATATCATGTTTTGGTACTAACCTATTAACATAGTGCCAAGTGCGAGTTGTTGTTTTCTGCATGTTTTTTACATCGTTGGAAATCAATATCAGAAGGGGACCAAATGCCACACTAATTTACGATGATTTTTTATGGGTCAGAAGGAACACAACGGGCCCTGGTTGCACATGGGGGTAGTCCCTAGGAGGGGACAACCCACCTGGGCTCGCCAGGAGGCCCAGGCGCGCCCAGCTGGGTTGTGCCCACCACGGGTGCCCCCAGGACCGACTCTTTGCTCTATAAATACCCCAATATTCCCGAAAACCTAGAAGAGTCGACGATATTTTTATCCAGCCGCCGCAGAGTCCAGAACCACGAGATCCAATCTAGACACCATCACGGAGGGGTTCACCAATTCCTCTGGTGCCTTTCCGATGATGTGTGAGTAGTTCTTTGTACACCTTCGGGTCCGTAGTTAGTAGCTAGATGGCTTCCTCTCTCTCTTGATTATCAATACAATGGTCTCTTGGAGATGCATATGATGTAAGTCTTTTTGGCGGTGTGTTTGCTCGGATCTGATGAGCTATGAGTTTATCATCAATTATATCTTTTTATATCCATGAAATTTATTTGACTTCTTTGATCTCTTATATGTGTGATCTCTTATACCCTCGTATTTCTTCTCCGATATTTCGGTTTTGTTTGGTCAACTTGATCTATTTATCTTGCAATGGGAAGAGGTGCTCGATAGTTGGTTCAGTCTTACGGTGCTTGATCCCAGTGAGAGAAAGGGAACCGACATGTATGTATCGTTGCTACTAAGGATAAAAAGACGGGATCCATATCTGCCGCAATAGATAAACAGATCTTGTCTACATCATGTCATCATTCATATTGCATTACTCCGTTTTTCCATGAACTTAATACATTAGATGCATGCTGGATTCCGGTTGATGCGTGGAGTAATAGTAGTAGATGCAGGAAGGAGTCGGTCTACTAATCTTGGACGTGATGCCTATGTAATGATCATTGCCTGGGTATCGTCATGATTATTTGAAGTTCTATCAATTGGCCAACAGTAATTTGTTCACCCACCATTTTCTATTTTTCTCGAGAGAAGCCACTAGTGAAACCTATGGCCCCCGAGTCTTCTTTCTCATATATTTTCCTTGCGATCCACTTTTTCCTTGCATTTATTTTCAGATCTATTAAACAAAAAATACAAAAAAAAACTTGCTGCAATTTATTAGTTCCGCGATCTATTTATCCCATCTACAAATTTACCTCACGTCATTTGCCTATCTTGGGGTGTCGTACCCCGAAAGGGATTGACAACCCCTTTAACACATTGGGTTGCGAGGTGTTGTTCTTTGTGTGCAGGGGCTGTTTACGTTGTGTTGCTTGGTTCTCCTACTCGTTCGATAACCTTGGTTTCATACCTGAGGTAAAATACCTACCACCGTAATGCTGCATTATCCCTTCTACTTTGGGGAAATACTGGCGTAGCTTCAAGCGACATGATGCTCTGAAGCACCTCTACTACGTGAGCACGCCATCTGAGCGGCTCGCTCACAGTAGCGAGAGCACGAATCGGTCGCTACCGGGGCCACCAGGAGCCAAGCGACATGACGGTCTTCATCGTCTTCACCCATGGCAAGCACTGCCTCAAAGGCCATGGCACGGGTCCAGTTGTTGTTGAGATTCTCGCCGACGACTGATCAGATGGATGAGTGGTGAGCCACCATAAAGAGTTTGATTGGTTTGGCTGAGGCGGGAGGGTCACAGTGAGCTAGCCCGCCACGGCCTCCCTAGTCCATGACAATGGCTCGTGCGGCCGGCCGCAGGAAAGGGGCTGCCCCCACAATGCGGTCCCCACCTCGGCAAGCCGTGCGGGAGCCATGTAACCAAGAGCCCGACGACATCTCGATGGCCTCCTCTGACCCTCGAGCACGTCGAGAACCACGGCGAGCCCTCGAGGACAGGCGTAGGGAAGGCGCGTGTGCCATCGTCGAGCCGCGCCGAGACAAACACTGGCAGCCCAATGGGTGCAACGGCCCCAACATCGACAAGCCCGTGCTCGGAGATGGCTGGTGCCTACCTTTCGAGGTCGGGTGCCCTGTCTTCACCCGTGAACTACGGAAAGTCTGTTGGCCGTCCGCTCGCACGTTGAAGCCAGAGTTACCTGAGAAGTATGATGGAAGGTTGAACTCGACAGAGTTCTTGAGCATCTACACCATCGTTGTTCAGGGTGCTGGGGGAAGTGACAAGAAGGTGTTCACCGATTACTTCCCTTTGGCACTCAAGTCAAATGTGAGGTCTTGGCTAATGCATCTAGCGGAGATCTCCATTTCATCCTGGGCTGACCTGTGCCATGAGTTCTTTGGCGCCTTCTTGGGTGGCCATCAAGAACCAGGGCGGCCCAGCGATTTGCAGCTTCTCCAGCAGAAGGAAGGAGAGACTCTGTGGAAGTATTTGCAAAGATTCGGCAGAGTCCACAGGAATATTCTAGACATCCACCCGGCAGCTGTGATAGCCGTCTTTCAGTCCAACATTTGGCTGCCTAAGACTGTGGAGGAGCTATACACCTTGGTGGACATGTGTGCTCGAGTGGAGGGGAGGAAACTACCCGGAGAGGAGGATTTTGTCGAGATTGACTCAGAGGATGATGAGAGTCCAACAGTCAGAGGAAGAAGAACAAGAAGTGCAATAAGAAGCGCAAGGATAAGGCAGTGATGACCATTGAGAGATTGGGCATGCTTAGTACCTGCAAGAAGGCTCAAGCTAAAGCCCCTGGCAAGGAAGTTGTTGCGTACGCTTACTATCGGAAGGGTGCCGCTGCCGAAAAGGCTGGGAAAGGTGATGGACCATACTGCAAAATTCATCAGACCGAAGGCCATGATCTCCAAGAGTGTCATCAGGTTGAACAGCTCATCAAGAAGTAGAGGGCTGAGTACGAGAAGCGTGGTAAGGAAAAAGGTCAGAACGGTACTAGCGGTAAGGGTGGGGCGGTGAAGCAAATCGCCCCGGCAAGGCTCCTTGGAACCAAGGATAACCCTCCGGGGGCCGAGAGAAATTGGATTGCAATGCTAGAAATGATGAAGGGAATGAAGAGGAAACAAGTGAGCAGGAATTCCATAAGGCCACTGACGCCCTGTGCATCGACGGGGGTGCATCTTTGCACTCCTCTCACCGCCAGCTTAAACAGTGGGCGCGTGAGGTCAATGCAATGGAGCTAGTAGCAGGTTCACGAAATCCGCTCAAGTGGTCATGCATGCCCATCATCTTTCATGAAGATGACCACCCTGACCGCACCACTGCGGTAGGGTGCTTCCCTATGTTGGTCTCCCTAACGATCAACAACCTGAAGGTTACAGATATGTTGGTTGATGGTGGGGCTGGGTTGAATCTTATTTGCCCACAAGTTCTCAGCAAACTCCAGATAGAAGAGTAAGAGCTTAAGGACACTGGCATGTTTCAAGGAGTTAATCCTGGCAGGAGCCATCCTAAGTGAAAGATCATGTTGCCAGTGACGTTTGGTGGTGAGTTAAACTACAAAACTGAAAGGATTGTGTTTGATGTGGTCGACCTCCCCCTTCCGTACAATTGAATCCTTGGGCGCCCGGCCCTGGCCAAGTTTATGGCATCATCCCACTACGTCTATGACACCTTGAAGATGCCAGGCCTGATGGGCATCATTTCCATTCCATCAGATAAGCAAGACGGGATGATATGCGTGGATAAGATGTACCGGGACGCGGTAGCGGTAGAGGCCACTAAAACCGTGGTGCCCGCCAAGGACAGCAAAGGAAAGAAGAACGATTGTAGGGACTCCGTCAAGGAATCCATGAGTGTGTCGCACATGTTGATGACATGCTGGAGGGTTCCAACAGCAAGAAGAATAAGGTTGCGGTACCCCATGTGGATAAGGTCACGACAGGGCTGGATGGCGCTGATGGTACTTTCACTATCAGGGCCACCATCGATGACAAATAGGATAGCGCGCTCGTTGCCTTCCTATGGGTGAATATCTATGTGTTTGCCTGGAAACCATATGATATCCCTAGTGGTCCCAGGGAGGTAATCGAGCACCACCTTGTTGCCTGCCCGCATGTCCGACCTGTCAAGCAGAACGTGCGGAAGCAGGCCTTGGAGCGGCAACAGTACATTGCTGAGGAAATTAAGAAACTTGAGGCAACTAGTTTGGTCAGAGGTTTTATGAAACCAACATGGTTAGCAACCCAGTGGTTGTGTGCAAGGCTAATGGGAAGTGGAGGCTTTGCATTGATTTCACATATTTGAACAAGGCATGCCGAAAGGACCCCTTCCCCTTGCCGCGCATTGATCAGATTGTGGATTCCAGTTTCGGGTGTGATCTATTCTCCTTTCTGGATGCATATTTTGGGTACCACAGATATTCATGTCCGAGGAAGATGAGGAAAAGACCTCATTCATCACCCCATGTGACACATACTACTTTGTGCGCATGCCTTTGGGTTGAAGAGTGTCGGGTCCAGTTTTCCCAGAGCAGTCCAAATTTGTTTTGAGCCACAGTTGCACGGGAACATTGAAGCTTATGTGGATGAAATTGTGGTCAAAACCAAGGATAGATCGACCCTCATCAAGGATTTGGAAGAGACATTTGCTAATTTGCGCAAGATCAATTTGAAGCTAAACATGGAGAAGTGTGTGTTTGGTGTTCTCTCTAGCAAGCTGTTTGGTTTCTTTGTGTCCCACAGCGGGATCGAGGCCAACCTAGATAACATCAAAGCCATAGAGCAGACCCAAGCACCTGTGACAGTTAAGGATGTGAGGCGTTTGACGGGGTGCATTGCCGCGCTTAGAAGATTCATCTCTAAGTCTGCCGAGCGCGCCTGGCTGTTCTTCAGACTTTTGAAGAAGGCAAGTGTCACATCCCGAGTCTGGTATGCTCTAGGCTAGCTAAGGGTGTTTGCATCAGGTTTAATTTTTCAAATGAACTTGAAATGGGGATGACAGAACCCCCAGCACCCCGTTAAACCAACTAGGGTTTACTAAAATCATTTTCAATGAACCCAAAATGCCCTTCTAAAATGTTCATCATCTTTTCCTTGGCCTAGAACCTCTCACAAAAATGCCGCACACTTTTCTAGGACAATAGAAGGTCACTAAATTAAATCATATAGTATTTGCATTTGGGCATTTAAATGCTATTAAATGTTTTAAATGTCCAAATAATCATAAACTTAAATGTTTACTATTGGATATATTCCCAACAGTGAGCGTGAGTAGTTTCATGACTTTTGGAAGTGTCTATGTATTTTTAATAAAGCCATCAAGTTATAGAATAATAGAAAAGAGAAATAAATGGAAAGAACAGAACCTACCAGGGCCAACTCACCTGTGCAGCCACCTGGCGGCTCTAGTGGCCGGCCCAGCCCACCTAGCCCCCTCCCCTGTCGTCTTCCTCCTAGCCAGGAGGACGAGCGCGTTGCCGACGCACGCCCGGCCACCTCCTGCTTGCCGCTCCCCCTCGATGCCCTGGACGCCTCTGGGACACGCCTCGCAACCCCCTGACCCCTCTCACTCTTCCCGTAGCCCTCCTCTCCTCTGCCCCCTCTCTCTCACCCATGTCGAGCGCCATGTCGCTGTCGTTCATTGCCGCCGTAGCCACGGCCACTGCCTCGCCTCCCCAGCACCTCCACGAGGTCCACCTCCATCTTCTACGCCTCTACGACGAGCCACGAGCCGCGGGACGCCCTCGAAAGTCTTCCAAGTCGTCGTCTTCAACCTCTAGCCGCCCAGATCTCCGGCTACCCTGCGCTGCCTCCGACGCACCCCCGAACTCGTCTCCGCCTCGGTTGGATCTACTGTGAGCTCCTTTTGCTTCTCCTTTGCTCGGCCCCTCCGTTCCCGTCCCCTAGCTCCGTCTTCCACCACGGCCGAAGCTCTCCGCCGCCATGCCTTGCCGTCGTCGCGGCTAGGGCCACCGCAACTCACTTCCGAGCATGGAACCGTGCTCTACACCTCACCAGGAGCACGTAGCACACACCAGCGTCTCCCCTAGTGCCCTGCATCGGCTAACTCGCCGTTGGCCGAACTCCAGCCACTGCCGCGAGGCCACTTCTGACGAGCTCGATCCACCACAGCTGCTCCCGCTTTCCCCATTAGATGCGCGCTATCGCCAGCTCCCCGTAGAGACTCTCCGCCGCTCATTTGGACGCATGTAGGCGATTTTCGAGCCGCGCCACCGTCTCGGGCCTCGCCAGTGTCGAGTCACCGGCGGGTTTGACCCTAGTTTGACCTTCCCTGTGCATGCATGTGGGCCCATGCCCCACTGACACTTTAGTTAGGACATAATTAGCACTAATAGTCTATGTTAATTAGTTAGGATACTGACATGTGGGGCCAGCCCCTGACTAATCCTAGATTAGGGTTCTAGTTAGTGCTAATTAATGCTGTTAATTAGATAGGTCACTGACCAGTGGGCCCACTGGTGAGGTTTGACCTGGACGGCACCTATTGACCTGCTGAGGTCAGCATGACCTAATGCTGACGCAAGAAGTCATTTTCTGGATTAAACTTAATTCAGGAAATTTCAAAAAGTGCCCTAAACTTCTAAAATCGTAGAAATTAATCTGTAACTCCAAATGCAAAGATTTATATATGAAAATGATCAGAAAAATCCAATCTATCCATCTGTACTGGTTCCATGCATGTTTAAACAACTTAACCTTGATGTTTAGTGCAAAACATGATAAGGCGCTATTTAAAGTCATAATTTGAGTTTGGGATTGAACCTTTGGTTCAAAATGAACCAAACCCATCTGATTATAGTTGCCTTAGGCCAACACACTCATATTGCCATGTCATGATCATGCATCATATTGTGCATTGCATTGATTGTGTTCTTCTCAGTTGCTGGTGGTTGTTCCCTCTCGATAGACGTGTTCCGCCGATGAGTTCGATGACACCAATGAAGAGTTATATCATCTTCAGAAGTGCCAGGCAAGCAAAACCCCCTTATTCATTATGATACAATCCCACTCTCTCGCTCCTGCTCTCTTTTACTGCATTAGGACAACAACGATTCATCCGTTACCTGCTGCGATAGTTGAACCCCATTCCTCTGCATGACATGTCATTGCTATAGTAAATAGATGAAACCCACTAGCATGAGTAGGAGTTGTTTGAGACCTGATGTGCCTACTCATTCATGCTTGTTTGTTAGGCCTGCTACTGCTTAGAGTTGAGTCAGGTCTGATTCATCGGGGATGAATTGGAGACATGTAAACATGTCTTACAGTGTGTGAGGTAAGTGTATGAACACAATTTGGTAAAGGTAGCAGTGAGAGGCCATGTAGGAGTACATGGTGGGTTGTCTCATTGACGCCGTCCTTAGGAACTGAGTTTTGTGTTTCTAATCCATGAACAGCTACTTCCAGGACTTGCAAGTAGTTTCTGGTGTTTGTAGTATGCTAGAGGCCATGCGTAGCGCTGACCCAAGGGGTGGGCTGTGATGCGGTAGGCACATGGCAGGGTATGCCGGGCGCCCGTTTGGTGTCGCGGAACCCTGTACACATTGTTCGGGGCCGTATGTGGAAACCTCAGCTGGACTCCCTGCGGATGGAACCTGAATAGGCGATAAACCTGGACTAGAGACTTTAGTGTTTAGGTAGGCCATCGCCGACACCCTCGTTGGGCTTCCGCTTGAAGGTTGCCGAGTACATGTCATGTAAACGACAGTAAGTGGTGAGAGCGTGTGTGAAGAAGTACACCCCTGTAGGGTTAGCATAATCTATTTGAATAGCCACGTCCGCGGTAAAGGACCTCTGGGTTGCCTATACAGTTCATAGACAAGTGAAATTGGATACTCCAAAATACACAAGTTAAGCATTAGTGCTATGGATGGCGTTCTAGTAGGGAGACAGGAGCAGATCCATAGTGGTGTATTGACATGGTGAATATGTGGACTCGTGTGCGCCACCTCAAAAGAGTCACTTGCAGTCGTAGTTCAGGATAGCCACCGAGTCAAAGCTGGCTTGCTGTAGTTAAACCCTGCCATCCCTTGTTGATAATGATGCATATGTAGATAGTTCTGATGTAAGTCTTGCTAGGTACATTTGTACTCACGTTTTCTTAATTTATGTTTTTGTAGAGAGACCTCAGTCTCGCTAGTAGTTCCGCGTGGACTTTGACATTTAGCTTGTTACCTCAGCTATGATCTTGTTCCCTCGGCAGGATCTGGTAGATAGTCAGGCTTCTCAGCCTTTTTCATTTGTAGATGTCTGTACTCAGACATGATAAGCTTCCGCATGTGTTTTGACTCGTAAGCTCTGAATATTGGGTCTTCAGACCCATGTTTGTAATATCTCGCTCCTCGGAGCCTAATAAATAAATTCTTTGAGTCATAGAGTTATGTTGTGATGCCATGTTGTATTTGCACATATCGAGCATATTGTGTGTATGATTGAAATGCTTGGTATGTGTGGGATCTGACTATCTAGTTGTTTATCCTTGGTAGCCTCTCTTACCAGGAAATGTCTCCTAATGCTTCCACTAGGCCATGGTAGCTTGCTACTGCTCCGGAACACTTAGGCTGGCCAGCATGTGTCCTTGTTCGTTCATGTGTCTGTCCCTTCGGGGAAATGTCACGCGGTGATTGCTACGTCTCGAGCTTGCATTGGTTTTCCTTGAAGAGGAAAGGGTGATGCAGCAATAGTAGCGTAAGTATTTCCCTCAGTTTTTGAGAACAAAGGTATCAATCCAGTAGGAGGCTCCTATAATGTCCCACGCACCTACACAAACAAACAAGAACTCGCAACCAACGCAATAAGGGGTTGTCAATCCCTTCACAGCCACTTTGCGAAAGTGAGATCTGATAGAGATAATATGGTAAGATAAGTATTTTTGCTATTTTTTGATATAGATTTGAAAAGTAAAGATGCAAATAAAAGTAGATTGAAATCTTATATGATAACAGATAGACCCGGGGGCCATATGTTTCACTAGTTGCTTCTCTCAAGATAGCATAAGTATTACGGTGGGTGAACAAATTACTGTCGAGCAATTGATAGAAAAGCGAATAATTATGAGATTATCTAGGCATGATCATGTATATAGGCATCACGTCCGTGACAAGTAGACCAACTCCTACCTGCATCTACTACTATTACTCCACACATTGACCGATATCCATCATGCAAGATAAACTCATGCAATATGATATAAAACCCATCTTTTTATCCTCAATGGGAACAATACAATACATGCCTTGCTGCCCCTACTGTCATTGGGAAAGGACACTGCAAGATTGAACCCAAAGCTAAGCACTTCTCCCATTGCAAGAAAGATCAATTTAGTAGGCCAAACCAAACTGATAATTCGAAGTGACTTGCAAAGATAACTTAATTACACATAAAAAATTGAGAGGAGATTCAAATATTTATCATAGATAAACTTGATCATAAACCCACAATTCATCGGATCTCGACAAACACACCACAAAAAGAGTTACATCAAATAGATCTCCAAGAAGATCAGGTAGAACTTTGTATTGACATTCAAAGAGAGAGAAGAAGCCATCTAGCTAATAACTATGGACCCGAAGGTCTGTGGTAAACTACTCACAACTCATCGGAAGGGCCTTGGAGATGATGTAGAGGCCCTCCATGATCAATTCCCCCTCCGCGAAGCACCGGCGAAGGCTCCAAGATGGGATCTCGCGGATACAGAAGGTTAAAGCGGTGGAAATAGTTTTTCGTGGTCGCCTCTGATGTTTTTGGGGTACATGGTATATATAGGAAGAAGAAGTAGGTCGGTGGACGCTCGAGGGGCCCACGAGGGTGGGGGGCGCGCCCACCTGTAGGGGGCGCACCAGGCACCCCCGTGGCCGCCTCGCTTGTTGCTTGACTTCCACTCCAAGTCCTCTCGATCAAGTTTGTTCCAAAATGATCGCTCCCAAAGGTTTCATTCTGTTTGGACTCTGTTTGATATTCTTTTCTCAGAAACACTGAAATAGGCAAAAAAAATAGCAATTCGGGCTGGGCCTCCTGTTAGTAGGTTAGTCCCAAAAATGATATAAAAGTGTAAAAGTAAAGCCCATAAACATCCAAAACAGGTAATATAAAAGCATGGAACAATAAAAAAATATAGATACATTGGAGAGGTATCAAGCATCCCCAAGCATTATTCCTGCTCGTCCTCGAGTAGGTAAATGATAAAAACAGAATTTTTGATGTGGAATGCTACCTAGCATAATTCTCAGTGTAATTTTCTTTATTGTGTCATGAATGTTCAGATCCAAATGATTCAAAATAAAAGTTCATATTGACATAAGAAATAGTAATACTTCAAGCATACTAATCAAAGCAATCATGTCTTCTCAAAACAACATGGCTAAAGAAAGTTCATCCCTACAAAATAATCTCAAACGTTTTTCAACTTTCACGAAATACATGAGCGTGAGCCATGGATATAGCACTATGGGTGGAATAGAATATGATGATGGAGGTTCTGTGGAGAAGACAAAAAAGGAGAAAGTCCCATATTAACGAGGATAATCAACGAGCTATGGAGATGCCCATCAATTGATGTCAAAATGAGGAGTAGGGATTGCCATGCAACGGATGCACTAGAGCTATAAATGTATGAAACTCAACAAAAGAAACTGGTGGGTGGGCATTTTGAGGAAGCCCATCATAAGAATATACAAGCCAAGTTCTATAATGAAAAATTCCCACTAGTATATGAAAATGACAACATGAAAGACTTTCTATATGAAGAACATGGTGCTACTTTGAAGCACAAGTGTGGAAAAGGATAGTAACATTGCCCCCTTTTTTATTTTTTTATTTTTTTGGGCCTTTTTTTGGCCTTCCTCTTTTCTTTTTATTTGGCCTTTCTCTTTTTTTATTTGGACTTTCTCTTTTTTGGGGGGGACAATGCTCTAATAATGATGATCATTACACTTCTATTTATTTACAACTCATGAATTACAACTCAATACTAGAAACAAGGTATGACTCTGTATGAATGCCTCCAGCGGTTTACCGGGATGGGCAATGAATCAACAGTGACATTTATGAAATTATGCATGGTGGCTTTTCCACAAATATGATGTCAACTACATGATCATTGAAGGCAATATGACAATGATGATGTGTGTCATGATGATGAACGGAATGGTGGAAAGTTGCATGGCAATATATCTCGGAATGGCTATGGAAATGCCATAATATGTAGGTAAGGTGGCTGCTTTGAGGAAGATATAAGGAGGTTTATGTGTGATAGAGTGTATTGTATCATGGGGTTTGGATGCACCGGCGAAGTTTGCACCAACTCTCAAGGTGAGGAAGGGCAATGCACGGTACAAAAGAGGCTAGCAATGATGGAAGGGTGAGAGTGCGTATAATGCATGGACTCACATTAGTCAAGAGAACTCATATACTTATTGCAAAAATCTATAAGCCATCAAAAAAAAAGCACCACGTGCATGCTCCTAGGGGGATAGATTGGTAGGAAAAGACCATCGCTCGTCCCCGACCGCCACTCATAAGGATGACAATCTAAGAACACCTCATGTTTCAAATTTGTTACACAACTTTTACCATACGTGAAAAATACGGGATTGCCAACTTCAACACAAGCATTCTTTAAATTCATAATCAACCAACTATAATGACTCTAGTATCACCACCTCCATGTCTCAAAACAATTATCAAGTATCAAATTGATCATAGCATCCAATTCACTTCCTATGATAGTTTTTATTATACCCAACTTGGATGCCCATCATTCTAGGGCCAATTTTATAACCATAGCAAATACCACGCTGTTCTAAAAGACTCTCAAAATATATATGTGAAGCATGAGATATTAACAATTTCTTCAAAATTAAGCCACCGTCGTGCTCTAAAAGATATAAGTGAAGCACTAGAGCAAAATTTATCTAGCTCAAAAGATATAAGTGAAGCACATAGAGTATTATAACAAATTCCAATCAAGTGGGTTTCTCCCAAAAGGTGTGTACAGCAAGGATGATTGTGGTAAACTAAAAGACAAAGACTAATATCATACAAGACGCTCCAAGCAAAACACATATCATGTGGCGAATAAAAAGATAGCTCCAAGTAAAGTTACCGATAGATGAAGACGAAAGAGGGGATGCCTTCCGGGGCATCCCCAAGCTTAGGCTTTTGGTTATCCTTCAATATCTTGGGGTTCCATGGGCATCCCCAAGCTTAGGATCTTGCCACTCCTTATTCCATAATCCTTCAAATCTTTAACCAAAACTTGAAAACTTCACAACACCAAACTCAACAGGAAATCTCATAAGCTCCGTTAGTGCAAGAAAGAAAACCACCACATAAGGTACTGTAATGAACTCATTATTTATTTATATTGGTGTTAAACCTACTGTATTCCAACTTCTCTATGCTTCATACTACTTAATACTAGCCATAGATGCATCAAAATAAGCAAACAACAGATGAAAAACAGAATCTGTCAAAAACAGAACAGTCTGTAGCAATCTGTAACTCGCGAATACTTATGGAACTCTAAAAATACTACCAAAATAGAAAGTCCTGGGAAATTTGTCTATTGATATACAGCAAAACGAATCAACGCAAAAGCACGTTTCTGTAACTTACTAAAATTATTTTCGTGCGTGCAAAGTTTCTGCTTTTCAGCAGAATCAAATTAACTATCACCGTAGGTTATCATATAGGTTATACTTGCCACAAACACTAATTAAAACATGAAAACACATCTAAACACAAGGTAGATAAAAAATCATTACTAAACAGAAGAAGAAAAAAAATGGGTTACCTCCCAACGAGCGCTATCATTTAACGCCCCAAGCTAGGCATAAAAGCGAGGGTAGATCTAAGTAGTGCCATTTTGGCACTCAATTTATAAGTAGCTCACATAATAGATTCATAAGGTAATTTGAATTTATTTTTTGGAAAGTGCTCCATGCCTTTCCTAAATGGAAATTGGAATCTAATATTCCCTTCCTTCATATCAATAATCGCACCAATCGTTCTAACGAAAGGTCTACCAGGAATAATAGGATATGAAAGATCGGAATCTATATCAAGAACGATAAAATCTATGGGCACCAAATTCCTATTTGCAACAATAATAACATCATTGATCCTTCCCATAGATTATTTAATGGTGGAATCCGCAAGGTGCAAATTTAAAGAGCAATCTTCAAGATCATGGAAACCTAGAATATCACATAAAGTTTTCAGAATCGTGGAAACACTAGCAACCAAATCACACAAAGCATAACACTCATGATCTTTAATTTTAATCTTTATAGTACGTTCCCACTCATCATTAAGTTTTCTAGGTATAGAAACTTCCAAATTAAGTTTTTCATCAAAAGATTGCATCAAGGCATCAACAATATGTTTGGTAAAAGCTTTGTTTTGACTATAAGCATGAGGAGAATTAACAACAGATTGCAACAAGGAAATACAACCTTTTAAAGAACAATTATCATAATCAAATTCCTTGAAATCCAAAATAGAAGGTTCAATGTTATTTAAAGTTGTCGCTTCTCCAATCCCACTTTTACCAATTTTAGCATTAAGATCTAAAAACTCCGAATTCTTGGGACGCCTTCTAGGCAAAGTATTGTTTGGTAAAAGCTTTATTTTGACTATAAGCACGATGAGAATCCAACACGGATTGCAACAAGGAAATAAAATCTACTAAAGAACAATTATTATGATTAAATTCCTTGAAATCCAAGATAGTGGGTTCAATGCTATTTAAAGTCTTGACCTCTCCAATCCTACTTTTACCAAATTTAGCATCAAGATCTAAAAACTCTAAATCATTGGGACGCCTTTTAACTAAAGTTGACTCATCTCCAGTCCCATCATTATTAAGATTCATATTGCAAAATAAAGATTTAATAGGGGACACATCAATAACTTTTTGATCTTCATCATTATTTTCACGGAAGCCAGAAGAACACGCTTTTACAATGCAATCTTTCTTAGCACTCAATCTAGTAGTTCTTTCTTTGCACTCATCAATCGAAATTATCATAGCTTTGAGAGACTCATTGATATCATGCTTAGGAGGAGTAGATCTAAGTTTCAAAGAATCAACATCAAGCGAAAGTCTATCAACATTCCTGGCCAAATCATCTACTTTAAGCAATTTTTCTTCAAGCAAGGTATTAAAATTCTTTTGAGATATCATAAATTCTTTAACACTAATTTCAAAATCAGAGGGCATATTATTAAAATTACCATCCGAATTATTGTAGGAATTTTCATAATTACTAGAGGAATTACTAGGGAACGGTCTAGGGTTAAAGTTTCCTCTATAAGCATTGTTACCAAAATTATTCCTACCAACAAAATTCACATCCATAGATTCATTATTATTCTCAATCAAAGTAGACAAAAGGCATATCATTGGGATCAATATAAGCACTCTTAGTAGCAAACAATTTCATAAGTTCATCCATCTTTTCACTCAAAACATTATTTTATTCTATAGCATGCACATTTTTACTAGTAGATCTTTTAGTGTGCCATTGAGAATAATTAGACATAATGTTATAAAGGAGTTTAGTAGCTTCTCCTCAGGTGATTTCAATAAACATGCCTCCCGCGGCCGAATCTAAAAGATTTCTAGAAGCAAAATTCAATCTGGCATAAAAATTTTGTATGATCATCCATAAATTCAAACCATGAGTAGGGCAATTGCGAATCATCAATTTCATTCTTTAGCAAGATTGGGCAACATGCTCATGCTCAAGTTCTTTAAAATTCATAGTATAGTTTCTAAGAGAGATGATCTTAGCGGGAGGAAAATACTTAGAGATAAAAGCATCTTTGCACTTATTCCATGAATCAATACTATTCTTAGGCAAAGGCGAAAACGAAACTTTAGCACGATCTCCAAGTCAAAACGGAAATAACTTCAATTTAACAATATAATTATCCGTATCTTTCTTCTTTTGCATCTCACACAAATCAACAAAGTTGTTTAGATGGGTAGCGCCATCTTCACTAGGAAGGCCGGAGAATTGATCTTTCATAACAAGATTCAGCAAAGCAGCATTGATTTCACAAGACTCAACATCATTAAGAGGAGCAATTGGAGTTCTAAGGAAATCACTATTATTGGTATTGGAAAAGTCACACAATTTGGTATTGTCTTGCGCCATCGCGGCAAGCAATCCAACACACAAGCAAACAAAAAGGCAAGCAAAAGAGAGAGGAGATTGTGAAAGAGAGGGCGAATAAAACGGCAAGGGTGAAGTGGGGGAGAGAAAAATGAGAGGCAAATGGCAAATAATGTAATGTGAGGTAGATGAGTTTGTGATGGGTACTTGGTATGTCTTGACTTGAGCGAAGACCTCCCCGGCAACGACGCCAGAAATCCTTCTTACTCCGTCTTGAGCTTGCGTTGGTTTTCCTTGAAGAGGAAAGGGTGATGCAGCAATAGTAGCGTAAGTATTTCCCTCAGTTTTTGAGAACCAAGGTATCAATCCAGTAGGAGGCTCCTCAAAAGTCCCACGCACCTACACAAACAAACAAGAACTCGCAACCAATGCAATAAAGGGGTTGTCAATCCCTTCACGGCCACTTGTGAACGTGAGATCTGATAGAGATAATATGATAAGATATATACTTTTGGTATTTTTATGACATAGATCGGAAAAGTAGAGATGCAAATAAAAGTAGATTTAAAGCTTATATGATAAGAGATAGACCCGGGGGCATAGGTTTCACTGGAGGCTTCTCTCAAGATAGCATAAGTATTACGGTGGGTGAACAAATTACTGTCGAGCAATTGATAGAAAAGAAAATAATTATGAGATTATCTAGGCATTATCATGTATATAGGCATCACGTCCGTGACAAGTAGACCTACTCCTGCCTGCATCTACTACTATTACTCCACACATCAACCGCTATCCAGCATGCATCTAGAGTATTAAGTTCATAAAGAACAGAATAACACATTAAGAAAGATGACATGATGTAGAGGGATAAACTAATGCAATATGATATAAACCCCATCTTTTTATCCTCGATGGCAACAATACAATACGTGCCTTGCCGCCCCTGCTGTCACTGGGAAAGAACATCGCAAGATTGAACCCAAAATTAAGCACTTCTCCCATTGCAAGAAAGATCAATCTAGTAGGCCAAACCAAACTGATAATTCGAAGAGACTTGGAAAGATAACTTAATCACACATAAAGGAATTTATAGGAGATTCAAATATTACTCATAGATAAACTTGATCATAAACCCACAATTCATCGGATCTCGACAAACACACCGCAAATAGAGTTACATCGAATACATCTCCAAGAAGATCAAGGAGAACTTTGTATTGAGATTCAAAGAGAGAGAAGAAGCCATCTAGCTAATAATATGGACCCGAAGGTTTGTGGTAAACTACTCACAACTCATCATAAGGGCCTTTGAGATGATGTAGAGGCCCTCCGTGATTCCCCCTCTGGTGGAGCGGCGGCGAAGGCTCCAAGATGAGATCTCACGGATACAGAAGGTTACAGCGGTGGAAATAGTTTTTCGTGGTCGCTTCTGATGTTTTCAGGGTACATGGGTATATATAGGAGGAAGAAGTAGGTCGGTGGACTCTCAAGGGGCCCACGAGGGTGGGGGTGCGCCCACCTGTAGGGGGCGCGACGGGGACCCTCGTGGCCACCTCGCTTGTTTCTTGACTTCCACTCCAAGTCCTCTAGATCACGTTTGTCCCAAAAAGATCGCTCCTGAAGGTTTCATTCCGTTGGGACTCCGTTTGATATTCCTTTTCTTCGAAACACTGAAATAGGCAAAAAAAACAGCAATTCGGGCTGGGCCTCCGATTAGTAGGTTAGTCCCAAAAATGATATAAAAGTGTAAAGTAAAGACCATAAACATCCAAAAAGGGTGATATAATAGCATGGAACAATCAAAAATTATAGATACGTTGGAGACGTATCAGTGATCCTTTAAGTCCTTGTAGCTTGCTACGACTTGGGATTCATTCGCTGTTGATCGACACGTTCGTTGCTGGTTCATGTATGCCTGTCCCTGTAAGTTAGCGCCACCTTGGGTTCATGACTAGCCACGTCATCCCGGGTTCTTTGTCACATGGATGCTAGCGACATTATCATATACGTGAGCCAAAAGGCGCAAACGGTCCCGGGCCTGGTAAGGCGACACCCATGGGAATACCGTGCGTGAGGCCGCAAAGTGATATGACGTGTTACATGCTAGATCGGTGTGGCATAGGATCGGGATCCTGACAAGAAGGGCCTATGAAGTGGACCCCGGAAGCTGACGCGACATTGCAAGATTTGAAGACATACTGATCTTCTGTGCCCACTTTGGTTGCACCCAAACCACAAGAATCGTTTTGGCTATATCTAGCAGCAACTAATAAAGTAGTCAGCGCAGCGTTAGTGGCGTAGCAAGAGGTAGAGGAGAGAGTAGCCTCTGCAGATTTCCTGCCAAGGGAAGAAAGGGAGAACAACCCGGTAAGGTCTGATATGGATTAGGGCAAAGAGAAGCATGACAGCGGAGACAACCCCAATGTCGGTGTACTAGAGTAGGGGTACCCTAGTATCCCGAACTTGTGCACGGGCAGTTGCAGCACCCTGCGGCAAGGCTTGCCGGGTGACCGCCAAGGTCCTCCGTGGTTCCTTTGGAGCCATTCAAGAACAAAGTATTCAAGCCAAGGAGACAAGGCCACGGCAAGAGGAGCTTGCCGGGAAGGCCAACCAAGGCATCACAAGGAACTTGCCGCGACGCGCCATGCGTCCCGGCGAGGCCCGGTGAGCGACAACCTTCCGGACACGACAAGACAATGACCGCGGCAAGCCGCTTGCCGCGACAAACTACCACTCTGTACCCGCGCTCCAGCACATCCACCAACGTGTCGCCCTGGGACCTTTCCAGGTGCGCGTGGCAAGAGGCTGTGCAGCCAGTGGTGCGCGGTGGCAAGCGACGCTGACAAGATTGCCATCGTGGCAAGCGATGGTGTCCCTGACGGTCCCTTTTTGCACTATTTGGGCGACGTAGACGGGCATTTAATGCCTTTGTCCCCTGCCGTCAGGGCTAGGTATGATACAATGTATAGGTAGTTGTACCAACCGCAATTCCTTTTCCATTTTTACCCTTGTCTACGTTGCCACCCATCGGAGACCCCTTTAGCATATAAAAGGAGGCCCATGCGCAACATAGAGGGGGGTTCGAAGGCAGAAAAACACTCACGCTTGGTCTCATTAGCAGCTAGTGTGTACTGTAGCACTCAGCGCTCCCGAGTAAGAACTCAATACACTCAGACATGCAGCAGTAGGAGTGTTATCTCTCCGGAGAGCTCCGAAGCTGGGTAAAC
>NC_041387.1:218757658-218779414 GCF_002162155.2 Triticum dicoccoides | reverse complement strand
GTCCGCCGGTCCCGTAGGTGATCGTGGATCAGTTTCCCCGACATCTTTGGCGCGCCAGGTAGGCGGCGTCGAGGTTGTGTGAACCTGATCCGGTGTTCACACGAGCTAGATCTTCATCTTCTTCATCGACATGCCACCGAAGAAGAAGGCTTCGGCGGCAGCTGTTCCGTCCACGTCGATCCCACCACCACCGGAGCGAACGGGTGGTGAGGTAGACACCGGCGGAAGAACGGACATCGACGAGGGAGCTCACGGTGCTGCCAGGTCCAAGGACAAGGCCGCGCAGACCACGTCGTCCGTACATGCACCGCCCCATCTCAGGAGGCGCAGGACCGACAGCGTCATGGTATTCGCCGTGCCATACGTTCGTTGGACCAAGATCGAGCTGGTGGATCTCGGGGTGCTCAAGACCAGCATGCATGCCAACATGCTGGCACGAACGAGACACGGTCGCCTGGACGGGATACTGCTCCTTCTAACATAGTTAGAAGTCCGAGCATATCCCGCTCCTCGCGCCGTTCGCCACTGCCGCCCACCACTCCAGCAGAAGCTTTGGCGCGAGCTCAACTGCTCCTGGATTACCCTCCAACGGCAGACAAGATCAATGAATGGAGGGCCACCATTCAGAGTCTCATCGGCTTCGCCAACGGCGACACTTCGCGGCAGCCGAGTACATCGCTGCCGCGGCAGGACTGCCAGGCACGAGCCGATGGCGACGAAACCGGTGGGGGTGCAACCACCATGCACTCTCCACCCCGAAGGCCAAGATCGCCGACTCGCCGGATCCACCTCGACAGCGACTCCACCGCATCATCAGATCCACGAGCTCGTTGCGATCAGCGCCAAGTTCTTCACGAACGACAGCAAGAAGACGCTCGAACTCGCATCGAGCGCCGAAGAGAAGCGCGGCGTCAATCGGACCAGCGCGCTGGGCCCTCTGTCGACATGCATGCACCAGGGGAACCAGGCGACTTGCCGTACGCGGTAGGTTGCCCTGCGTTCACTAGTGAGCTGCGGCAAGTCCAGTGGCCCAGCACGAAGAATTTCAAGCCAGACGTACCAGAGAAGTACGACGGCAAGTCGCATCCGTCGGAGTTCCTCAGCATCTACACCATCGCGGTGCAAGCTTCCGGGGGGCGGGACAACAAGATCCTGGCCAACTACTTCCCGCTAGTGCTCAAGCCCAATGTCAGATCCTGGCTCATGCACTTGCCGGACAACTCCATATCCTCCTGGGCAGACCTATGCCATCAGTTTGTCGGCGCCTTTACAGGCAGCCACAAGCCTCATGGCCAAGAGAGCGACCTTCATCTGCTCACCCAGAAGGAAGGAGAGCCCCTGCGCAAGTACATTCAGAGATTCAGCGGTGTACAGCACAACATCCCAGATGTCCACCCTGCCGCGGTAATCAGCGCGTTCCATCAGAACGTGCGAAACCGTAGGATGCAGGAGGAGATGGCGATGTGGAAGATCAGAGATGTCAGTGAGCTATATGCCCTGGCCGACAAGTGTGCACGTGCTGAGGAAGGGAGGAAACTCCCCGGAGAGAATACAGAAGTAGGGGGATCTAATAGTGAGGAGGCTGCCCCGGCAAAGAAAAACCGGCGGCGGAACAACAGGAAGAAGAAAGGCAAAGATGTGCTAGTCGTTGAGCAGTCCGGCAATGGAGGTGGCGCCAAGAAAGCCAAAGCTGGTAGCTCCGGCGAGGAGATTGCCGCAGGCACCAACTACCAGGCTGTGGCGGTCGCCGACAAGCAGGACGGCACCAATAAGCAGTACTACAAGATATACCGCACCAAGGGCCATGACCTCCAGAGCTGCAAGAAGGTCGAGCAGCTTGTCGAGCAGCAAAAGGCTGAATACGAGCGACGCGACAAGGAGAAGTCCCAGGAAGGTGCTGGAGGAGCCGGCAAGAAACGCCCCCGCCGAGGAGGACGCCGCGGCAAGGCCAAGCAGCGGCAAGGAGACAGACCTCCCCGCGGCCGCGACAAGGATGAAGATGATGATGACGATGAAGATATGGATGATGACGAGACCGATGAGTAGGAGTTCCAGAAAGCCACAGAGGTCCTGTGCGTTGACGGCGGTGCTTCTCTGCATACTTCACACCGCCAGCTCAAGCAGTGGGTGCGGGAAGTCAATGTGGCAGAACCACCCGTCGAATCATGCAAGCCTCTGAAATGGTCCAGCACGCCTATCATCTTTGATATTGAGGACCACCCTGATCGCATAACTGCGGTCGGGTGCTTGCCGATGTTGGTTTCACCAACTATCCGCAACCTCAAGGTCACTAAGATGCTAGTTGATGGTGGGGCCAGCTTGAACCTGATCTCCTCCGTGGTACTCCAGAAACTCCAGATCCCTGATGGCGAGCTCGAAGAGACCAGCACATTCCAAGGAATCAATCCGGGAAGGAGCAAGCCGAAGGGAAAGATCATGTTGACGGTGACATTTGGCAGCGAGTTGAACTTCAGGACTGAGAGGGTCACTTTTGACGTTGCTGACTTTCCATTGCCTTACAATGGGAAACTCGGCCGTCCAGCACTCACCAAATTCATGGCAGCCTCTCACTATGCATACATCATGCTGAAGATGCCAGGCCCGATAAGTGTCATCTCTGTCCCTGGTGACAAGAAGGATGCTCTTATCTGCGCCGACAAGATCTACCGGGAAGCAGCAGCCGCAACAGATCGCAAGTCACTTGCCGTTGAAGCTCCCAAGGCGAAGAAGAAGACCAAGTCCAGCAAGAGTTCTGATGCCCACTCCGGCAAGCGCACCTCTTCGGAGTGCTGCACTACCGTCGAAGACGCACCATGGAGCTCCACCGGCAAGTGTAAGAACAAAATGGCAGCTCCACCAGAGACCAAGAAGATGTCCGCCAAGGAGGATGGCACTGGTGGTACCTTCACCATCAGTGCCACTCTCGACCCTAAATAGGAAGGCGCGCTCATTGCTTTCCTGCGGGCGAACGTCGACGTATTTGCGTGGCAACCGTCTGACATCCCCGGTGTTCCCAGGAAAGTAATCGAGCACCATCTTGCCGTATGTCCTCATGCGCGGCCCGTCAAGCAGAAAGTCAGGAAACAGGCAGTAGAGCGCCAAGAATTCATCGCAGAAGAAATCAAGAAATTGGAAGCAGCAGGCCTTGTCAGAGGAGTGCTCCATCCTACGTGGTTGGCCAACCCTGTAGTCGTGCGCAAGGCAAACGGGAAATGGAGGCTTTGTATCGACTTTACCGATGTCAATAAAGCTTGTCCTAAAGACCCATTTCCCTTGCCGCGCATCGACCAGATTGTTGACTCCACGGCCGGATATGACTTGCTTTCATTTCTTGATGCATACTCAGGATACCATCAGATCTTCATGGCAGAAGAGGATGATGAGAAGACCGCATTCATCACCCCATGTGGCACATACTGTTTCATACGGATGCCTTTCGGTTTAAAGAATGCTGGTTCAACATTTGCAAGGTTAGTCCATGACGCTTTTGAGCCGCAAATACACAGAAATGTGGAAGCCTACATGGATAACATAGTGGTCAAGAGCAAGGACAAGGCGACTCTGATTCAAGATTTACCTTTACAAATCTGCGCAAGATCAACCTCAAGCTTTACCCCGAGAAGTGTGTGTTTGGAGTCCCCTCCGGCAAGCTTCTCGGGTTCTTCGTGTCTCAGCGGGGAATTGAAGCCAATCTCGACAAGATCAAGACCATTGAGCAGATTGAAGCACCAAAGCGCGTCAAAGATGTACGAAGACTTGCCGGTTGCGTAGCTGCTCTCAGCAGGTTTATCTCTAGGTCTGCTGAGCGCGCCCTGCCATTTTTCAAAATATTGAAAAAGGCAGGTCCAATGAAATGGACTCCGGAAGCGGAGGCTGCACTGCAGGACTTAAAGAGATACCTGTCCTCCACTCCAACACTTGTCGCACCTAAGCCACAAGACAAGTTGCTACTATATATAGCGGCAACCAATCAAGTGGTTAGTGCTGCGTTAGTAGCGGAGAGGGAGGCGGATGATGAGCCAGCAACCACGGCAGATGCATCTAGCGACAAGCATGGGACTTCACCGGCAAGCTCTGGTCCCGACAAAGATGGATCTGCGCAGGCGCGTGAGAAGATGCAGAAAAGAATGGTGCAGCGCCCAGTTTACTTTGTCAGTTCCCTTCTGCAGGGGGCTAGGTCAAGGTACTCTGGTGTGCAGAAATTGCTTTTCGGCCTTCTCATGGCCTCGAGAAAGCTGCGCCATTACTTCCAAGCACATGAGATCACAGTCGTCACTCGTTTTCCGCTGAAGAGGATATTGCAAAATCCAGAAGCAACAGGCAGGATTGTCGAGTGGGCACTGGAACTGTCAAGCTTTGGCCTCAAGTTTGAGAGCACTTCAACTATCCAAAGCAGAGCATTGGCGGAGTTCATAGCAGAATGGACGCCAACACAAGATGAAGAAATTCCAGAAACAAGCATTCCCGTCAAGGAAGCAAGCAAAGAGTGGCTGATGTACTTTGATGGTGCCTTCTCGCTGCAAGGCGCCGGTGCGGGCGTGCTACTTGTTGCACCCACCGGAGAGCACCTCAAGTACGTAGTCCAGATGCACTTTCCCAAGGAGCAAGCAACGAAAAATACCGCAGAGTATGAAGGTTTGCTTGCCGGTCTCAGGATCGCAGCAGACCTTGGGATCAAGAAGCTCATTGTCAGGGGTGACTCACAGCTTGTCGTCCGCCAAGTGAACAAGAATTATCAGAGTCCGTTGATGGAAGCTTACGTTGATGAAGTGAGAACACTAGAAGAGCACATTGACGGCCTACAGATGGAACATGTTCCAAGAGCTCAGAACGACATTGCCGATGGCCTGTCGAAGTGCACCGCACTTAAGTTACCTGTGGAACCAGGGATCTTTGTGCTCAAACTGACTCAACTGTTGAAGCAGACGCTCCCGACAAGTTTTGCTCCGGCAAGCTTGCCGAGGAACGTCGCAGGTTCTCGCCGTAGAAGCGGATGTTCCCGCAGCAGCAGATGTGCCTTTAGTCCTTGTTGTCGAGCCGCAAGCTCCAGCATGGGCACAGCAGATTGTCCATTTCCTTCAGACAGGAGAACTTCCCGAAGAGCAAGAAGAAGCGGAAAGAGTAGCCCGGCAGTCAAGTATGTACCAGTTTGTCGACAACACACTGTACAGAAGAAGACTCAACGGCGTGAAATTGAAGTGTATTCACTGGGAATACGGACAAAAGCTGTTGGCAGAGATACATGGAGGCATATGTGGTCACCACATTGGCGCAAGAGCACTTGCTGGGAAAGCGTTCCGGCAAGGTTTCTTTTGGCCGACAGCCCTCAAGGATGCAACTGCAGGAGTAACCAAGTGTGAAGCGTGCCAGTTCCATTCCAAGCAGATACACCAGCCAGCTCAAGCTCTCCAGACGATCCCTTTATCCTGGCCATTTTCGGTCTGGGGGCTCGACATCCTCGGCACCTTTCCCCGAGCTGTCGGGGGCTTTGAGTACTTGTACGTTGCAATCGACAAGTTCACTAAGTGGCCGGAAGTGGGAGCAGTGAGGAAGGTGACAGCACAGTCAGCAGTCAAGTTCTTCAGGTTGATTGTTTGCCGCTTCGGGATCCCTAACAGGATCATCACCGACAACGGCACGCAATTCACGAGCCGCACCTTCATGCAGTACGTCCAAGACCTTGGCGCCAAGGTCTGCTTCGCTTCTGTTGCTCATCCGAGAAGTAACGGTCAAGCGGAGAGGGCGAATGCTGAAGTGCTGCACGGGATCAAGACCAAAACTTTCGACAGGCTGCGCAAGTGCGGAAAGAACTGGATTGAGGAGCTGCCGGTGGTTCTTTGGTCGATCAGGACGACGCCAAATCGAGCCACTGGCCAGACACCTTTCGCTCTACTCTATGGAGCAGAGGCAGTTCTCCCCATGGAACTCGTATACGGGTCACCTCGAGTGCTCGCTTATGATGAGCTTGAGCAAGAGCAGTTGCGACAAGATGATGCGCTGCTCCTTGAGGAGGACCGTCTTCAGGCCACTGTACGAGCTGCTCGATACCAGCAAGCTTTGCGCCGCTACCATAGCCGCAAAGTTAATGCCAGAAGTCTCGAGGAAGGCGACCTTGTTCTTCGGCGCGTTCAGTCCGCCAAGAATTCCAACAAGTTGACACCGAAGTGGGAAGTCCCTTACCGGGTGAAACGAGTCACTAGGCCTGGTGCTGTCCGCCTTGAGACCGAAGATGGCATTCCGGTGAGCAACTCCTGGAACATTGAGCGTCTTCGTAAGTTTTACCCGTAGGGCGCGGTTCCTGATAGCTTAATACTTCACGTGCATTCTTCGCTTATAAATTTAGCCAAGATCCAAACATCTCAATCTCTTCATACGTTCTTCCTGTTGAACTCTTCTTTTCGCTCAACAAATGCAAGTTCGTCAGGGTTTGGTTACTAGTTTTCTTGGAAGGGTTTTCTCCCCTGATCTTTTCCCTTGTTTTATGATTGGAATGAAAGTAGGATTGTTTATCCAATCCAAACTATTTATTGAGGGAAAGTAAGATCAATAGTTGGCCCTATTGTCTGTGCTCTGTTCTGTTAAGGATTTCTGTATTGGAAACATAGGCATCCTGCTATTCCCTACTCTAGTTTCAGTTCAGTCATAAACCTATTGCCTGGGTCCTTTGATACTTGATTGCCTGGGTCAACGGTACCTAGATTCCCCTTTGGCTTGATCTTACCTTGGATTTATGATTGGAATACAGATTGGATAAACAAGAGGAACTTGGAAAAGAGGGTTGGCCAAAGCATAACGATAGTGCATTCAATCGATTCCACTCTAGTTTTGCATATCTTTTCCCTCAATAAATAGTTTATATATGAAAGAAAGTGCCAACTTATTGTTCTTGGAATGCTGATTTCCATGGATTTCTTCTTGGCATATCCCCCCTGATTTGATGACCTGGCTAAAACACCTATTCCTTTTTTCTGGAATTGCTGCCGAAAGCCTGTTTGCAACATCCATAGCAATACGTGTTAGTACTCAATTTCTTTGATTTTCATTTGATGAAGTGAAGACACTTATCTATATACCATTTATAGAGTGGTAGAGTAATCTTGCAATGCGGCATGAATTGGATGACTTAATAGTTTTCTGCAGTTTAGTACTAACATGCCTGTGTGGTGAACTAACTACCTTGGGAAGCAACAACTATGCCCCCAATCATGCTGCCTATGTGAACAAATTCTAAAACTTTGCATAAGAAGCTTAATTAAGTAGAAAAACCTAATCGATAGCCTACTACTTATACTTCTTACTTTCACTTTGATTTATACTTTGACTTTCGATACCTCTCCCCTAGTGTACTCGAGAGCTTGAAGGGGAAGACAGACTAGAAGACTTCCACACCGTAACTTCCTTCCTTGGCTGACTACCTGGCCTTCAAGAAACTCGAAAAACTGTAATAACTCACTTCACTATGATAACTATCTTTCGAACAGGACTACTACTTAAAGGCTAAAAAGACCTACCGCGACTGGCTCACTTGCTTGAAGGACTAATGAAAACACGTTGAACTAGCTTAAAGGACGTAAGCTAACAGTGAAACTCAAACAAAAACGGATGCTGACTCCGATATAGATATTGAGGATTTTCTACAAGCCGCCGCCTCACCCTGCTCGCTTACTTCCCACATGCTTGCTTAACTCACTATCTTTTGGGGTAATACACTATATAGATAGGAAAGAGATAAATGAAAGAAAAAGAAGATAGAAATGAATTGATAGAGTCAGATGATGTCACTAGCTTCAATGAAAGGACTAACGAGAACTTTGAAAGTTCTTCCTATCAGCATGAGTCAGCTTTCGAGTCCTTCAAGCGAGTGCCGCAGGGAAAGGAAGAGTATTTCATCATGGCCATTTATTAGGACTACTTGGATAAGTTAGGACAGTTTCTCCAAGGCCAGCTGTTGAGTTAGTCGGTTCATAGGTTGTCGTAAAATATGGGTGTAGGAAGCCTGGACTCTGATTACCGATTATGAAAGCGAGGACTCTTTTTCTCTCTCCCCATTAACGGAAAACTATCTTAACCTCCTTCAGCACGTTCGTTATCTACAAGTAAGTTAGAGAATTCCTATTGTCAAGCTAGTTATCTTATACAAGACTTTTCTATAAGGCCTGCAAGCAGGTTCAGGTGGAAGCAGGAAAGTAACACCACCTGGTTTTAGACCGGGTGTAACTCTTTCTCTTTTGCCCTTTATGCCAGCCTGTTCCCTAAGTAGGATAAGTTCATTGTGTTATTACAGGTAGTATTGCTCTCAAAGCTAGGAAGGAAAGGTAAGGAGTAAGCTTATTTACTAAGATCCTAGCGAGTGGAATACTTTGAACGAGCAGGGGAGCGAGCGGAGTACTTTACGCAAGTAGTGGTTTACCAGGAACTCGTATAAGAGCTAGTCATATAGTCCTTGAAGCATTATTCCTTTTATCGGTAGGGCTGTTAGCAAGGAGTTTGAAGCTTGAGTACTTTCAGCTTTCCTGTTTTAGCTAGGAATGAAGTTGGTTCAGAGGTGTCAAGTAGAGAGGTTAGATCTTCTCTTCCTTCTCATACTGCGAGTAATATCTCTACTACACTTTCCACTTTATGTTGATCAGTTTGAGCATGAGCAGCTCGTTCAGGAGCAGCCGCCCGTGGAACTCTTGTTTTGAGTAAGCAATGAACATTATCTTTTTCCATTCTCAATAAATGAGGAAGGAGGGGTGAGGTCCTCACTTGCGAGTGAGGCAAGGCTTTCTTTTAGAATACATCCTACCCGATTTTGGTTGACGATTGCATTCTATTCCAATTATTCACTTGTTTTTCTTGTCACTGTGGCGAGACCAGATGAGAGAGAGAACTATTTTCCATTTCCAGACAGACCCCGAGCCGAGGTTGGAACAATTCTTTATTTTCTTGTTGGTTCCTTCTTTATTATTTATTCCAAGTTTTTCTCTTCCATTTGGTTCATTAGCTTTAGGAAAAATAGAAGCTGCGGAAATGCTCGCTTCTAAAAGGCTTAAAGGCTCTGATCAAGGCAATGAACATTTTGCACTTTGAAACTAATAAGAAAGGAATTCAAATCAGAGTTCAATACAGACTTTTTCTCTTTTAAGAAGGGTGAAACTTTCCTTCCAATACTTGTGCGCTCTACCCATCTCTACTGAACAAACCCACTACACATCGAGTGGCAGGGTATGTGTGTAGGCCTTTTCAAGGACATTCGAAACAACATGTCGATAAATTGCTATAGAAAGTGGGGCTAGATCGAGTGTTCTGACCTTTTCGTGGGTTGGGTGATCTTCAAACTCTTGTTTTTCTAGCGAAAGAACGCCCTTCTGAGCGATGATCTCCTACAAGCGAGTATAGTAAGGTTGACTTCAATTGAGACAGAAATGTCACTGGTCAGCTCCTTAGCATGACAATTAACACCACTTTCTTATTACCTAAGAGATTAGATAAGGGAAGAAGGCAGGCCAAAGCTTATAGATTCGGAGATCGTACTTCTAACGCTTTGTCTGAGTCAGTCCTACGACCCCTTCCGGCTGAGACACGAATCCTAGCCTATCTGAGTCGCAGAATGAAGGGCTCTTCAGAAGGCGCCGCCCAAGTCTCCTTTGAGACTTCGGAGTCAGGATTTTTTTTTCCAAGGAAGGCGGATTTTCTGTGTTCCGCAGCACGAACAGGTTGTACAGAAGATCGATGTGCCATCTTTCTAACCACCTTCATTTGTTGTATGATCAGTAGGGAAGGGAGCCTTTGATAAAGGGACCCCCAACCAATAAATCTACTGTCTCAGAGCGACAGTCAAGCTCGTATCGCGGAACTAGAACATTTCTTTGATTGATAGGTCAGATAGGAAGCAGGCAAGCAAACCAAGTTATAGGTTTGGAAGTTAGAACTCGGAAAGGTTGTCCTGTGACTACCTTTGAAGTCTTTGGGTAGGACATCAGGCTAAGGTCTTATGATGAGCCACACGCATATGAGGTTTACTGCAGCCCTAAAGCTCTGTCCCCTATCCTACCACTAGATCTCCTATGCCGGAACATGAACAGAGAAAGCTGTGAGTGTAGTCTTAGGAACGAACCGGGGGTTGCTCTCGCAAAAAGATTGTACTAAAGAAAGCAAGAAAGCTCAATTCCAAGTTTTAAACCTCTGGTCCACGGGTTGGTGAACGAATAGGTTTTGGGAAATAGAGAACATGGACTCGATTGAACAAAGGTGCCACCGGAATGAATAGCCCACTTGTTTCGGGCAAGAATGAATGGGACTGATCGACTCGAGTTACCGAGCGACCTCCACTCTTCGACTCGAGCTTTCGCTTCTGCTTTTCTCTTGTTTTGATTTATTAGCTTTTTAGGGAAAGAAGAGGGTCTGAAATACAACTATGTCTATGAGTGCCGCGAATGAACCTTCGGTTCTTCCCAAGAACAAGGAGACACGAACTAAATAACTCGTATCAGGCTATGGGAATAGTGAACGGGAAGAAGGAACTAGTGAGGCTTTCGTTGGTCAAACAATATGCCCTCCTCACATGAGGAGAGTGAAGGTCATGACTTACTGAAGCAGAACGTCAATTGGCCAAGAGAAGGGGAACTCCTTTCGTTGGTAACTATTGAATTGCCATTCTAATAGTGGAGCGAAGCGGAACGTTGAACGGGAAACTCGTGTCGGAAACTCCCTTAATAAATAAGAGGATATGACTGATGGAAACAATTCTACTCCCAGGCATTGAAAAAGCACTCGTGTCGGAAACTCCCTTAATAAATAAATAGAATAGGGGCCAAACAATTTCCTTCAATTTGAGTAGAGTGCATTGGCTGGAAAGTAGTAAAGTCGAAGTGAACCTCTATTTCGTAAAGGAGAGATAATCCCGAACTCAAGCTACTTCATTCTCTAATAGGCTTGTTGTACCCGGTCTTGCTATTGACTCCCTAGCTAGCTCAGAAGGAATGCCCAACTCTGTTGGGACAGATTGGACAGTTGGAGCAGCCGATAAACCAGCCACACCAGAAACAGAATGACTAGTTTCAACAAGGCGAGCAGGAGAAGCTACTCTCTTTTTAGTCGCATCCGTGGAAGGAAAGGATTTTGATATCGCATATCGAGCCGGTGAAGCAAATGACTTTCTCTAGTGAAACGAATAGGTCTGGTGCTTCCGAGCCAGGAAGGGGACTAGTTTCAACAAGGCGAGCAACCCCTGCTATATGTATGTATCCAGGACTATGATGTATCCAGCTCAGTTGGAAAGCACTAGTTTACTTCCTCGCTACCGACCCAGGTACATTCTTCTTTGGACATGCCCGACCCTAGCTTATTGGACAGTTGCAATGAAACGAGTAGGTGTATCGACCAGGACTAGTAGTTTTACTAGGTGTTCTAAGGGGTAGAATGACTAGTAGTTACAGCCGTGGAAAGATATCTAATTCATTTCGGCGCCCTTTCCCCGCCTGGAGAAGGTAATCTACCACGAGACCATACAAACAGTGGAAACTCCATTTTCCGAGATACTATTACTCGACCAGGAATCACCAACCACTATAGTTAGATTTACTCGATTTCTTGGAGGTTTAAGGGACAGATTCCATTCTTCAAATGTTGAGCTATATTCTATTCATTCTATCTTTCTTTTGGCTTCCTATGGTTCCACATGGATTGGTCGACTCAGCTTAAATAAAAGAGTTATAGAGTTTAGTTTCTACTGACTCCTCCGCATAGCCAAGAAGATCAGAAGAGAAGTCAGAATTGGTTTTTCCAAAAACTACCCATGGGATTTCTTTGTCTTTTCCTTATCTTTTGTCCGGTGAAGAATCTCCTGCTGCAGAGATAAGATGAATGGCTTCGAGATACCATCACTCGTCATTGCCAAGGAAATGAATTGCAAATTGGCTACTTATAGTCTACACTTCCCCTGATTCTCCATGATGACCCGCATTCATTGATTGAGTGAATAAGCTGAAGGTAGATCCATTGCGATATTGGTTTGGAAGAGAAGCCGTGGAGACAGCTCATTGTTCCTATGTCCGGAATTGTTAAAGAATGCAGGTACCCCGTTGACTATGTCGGGTAACACCGACTTAGGTTATCCCTAAAAATACTATCAACCACATCATAATTGTTTGCTTCCGCTTTCCTCGCAGAGTTGGTTCTAGCTTTCACCGAAGGATCTCGATCGATGCTCGCCATCAAAAGATATGGGTCTAGCTGCTGCCCTAGCCGGAAAGAATGGGAGAGTGAGCCATTCATACTGAAAAGAGTGATTCATTTTTGAAGTATATCAAATTCAGAGGAAAAAGCTGGAAGAAGACGATGGGATTGTTGATAGATCCCCTCTACATCCTAACCAAGAGGACCAAGTGCAAACCTCTATCTCTTTTTCTCGCCGGGTGGAAAGGTTATTCTTTGCCAGTAGTACCCTCTATAGGAAGAATCGTAAATGCTGGAGGACGCGTTCAACATGAATTGTCACTGTGGAATGAAATCACCTCTTGAATCGAGCAAGAAATGACTATTTATTTGATAATAGCGACTTATCACAAAAACAAGCAAGGGTCCATCGACCCGATTGAAACTGTCTTCACTGCGTTGAATCGAAGGGAACTACTATAGAGAGTGGAATAAGCTACAAGGCATAACACTATGAGCTTTTCTTTAGATAACCTTAATCACACCAGCTTTTCCTCATGGGAGGGTAAAGGAAATCGGAATGTATGAAATCTATCCCAATAAGAAATGCGGAAGGTTGTCAACTAGAAACCTGTTATCACTCTCTTCTTCCGATCGTCCCATCAGTTTCTTGTAAGCCTGCTTCCTTCGATGATCGGGTGCGGCTAACTTCTCTCTCTTCATCTCTCTGAGTTCGCTTCTTGGTAGTAGTTACCCCAGTCAGAACCTTTGTCTACTCTTTCGTATAAATATGCTGATCTGCCAGCCAGCCGAAAGTAGAGAACCACATTGTATGATCTGGGGCAACTCTCTGTCATAGCAGCGATTTCTTATTCATTCAGGGCGCCCGTTCATGTGTTTTTAAAGAAAGGATACCTTGTGATTCCAGATTTCAATAGAGATTCGATTCCTCACATCTAAGGGAAGACAGACACAAATGCACAGACACATTATCCGGGGGTGTCACCGTTTGCATCGTATCAGTATCATAAGAAAAGATTGATTGTTGTGAGTGATTTTACTACCCTTCCAGACTTAGCAGGTAATGAAGCTGCTGACGAGGGAGGAAATGTCCGTTGAAAATAAAGCGAACCAGTGGGGCTTAAAAGTCACTCTTTGAATAGTTTTTCAGACCGTTAAGTTGTCAATCTTTCCAATGATGAGGCTCCAAAGTTTATTACATTTCCTGGTCTGCCGAGGACAGCACTAGATTGATTGCTTACCGACTTTCATTCAGATACCAACCCATCTTTTTATCAAAAGCATGGAAACTATCTAATCGAAGATAGAATTCACGCCTGTGAAAAGTAAGCAATTTCATCATTTTCCTTCGCAACACAGCTCACTCAATTGTAGAGATATCGAACAATTTGAGTGATTGATCGACCTTGTCGCACGATGAGCCCATTCTCTCTCTTCCATCCCGCCTTCTGAACCGAACCCTGGAGAAAGACTTCTTGAACAGAACAGAGCTGCAATTCTAGAAACTTCCATTTTCCATTGATCTGGGCGTTGCTATTAAAAGTGGGTCTACCCGCCCCGGCATGACTCACACTTGACCAACCACTTCTATCTAAGAAAATACTTAGGCAGGGTCAATCTCCCTTCGGGGTTTACGCGTCCTAGTCCGAACCATTGGATCGATCAGAAGAAGAAAGGCAAAGGAATTGGAAGGTAGAGTAAGAAGCATCGCCCAGCAGAGTGATTGAGGGAGTCTTCCCCAGCCCAATGGTCTTCTTTTTGTTTTTCACTCTCCTATTTTGATTTTGGAAGAGTTCTACTACTGTTTCAGTAGTTCTAAGACCCTTCCTTCCCTTTTCAAGTGCTTGCTATCCCTCTCGCTCTACCCGTCCAGAGGGAGCCCTAGTTTCAGCATAATAGCCTCATTTTGAAGCGCTCGCTTCATATGGACGTACGTCGAACAAAGGAATCTTATCGGCATACCCACCTGCTGGGCGTGGTTCACTTGACCGACCAACCAACCCAATAGTAGGAGTAGGCGGCTGGCTTCTTATGTGAAGAGAACGGATGGAGAAACAGATGCGCGAAAGAACTAGTCCCTTGGAAAGCTTCGTTTTCCTAACCCAACCTAAGCATACTGAGCTGGTTATTTGAGTATCGAAGCTGTCGAGTGTTCCATTCTTTCGTATGTAGACCCCAGCGAAGAAGGAGAATCAGAAATGGAACTAGTCGAACACGCATAAGATACCGGTTTTAGGCATAACACCGGGTTAAATAAAGTAGTAAAGGAGCCCAATCTAGCTAAAGAGGGGCTTCTCCGCCACCATAACCAACTAGCTACGTAGATGAATTATCCTTGCGTTCAGCTATCAAACCCATTCACTAGAGCTTGAACCCATGCTTGCTCAAACCATCTGTTTTCTCTTCTAACGAGCATGGCTTCCCTGTCACCTACACTAGAGACATCTCAATAGTTTAGTTTATTCATAAGCCTAGTACACAAGGAGGGTTTTAGCACGCACTAGCTGTACTGTAGTATGATCTGGTATCAGCTGCTGTCTCTCCTTGCTATTATAGTGTAGTATAGGTCGCCTCAAACTCAAACAAAAACGGGTGCACAGTTCTACTGCGTCTTATCGAATAGTGCTTTTGAGTCAAAGTGCAATCACCATTTCATGTACACCATCTTTGTCAATATCTGCAATTACCTGTAGAAAGAATGTGAAAAACAACTCAAGGTCATTTACAGAACGAACAGCAAAATATAAGCAAAAGGATACAAAAGGTTCACTTACTGTGGTGGACAAGATGTGAGCATAGATGCTCACGTAATCTTCCGCTTTCTCATGTTCTTGTTCTGTCCAGTCCTCATCTCCCCACATGGATTCATCAACATAGTCATCATAATCATAATTGTACTCATGAGGCTGTTCTTCTGCATCCCGAAACAAATCAAATGATGTATCAGCGTCATCCTCTAGAGGCTCGCTATTTTCAACAGTGGCTGCTCCTGAACGAGCTGCTCATGCTCAGGCGGCAGCTCATTAAGATCAAAGTCGTGGTTGTTCATCATGGAGACCTGGACCCCTGCAGGTGCCGTTGTCCCCGCTGCCAGGCTCCCACCAGAGAGAGATCCCATTTCCGTTTTTCTAGAGCAAGCTGGAAGCGTAGACCCATACCTTGTACTCTCATTCTTTCGTTTTAGCTAGTCATAATGGTATGTGCTTTGAAAGGTAATTCTTTTTACTAGAAAGTACTTACAAAGGGCACTGAGGCGCAGCCTCGAGCTAGGCGAGATTCTCTATTGTTGCTTCTTATTAGCCAGATCCCGCACTAGGTTTTCCAGGCGGAACAGTTCCGGGATCTTATGAATCTGCGACCAAACGTGAATCTGGTTCAGAACCATAGATCGCGGGTTAGCCATCCCGTCGTAAGGCTTCTTTACACGCCATGGTTGCGGAACAGCCACGGCCCTTCTTCCATGAGCTTCTGCCAGTCGCCAAGGCAGAAAACTGGAACAACAAACAGGTTGTCCTCCACCGCTCGGAACGTCACACCTTGTGCCATGTTCAAAGCGAACTGCATCATTGAGAAAAAGGATCGGCTACTGAAGGGATGCGGCGTGGGGCCATCCACCGACCCTTCTACTATCGGTTTTTAGTATTGGCTACTACTATACTAGCTACTCACCTATCGGTCTAATGAGCATACTTGGAGAAAGGAGAACTTCCCGCCTATAATGTTGGGTTGGCAACCTACCCATTCGTTGAAGCACTTCCTTCATACGGCCCAAAGAAAGGCGGCTAAGCCGTCTTAGTTCGTGAACAATGACCAAGGTGCATAAAAAGGAAATCAAGTTTGGGAAATGGTACCTGGCTAGTATTTATGCCGAAATCTAGTGACATTATTTACTATTACTATAGTCAAGAAGTAAAGAGTAAAGGCTTTGGCCATTGGCAACGCTTACCTAACTTCTCACTTACTTGGTAATCTAAGAACCCTTCAGGGGGGGAGCAAGAGATCTTCCATACCAACATTTTGTTCGCCACCCCTGCTTCCTCCTCCACTTGAGCTTGTGCAGCAAATCTACTTTATGCTTAGGCCAGGTCCTGCAAGTAAAGAGAAGTAAATATTGGAAACATGGGTATCTAGTTTATTTTATTCAACGGCTGAGTAATTGAAATTCCTTGCTTCTTCAAGCAGGAGATCCCGAGTACCAGGTGTCGTCAGACTCCCATTCTACTACCTTTGTGCCAAGAGCATGTTAAGCTGCCTGGGATGTTCCGCTACCGGCGTGTAAAGAAGCTCCGCCTAACGGCTAAACCAATGAATTTCTCTCCTTAAAGGAATCTACTTCCCTAACTGTCAACTACTTGCTTCTTCACCGGTATCACACCCGCGCTAGACTGAACAGCAGAGTTAGAACCCAACCAAATACGATTCTTGTATTATCTTACCGAAATTCGGATCCATTTGGCTCCAAAGGAGCAAGCGCGGGAGTTCTAATAGGACTTTGAGACTCGAAAAATCCTGCGGGCTGCTGAGAACAGAGAGAAGTAGTTGCAGAGAGGTTTGATAGGGTTAGGCAGATGCCCCATTATTCGTAAACAGGAAGAAATCCAGATTAGTTTGATGGAGCTGTGGCTTAGCACAAGCATGGTGTCAATGTGGTTCCTCTCGACTAAACACTTAAACAATTGGATCCAGTAGGGTTCAATAGAGGTATGGTATCGGCAACCTTTTAGGGAGCTATATTCTTTGGAATAAGATAGCTGCCCAGAGCTTGCGACGTACCTACCCCCTGGGCGTAGATAGAATTAGGTAAGATAAAAATCGCTTGGAAAGTCCTAAATTAGACCAATTCAATTCCGTCTGCTAGAATAAGAAAAAAGTGCTTCTGAATTTCTCTCATCCTTTATAATGAGAATTTCTCTTTGTTCAGTAATAACTTAATCTTGCAATAAAACACTCTTGCTTGGAAGGTATGGTAAAGGTAAACTGTTTCTATTTTTTGATCTAAAAAAGAGAGTGCTAAAGGAGTCATTCATAAGTGAGTGAAGGGGCAAAGCTCATTTCTTTCATTCAGGAATGGACACTGGACCAGAATGAAATGTGGGAATATCGGGATTGGCAGATTTTTTATATTGAAATAAAAAAAACTCAACACGACTAGTGAATTCAAATTAGAGTCACTTGCGGATTTCTTAAAATTGTTGTAGTGTAGTATTGTGGTTTTTCAGTAAAGACCCCGACCTATAAATATTCACAGCCCGGCTCATACGGGCGGACAATATTCACCCAGAGCCCCATTGCGACCGCAATGCTGTTCTTGAAGGACCTTACCTTAGAGCAAAAAAAGGGCATAGAAGTTATGAAGACTACTGACGTAGGGCGGCGGGTGAGCTCAACCTCGAACCAAACAAGCAACGGATTGAGCAACTAGCGAGAAAGCCATTGCGCGTTAGCGCATCCGTTTTCTTGCTCCATCGTTATTAGTTTCTATTCTCTCCCTGCACGAACCTCGGTCCAATCAATTTGTTTGGAATTGGGGTTAGGACCGGTTAGAACTCCCATTTCCCGATCGGAGGTTTGAGCTGCTATGGCAAGCTTTTTTTCCGAATAGTGGGTATGGGGAACCCACCGTACCAACACGATTGGCTGGTGTTGCTGATACCGGACCCGTTATAACCCCGATTGGAAGGGTAGGCCAGTCTGAGGCTCTGGGGATGCGAGGCCATTGAAAGTGAGTATCCCATATTCTATGACGGAGATAGAGCATTAATTGCAGTTTTCACCCCACCTTAACGACCGAGCGAGGGATGAAATCTTTCGACGACTAGGGAGGCGTCACCCGAGGCCGATTCCAGTGGATCACTATAGAATCTTCTAGAAGCACGTTCTCCGGGCACTATGGAAGGACGTGGATCGATCATGACGAGAATGGACTTCTCCGTCATGTAATGGTTTAGAAGAGTCACGGTCCTGTTCCCCGCCGGGCTTTTTCCCTTCTCGACTAGACGAAGGAGATATTCATTCCATTCAGGCAGGTGACGAAGGGCGGCGTCGGCTTGACCCTGTCTTCTCTCTTGGTCGGGTCGGAGGCTAAGTTTCTCATTCAGTGGTGAGGTGTTCATAGAAAGCAAGGCCTCGCCCAACGAGTGGCGGATTTGGTTTGGATGGGGTCTCGCTTGGACGCTGGGGAGATCCATAGATCTGGATAGAGTCTTTCTCGCTCAGTAAAGAAGAGTATGCGCGCTATGGCTTACGCAGTGGATCTTCGGGCAACCAACCCGGCACATCCAATTCTGATCAACAACTTGGAGGTATGGCTGAGTGGCTTAAGGCATTGGTTTGCTAAATCGACATACAAGAAGATTGTATCATGGGCTCGAATCCCATTTCCTCCAGCACGGAAGTAGAACGGGCGGGCGAAATTACGTGAGAGAAAGAACCTCAGATTGATGGAGTCCGCCGTCGGACAGAATAGCTGCTTAGTGACTAGGAGCGGAGCGCCCCTTTCTTGTTCTTGGTGGCGTCTATAGCGAAGAAGACTTTCTCGAACGAGGGCCATCCAGTCCCTGGCCCGCTCTTGGTTCTTGAGCAAGCTCCTCCACTGCAGGTAGGATGCTCATAAATGAAGAAAAGAGACTTTAGGCAAGTGGTTCTGGTAGCTCAGCTGGTTAGAGCAAAACAAGCAACAGATTGAGCAACTAGCGCGAAAGCCGTTGCGCGTTAGCGCATCCGTTTTCTTGCTGGATTGCAAATCCTTTTTTTCTTGTTTCAGTGGGAAGAGCAAGGGGCATTGCGCTGGAAATCCTTCAGTGGTTCCAATCCACATCTGAGCGTCTTTTTTTCGGTATGCCGCTCCGCGAGCAAGGAGCGCCGCGAGGAGAGCGAGAGAACGAAGTGGGCTTTGGTGATGTCGGAATTTGCACCTATTTGTATCTATTTAGTGATCAGTCCGCTAGTTTCTTTGATTCCACTCGGTGTTCGACCTATCCAGAAAAATTGTCGGCCTACGAATGTGGTTCCGATCCCTCCGGTGATGCCAGAAGTCGTTTCGATATACGATTTTATCTGGTTCCTATTTTATTTATTATCCCTGATCCGGAAGTCACCTTTTCTTTTCCTTGGGCAGTACCTCCTAACAAGATTGATCTGTTTGGATCTTGGTCCATGATGGCCTTTTTATTGATTTTGACGATTGGATCTCTCTATGAATGGAAAAGGGGTGCTTCAGATCGGGAGTAACCACTTTAGAAAGGGCAAAGGGGGGAAGGACATAGGAAAGAGGGATGCCTACAAAAAATCAATTGATTTGTCATGGTAGAGAAGAAAAACGGTGCACGGACCGTACTCGAGCAAGGAGTATGCCTGCGTGTTTCGACGAGAACACCGAAAAAACCTAATTCATCTCTACGTAAGATAGCAAAAGTACGGTTGAGCAATCGACATGATATATTTGCTCACATTCCAGGCGAAGGTCATAATTCGCAGGAACATTCTGTAGTCTTAGTCAGAGGAGGTAGAGTGAAAGATTCGCCAGGTGTGAAATCCCATCGTATTCGAGGAGTCAAGGATTTGCTGGGAATTCCGGATCGTAGAAAGGGAAGATCTAAATATGGTGCAGAAAGACCTAAATTGAAATGAATGGAAGATGCCTCTGGAACTTTTGGGTTCTATTTTGGGGGCGATATGGAAGCAGATAGCTCCCTTTCCCTTATTATGTTACCATTTCTCTCCGCTATTCTTCGCAAATTTCATTGAGAGGAATCAACAAAGAAAAGAAATCTTCTCCGGGTGACAGGGCCGCCCCGGCAGCGTGGCTTCTCTACCGAGCAGGAAGCCACAAAAAGCATTGTGCTCTTGTAACTGATCTTTTAGTAGGCTAAGTTGCCGAATTCTGAAATCACTACAGGCACAGTGCAGGAAATTGTGGTGCTCAAAACAATGTGTCCCCATGATCATTGACTTACATCACGATATCTTTTTCTTCCTCATTTTTATTTTGGTTTTCATATCACGGATGTTGGTTCGCGCTTTATGGCATTTCAACGAGCAAACTAATCCAATCCCACAAAGGATTGTTCATGGAACTACTATCGAAATTATTCGGACCATATTTCCAAGTGTCATTCTTTTGTTCATTGCTATACCATCATTCGGTCTTGCGTTGACAGTACTAATAATGGCATTTGTTGTCTTATTCGGAGTTCAAGGAATAGCCTTTCATCTTGGGAATGAGAATGTCACGGATCTCAATGTTCTCGTCATGACCAATGCTCCTAACGGGGGTGTCTTTCCCATAGACCAACCTCCCGTTGGCGGACTACCAGACCTCCAGCAGGAAATGGCGCACGCCACCCATCCCGAAGACATAATTGCGGAGTTGACTTCCAAGGTTGAAAGAATATTTCACGAAGTAGGCACTCCTCTTCCTTTAGAGGAAGGTGAATCTGCGCGATCGTTCACCGAAAATCATGTATTGTGGAATAGTGAGGGAGGAGATACTCTTCAACAAATCTTCTCCGATTATACGGAAGCCGGGGACGCAAGCGAATTCGTCGCAATAGCCACCAATCTGGCGAAGCGGTTTCGCCGCGCCGAGCTCGGTGAACCGGATTCTCCCGACCCCGATGCGCCTTTGGAAGAGCAGGAGGCTCATTCCACGAGATCCCCTGAAAGCACAAAATCAAATGATGGGGCGAACGAGGCAGGCCCGTCTTCTTCGCGGAAGCGTAAAAGGTGGGATGATGATTCGGGGTCCGAAGATGATGATTCGGGGGGCCCCGGGGAATCTCCAGATCCAGTGGAAATCGTTTATGAAGGGGATGCACAAGGGTACAACTGGGAGGGGAATTCGGTTGGCCGCCAACTTCGCCTGCCTTTCTATCTGAGTTCTTCCCTCTTGATGCTTTTGAACAACTCCTAAATTTCACAAAATCCTTTTTTTCTTATTTGAAATCCAAATCGAAATGCCTCAACTTGATAAATTAACTTATTTCTCACAATTCTTCTTGTTATGTCTTCTCCTCTTTACTTTTTATATTCTCTTATTTAATAATAATAATGGAATACTTGGAATTAGTAGAATTCTCAAACTACGGAACCAACTGCTTTCGCACCGGGGGGGCGAGATCCGGAGCAAGGACCCTAAGAATCTGGAAGATATCTCGAGAAAAGGTTTTAGCACCGGTCTCTCATATATGTACTCCAGTTTATCCGAAGTATCCCAATGGTGTAAGACCGTCGACTATTTGGGAAAAAGGAGGAAAATCACTCTGATCTCTGATTTCGGAGAAATAAGTGGGTCATGAGGAATGGAGAGACACATTCTCTATTTGATCTCGAAGTCCTCATATAACACTTCTTCCAGTCGGATCACTTGTTGGAAAAACATAATGCTTACACATGTTCCACACGGGCAAGGAAGCATAATATCATGAAAGCCGTCTGATAATCTTTCTATACGTTCCCCGAAGAGAATGGAAAAATCACAAAAACACTTTCTATATATTCTGTTATTTCGGGATTCGAAGAAGCAAGCAAGTTTTTCATCTAGCTGTTTCCTGTGTAGTGATCTCTGTTCGTGGAGATCATGAGGCCCCTGATACCCTG
>NC_041387.1:218755835-218757221 GCF_002162155.2 Triticum dicoccoides | reverse complement strand
ATATCTCGCTTCCAGGTGAGAAGCTGGTGTTGAGAAATGACATCCAATCTTTTGGTATCGATCATATATTCTAGGTGGATCACTTTTTTCTTCAACTGAAATGGGATGATCTAGTGTTTTTAAATGACCTTCCCCGATCAGAGAAGGGCAAGAACTCTCTTTACAGTGAGGAGCACAACGATTTGTGCTCTGAGCGATACAACTTCTGTAAAGGAGTACAAGGTGCTGTGCTAATAAAAGGAGAAATGAGATAAGGAGCAGTAAGGAGGATAAAAGAAGTAGAGTTAGGTTCTTGTGTGTAATCGATATGTCTCCTGGGAGAAAACCCTCTATCAACACAACTATCCGAACACCTATAGCTAGCTTGCTTTAGCTCCAACTACTGCTAGCTTTACCTGCAACGCAACTATCTTCCAAAAAACGAGTTGTTCGTTGCCCGACGCGGCTCTGGCTCTGCCTGCCTGGCACTAAAGCATCTATAGATTGAGGATTTGCCTATGTACCATCATCCGTCCTCTAAGTAATATGTATTTTTCCTCTAAGGTTCCCCCTCTAAGGAGGGTTGTGTAGTATTTAGCTTACAAGGATTGACTCGACACCATCGATGCGTAGTCTATCAATCAATTTAATGGGACTTATTTATATGCCTGTTACGAGGGGAATCTGCCTGTTATTCAATCTATCTCTTCAATCTGCTTACTGGTTTCCTTCTCGGCCAATGGAACATATATTGCTTCCTAATCTGGAACTGAACTAAACAGAAATCTTGGTCAAGTATTGGGAAAAGGAAAGAGGCCCTTTTCTTTTTCAAAACTAAGAAGGATATGTGCATAGCGTTGTAAAGATCGGCAGAAGAGGAAGGGTGCAGTTAAGTTACAACATCTTCTATTTCCAAGTCGATAGGCTTCTTTTGATAAAGGAAACTATTCCTCTGCTCGCTATACTCAAACCCTTGCCATTTCCTCGATTCCCGTTGAGAAAACAATCGATTGACCATTTTAGGACCTATTCTTCAGAATATAGAGGTATCGAAGATATAGAAACGATGCGATGACTCTAGTTCGATCCTTTTCCGATGAAATGAATGAATTACCATGCTTTCCGCCGGCTGATAAAGAACTTTTTGATGATCGATTGCTTCACCCATGATCTGATAATCTTGCTATAACATAACGATACTGCATTTCCCCTCTTCCTTGTATCTACTTAACTTACTTGTTCATTGCTCGACTCAAGGGAGGGGCTCTATATAGCTGTTTTGCCTTCTTTCTTGAACTCTCAGGTGAGCGCTTAGGCCAAGCCACAATTACCAAGGCATGATTGAATCCGCCAAAGAGAAGGGAATAGATGATCTCACTGGAAAAAGTTGCGTAACCCCCCCCCCCC
>NC_041387.1:218735706-218755764 GCF_002162155.2 Triticum dicoccoides | reverse complement strand
CCCCCCCCCCCCGTTTTTTGGCATGATTTCAAGATTTTGACCTGATTTATGAGAAAAGAACTTCGTTTTGCATTAACCCGAAAGAATCTCCTTATAATTGAGTGTGCAGTAAAGGGGGTTGTTACACCAAATCCCTCTAGTGAAGCTCTATCCAACTGCTTGTTAATAGCGGATTGGGTATTGGTCGATCGAAAGCTATGATACGCAAAATCCTCAGCAGAATGAAATGCGGACTACAATTAAGTTAGTTGAAAAAGAGAGTAAGGAATGGGACCGTCAACAGGAACTCTTGAATTGAGGGTTTTTCACACTACCTATAGAGAGATTGAACCAACATGGTGCCCACGGTAACTCCTCCACCCGTACTGTTTGCTTTCATGGGGCTTTGCTGCGCTTTGGATCTTATCAGGTGGCAACCACCTTCGGTTCTAGACTCTGGCACTTCCCCTGGCTGTGGCACTTTCACTGCCGCCTACTCCTACTATTGGGTCGGTTGTGGTTGGTTTTTTTATTCAAAAGTGGAGAATAGATTGTTCATTCCGAAGGAAATCAGAAATCTACATACAAGGGTCAAGATGTAAGCTCAAGTTAAGTGGACGGGTCCAAAGATCAGGGAAAAGGGTAGACCGGGACATGGTTGCAAGGGCTATATATCTATATAGTTACAAATGAATGAAAACGCCATGCTTAAAGCCAAAAGAATAAGCTCTTGATACGGATCTCTTTCATCTTGTAAATAAAGTAGGGGCGTCCCTAACTACAGCTTCCTACCATAAGTCAGACATTCAGCTAATACTGAAGAAATCTTCTTCTGGGGACGCCTCTCTAAAATAAGAATGATGGCGTTTTTTATCTTATTAGTTTTCTGATCGAGAAATGTGAGAATGTAGTTATTTTTATGAAACCGGATATTCAACATGCTTTCCTCGACCAGATCTATTTACGGGAGTCGTATTTCGAACTGACCCCGGGTCTGATCTAGAAATGGTAAATCCTATTTGATCTTCAAGGTTAAGTACTTCTGCGAGACTATCAGCATCTTATCTGGTTGATAGCACTCAACCCACTGACTATACGTTTTATATGGGAGCCCTAACTCCACCATGCAATTCAACAAGCTGAGGACGGAGAAGTCAACCGGTCTCACGTTTTCTTCTTTTCTTTTTAAAGAACCTGCCCTGAAGGAAAGCATATTATAGGGGAAGAGCTAGCTTCATTCGAGCTGGATGGGCTAAAAGCTTTCGTTGAGACAAAGAAGGCAAAAAAAAGTTCGAGAACAGGATAACTAATGTTTGGAACCAAGAGATCTCATAGTTCTTCAAGTGATAAGCTGAGAAGGGATGACACCCATTTGACCTAGAAGACCGATGATCAAGTGTCAAATTCTAAGCCAAGAGATGGCAATGGGACTATAGGAGCATGGTACTAAACCATCATACCATACCGGTGACTTCACCAACCGAAACCAACTCAAATAAGTTCAGGGAGGAAAAGAAGATGGTCATGATAGATTGGTGAATGAGGAAGGAAAAGAAAGCCTTAACTATCCAAGTAAGATAGTGAAAGAGAAAGGTGTCTTTAAAGCCTGTTTTGACCAAGCAAGCAAGCTGGAGCACCTTTCACGCTAGCTTCCCATCGCTCGAAGTACACTTCCGGTGCACTTCTCACTACTCAACCACTTTATCTTTAACCTAACCGCCTTCTAAAACTTCAACGGGAAAGCCAGTAGAGTATGCATTGGTTTAAGAGAGGAGCTCAGGTCCATCTTGTGCTCACAATACATCTTATTTAGCAGGACCTCTGGGCTCTTTAGAGAAAGGCGAAGTCTCTACTTGTTAACCATGGATGCCTGTTATATTTACTTATAGAGTGAAGAACAAGCCCACTTTCCATATCCCTTTCGTCCGGATGATCGATTGCCTCATTCTTCTTCGAAAATAAGTGCATTTGGCCATTGTGTTTTTCCAACTTTCGTAATAGATCTGGGCATGCATGGTTTTCAATAGATAACCCTAGGCCTTCTTCGTTTCCCCACGGGCATTCACTTCTCTTCAAGCTCGGGATTAGCGAAACATGGATCCGACGCCCATCTCTTTTTCCACTTTGCAAGGCTGAGAGACTTTACCAATTGAGAAAAAAAAGCATGAGCAGGATCAGCAGAGGCAAAATCTAATAAAATGGCTTATTTGCACCTTTCTTTGGTAGGCAACGAATCTCACGGAATGTGGGAATCTTTTACAGATGTGAATTCTCGCTTTAACGCTTCGATAACATACTTATCATCAGGTATCTTCGGGAGCGGGGCTCGCCCTCAACAGATATTGTCTTTGCTTTCTTCAGAGGCCCATTTTCCTGGGCATCAGTGAGTGGAATACTTAACAGTGATTACATTCTTATGTAGATTCCATTGCTCGAATGGGACTTGTTTGTTGGCACCAACCTCGATAAGAAGCAAGGGAGTGGTGCCGAAGCGAACGGAGCTGCAGAGCCGTTTGTTTACCAATCCGCCAACTTAAGCTAGGAAAAGTGTAAGAGACCGTGCATCTTCATGTAAATAAAGGTAAATAATCTCAGAAACAGTCAAGAAACCGGGAATTTTTTATTCCATTTCTTAGCCAGGGCAAGCCCTACCGACCTACGACCGGAGAAGATGTTGTGTTGTTCGTATCACTTGCTAGAGATAGAGAAGCTAGAACAGGAACTGCCCGGGAGGGTTCAAAGAATGAGGTCTTCACCTTTGAGCTGGATCTCATCTCATTCTAGCACATACTACGAGCGATTGACTTAAAGAATACAACAAATGGTTGTGGGGTTATCTTTGTACCCTGTGACTACAACCACAAGGTCCGAATCAAGCGAAACGTCTTAGGTGCAAGCCCTTCTCTCGCCACTACTCTGTGTACCCAAAGTCAGCAACCTTTTTGGCACGCTGGCTAGCAAGTTCATTGCTTCAATGACATGAATTCAATCAAGTGGACAAATCCTATCCTGGAAAATATGGGCAATCAGCTGGAAACTCAATAGTCTTACGCAGAAAGCACTCAACCGGCCTTCCTCTTCTGAATTATATGAATGACAGAAATCAGTCCTCACTTGTATTAACTTCATGAGTGAAGAGATAGACAAGGTGGTGAAAAGCATGAAACCAAATACTGCTCCAGGTCCAGATGGCTTCTCTGTTAGCTTTTTAGAGCTTTTTGGCCCAGTTGAGAGATATACTAATCTAAATGCTTCAGGAGCTGTATCATGGCAGGTTGAACTTGTCCAGACTAAACTATGGTGTCATTTCTCTACTGCCAAAGATTAAGGATGCTAATAGTATCCTACAGTATAGACCCATATGTGTTCTAAATGTTATGTTTAAAGCTATTACCAAAGCTCTGACACTTAGATTTACTCCTCTGGCTCGACAAGTAATCAGCTCTCTTCAGACTGGATTTATTCCTGGGAGGTACATTTTGGATGGATGTGTAATTCTTCATGAAGTTTTGCATTAGTTGAAAACCTCTCACTCTGAAGGAATTTTGCTTCAGTTGGACTTTGAAAAAGCTTATGATAGAGTTCAGTGGCCTTTCTTGGCAGAGGTAATGCATAGGAAAAACTTCCCTGACAGGTGGATAGATTGGATTAGACAAGCAGTGGAAGGAGGCAAAGTGTGTGTGAATATGAATGGAGATTGGCGAGAATATTTCTCTACTTTCAGAGGTTTGAGGCAAGGAGATCCTCTTTCTCCTTTGCTTTTTCACCTAGTAGGTGATGCACTATCTGCAATTCTGGATAGAGCTAAGGAAGCAGGTGTGATTAGAGGTTTGGTACCACATCTGATACCAGGGGGGATTAGTCATTTGCAATATGCTTCTGATACTTTGCTTTTTTTGCATAATGACATGGAGTCTATTACTGGATTCTAATTCCTTCTCTAATGTTTAGAGGAAATGTCTGGCATGAAAGTCAATTACTTGAAGAGTGATATTTTCACAGTAGGGTTGAGTGTAGAGGAGGAGCAGAGGGTAGCTGATATAACTGTGAGATAGGCAAATTTCCAATAAAATATAATATCTGGGATTACCAATCAGCAAAGACACGATCTATTCTAATGATTTTTTTTCATTAAAAGGTAGAAAAGAAGTTGGACTCTTGGCAATGCAAACATTTCTCTTATGGAGGAAGAGATATATTGATCAATGCATGTTTATCAAATGTCCCTATGTACCTTCTGGGTTGCTACACTTTGCCTGTCAAAATACAGAAAAAAGTTGATACAATAAGAAATCACTTCTACTGGGAGTAAGAAGAAGAAATTTCACATGGTCAGATGGGAACACCTATGCACCCCTAAAGATTATGGTGGTGTGGGCTTCACTGATATGAGAGTCAGAAACATTTGTTTACTGTCAAAGTGGCTGGAGGAGGTCAATTAACTACTGGAGCTTACACTGCAGATACTACTTATTAAAGGGCACACATTTCAAGACACCTTCAAGCTACTGAAATTGGAAAGCAATGATGTTATACTGGGTTATGATTGGCTATATCGTCACAGTCCAATCAATTTAGATTGGAAGGCCAGAACAATGAGTATTTGTCACAATGGGCAAGAAACCATTATTCTTTCTGACAGCAGCAATACTACTTCTCCAACATTATTAGACCCTGCTAAGTTTCAGAAGGAAATTGATAAAGGAGCTATGGGCTACTATCTTTATCCCTTATCTTGTGACTCTACTGATACCGATGATGAAAATACTTTGGAGGAACTTAACTTGGTATAGTGAGCCTAGCAGGCGGCGGGAGTCCATTACGATTGCTTGCATTTCTCTGGAATTGAACTAGCCCTTGGGAAAGGTAGACGTGAAGGTACCATGATTTCTCACTTTATAGAAGCGTTAGAGCTCGGCTGACACAGTGATCGAAAGCTACGCAACCAAAACAACTTGAAACCGCCCATGCACCTTTTGCTTTTCCTGATATCGTCCCTTCGGGTAGTTGGATATGAGCACATTCAAATTGGAATTCTTCTTCTCCCAGATCCAATAGAAGTTTTGAGGTAAGAGGTACCGTGAGCAGATTTCTTTGTTTGATACCCAGTTTTTGATCTCGCAAGCAAGGAAATCGAAGAATAGCTCAGTATTATTACGTCTCCCTCCGATAATGAGTGGTAGTGAGCTCTGCCCTAGAGAATGAAGACTCCAAGCAGCATCTCAGTCTCGATATTTGCCTTTTCGGGAGACGACTTGTGATAAGCAAGTCAGCCATGTCCTAAAGAAGTAGTGGGAGTGCATGATTATAAAGGAAGGCGCAAGTGTATTACGGAGCGAAGAAGCTTTAGAGAAAGTTCTACCTCGCGGGTGAAACCATAGATTGGAAGGTGTAGGTCACTCACCCGTGTAAACAAAGCGAAATCATAGAGCATAGCTCGTTTGTAATGCCCCTGTCCGAACTGACCACAGGATTTAGGTCGTCCCGACCAGTAACAAAGGAGAAATTCCCCTGCTTGTTAGGAGTTCCTTTAGTTTGCAGTTGAGTGCAGCCGGATGGTTCTCTCTGTGTATTCCTGAAAAAGTGATTGGAGGTTCGTTGCTCACCTTAAGTCATTATCAACCGAAACTCATAGAGAAAGGGATCCGCAAAACCCCTCGCCATTACCGTATGAGCAGGTTTGAAATCCTGCAAGTTAAGTTGTTGGCCAACTCTCGGATATTTACTCATCATCTATACGATTACCTCCGAACCTACCGTTCAAACAATTGTGGAAAGGTAATTGATACTATTGCGCCTTCCTATCAGCGGTCATAATTGAATAAAAGGGATCGTATAGCTTTCCAATCCAGCAACATACATCTATCACCTAGGCATAACTGCCAACATCAGTATGCAGAAAGAATCTATTTAGAACAGTTTAGAGTCGGAACCAAGGCAAGATATCAAGGATTCCGTATAGTAGAGGAACGAACACACTGGGCTTTCCCTTTCAAATAGACGACCTAGAGACAGATCAACACAGCCAATGCTTCTTTTAGACCTAGAACCCAGACCAGAACATGCAAATGGTTACAAGGCATCGAACGGCACTTGTCCTATCATACCTTCTCTTGTGGCTTTAGACTGTGTATATACTTGACCTTGCCAAGCAGAAGAAGCAGAAGCCCTATTGGAATCCGAGTCAGGGTCATTGTTGTTACAGTTTCCCCTTTTGGTAAAGGTTGGGTTGAAGGGATTGGGATTGGCTTATCGAGATGTGCGTGTATCTCATATCATTCTAGTGACTCCGCTTTCTTGACCAGGGAACTACTATCTCAAGGATAGTCAAGTCCCAGATTCGAAAGTCGACATGATACGTTTGATTGGTCTGGCATCGCCGGTTTTGCAGGATCACTTATGCTATTTCGAGAACAGAACCTGGCCCATGGGGAAGAAGTAGTAGCCAATGCCGAAACTACTTGCTTGCTTTTACTTTCCGACGCCAATGCCAACAAGTGCTTTCCTGACTCGAGAACGAGTACATACGCTTTCTCCGATGCTTGCTCTTGTTACGAGCTTCTACCCGACCGATTAGCCCAGAGCACTAATACGCTTTCTTTCCTCGAACAAGTACCTTTCCTTCGAACGAGAATGCCAACTACTTCCTTCCAACAATCCAATATGAATACGAATGTACGAATGACAGGCCATTCCCCGGAGTAGAGTAGAAATGAATTCATTCACATCTGCTAGAAACCAGAGCCTGAGCTATGAACCGATCTAAGAGCAGACAAGCAAGCCTATTCCTATTGTTTTGGGTGGCAGATTCCATATGTTATTTCTCATTGCGAATACAGATTCTTCTTGTACCGTAGTAGCTCGACTGCTTTCCTGACTTGACTCGATAACTACTTTCGCTTCCCCAATCCCAGAGCATCCAAGAGATTCGTTTCCACACGCCTGATTCGCAGTTCGATTCATGCCGGTGCCGGCAAGAGATCCTGTTCCTGTTGGGTAAGAGACCCTAGCTGTTCCCGTTAGCTAGATGCCCTCTACCTCTTAGTTCTCAATGTTAGTAAACGGAGTGCGTTATCAACTCAATAATAAATCTCCCCTACACCGTAACCGGATTACATTCATTCAAGTTGGCAATCCCCTGATCTTTGCTTCCGGTGTGCGATCTGAATTGCCATATAATGACCGCAGTTAGCAGGCAATGGCCAAGGTCAGTGCATCTCGAACTAGTGGGTCACTATATCTAAACTATCTAATACAACTATGGAATGCGCTTTGAATTGCACTTCTGCTCGTAACCACTACGAACCGGAAAGGAAGGAAGCAGCTTTAGAGGAGGGATGCCGTCAAACAAAGGATTTTTTATATGCTAAAGATACCGGTTCAATATGTCATTTCCGAAACTGAGGACCACACCGCTGGGAGGACAACTCAAGCACCAAAGACAAATGTATTGCTCGTAAAAGTGATTTTCATCGTAGTACTCGCTCTAGCGTTAGGTTCAATGCAGCGTGTAAATACCTCTAGCCCTAGGGAAGGGGGCGTGTCGTTCCCAATGGTGGAATTGCTTCTTGTCTTCTTTGCCGAGGAGAGCGCTCTCTACCCGATCCCCTTAAGCTAATGTAGTTCCCAGGTTGCCTACTAGATACCGTTTACGGCTATATCCGTGTAGGAAGCCGAGGAAAGAGATAATTGATAGTTGCCAAAACCACGTAAAAGAAATGAGATTGAACATATTTCAATTCAAAAAATTCTGATTGTTTCATTATCAAATGCAAGGGATGTGGGACCAGGTTCTATTATTGGAGTTAAGCGGTGTAGGAGCCGTGCCGTTCCTGTGTATTAGCTCGTTGTTAGCAGCCCCGAAGGGCGTAAAGGGGGTAAAAGATTTCTCGGAAGCAGCTCTTCGCCTGTGGGAACTTGCTCTTTTCTTTTGTTTTAAAATGCAACCTATGCTGAAACAGCCGAATAAAAACCAAAAAGTAAAGAGGTGGATCAGTTGATCCTTTTCTCGATTGAATGCGCTTTCTATCTATCTATACCGGTACCAGGAAAAGCAGAATAAGCAGTTGAGCACCAAGAAATTCCTGTTTCAAGTAAGTACGAAGGGGCAAGAGAGACTGTCATAATATTACTATGGGATACGGATCCTGTTAAGTCAGTACGAATGTGATACGAAAAATCCTCTTCCATTCTTTCCGGCTGGGCAACATGACTAATGGGAATGTTCGCTACTGCTTCGGCGTCCATCTCATACATATGTTCTCTAACCACCTCCATATTCCACGGCCTGGTTGCAGCATGGATAAGATCCGACACAAACATAGGTGGATCATTGGACCGCGGGCATAGCGGCGTCATAACATCTTGTTTCTCAAGAGTACGTAGCAATCGGTCCTTCTTGGAGTTCAACAAAATGAACAGTAGCTAAATTGGAACTAAGGTGACCGATCATCCACCGATGGGTAGAAATATGAATGTTGACTAGGGTCCCCTGTGCTCATTTGATTCTGAGTTGGCAGCATATCAAGCTCCTAGCCCCGCCTTAACAACCCTCATAGTGTTATGTCCCCCGATCGATAGCTTAATACATTTCAGTATTTGGCTTGCTTTCTTCATTTTCCTTGCGTAGGTAGAAACCTTTGTGGGTGTGTCAGCACACCAAATTATATGACTATATTCAATATGCCCTGATGTCCATAGTACCGTACTCAGACAACCCTACCCTTCCAGAATAGTAGGATTACATTCATCGTTCCAGCTATAAACACAGTTTCTAGTTTGACTGAATGAGAGTCATGCAATAGGCATCAGTAGGGAGTGCGAAAGCAAAAGCTAAGTGATCGGACTAACACAGAGTGCATTTCTCCCGGGTAAGCTTATGTTCCTGATATCTGATACCTATGTTTGCTCCTTATTTTATTAATAATTGATCCAATTTATACGAAAAATACGTAGGTTGAAGAAGTTATCAAGAAAAATGATTGGGATCTTTCAATATGCTATTCTTGATATCATGTTTTTTATTCTTGATCCTATCAAGTATGGATTCTAGATTGTTAGTTGGAGCATCCTCACCAGTCTAGTTTATTGTGATATGATCCTGAGGGACTCTTCAAATACATGTAGGGAGTCACACAGGTCTCCGACATATCAAATTGTATCTGGATTTGAGTCAGAGCATTTCCTCTGATTCCTAGCTCAGAAATCTTTGCTTTATTTACTAAAGATTGGAGCACACAAGCGCACACGCAGTAATCTGATTGAGAAAATGGATAGTTGCTGCCATCGATATTAAAGAGTCTGTCTAGTGCCAAAAAGGTCCTTCCAAGGCCTGAGCTATCAACTTCATGTGATACACACTTTGCTCTCTGCGGATCACACTCAGCTTACTACAACTGAGGGTAGGATTGGTTGCACAACGCATGCTATCCATTTGTTATTGGTGATAGGAAGATGGCTCAATCATTGAACTAGCATTGAACAACCTACTTCAGAAAAAACTTAGAGTTAACCATCTAGTGCGAAAGTGCTAGTTTCCCCCTCCCAGAGGTGAGAAGGGAGATATGAGCGTGGCGGTATCTTTTCCTCTTTTGATAGAAGCCCACATGCCCACTCTTCTATCCCACCTATCCACATGGGGTATCAGTGGCCTCGTGATCTCCATGAACAGAGATCACTACACAAATACAACTATATGAAAAACTTGCTTGCTTCTTCGAATATCGAAATAACAGAACATATAGAAAGTGTTTCTGTGATTTTTCCATTCTCTTCGGGGAACCTATAGAAAGATTATCAGACGGCTTTCATTCCCTTTAGGGGGGGTGTTCCTTCAGAGCAGTCCATATCATCAGATGAACTCCCTGATGAATCAGTTGATGAATCATCAGATGAACTCCCTGATGAACCAGTTGATGAATCATCAGTTAGCTCATCATAATCCGTGTCGAGATCCGGTGAATCAGTTGATGAATCATCAGATGAACTCCCTGATGAATCAGTTGATGAATCATCAGATGAACTCCCTGATGAATCAGTTGATGAATCATCACTCTCCACCACATTTTCATGATCTAGAAAAGGGGGCTGCCCCTGCCAGAATTCTACAGCTCCCGGGGGGAGAACGTTTAAATCAAAAGGAAGAACAAGGGCGAGTAAATGATGGAGACTAAAAAAACGATTTAAGGTGGCATTGTCCACGGAGAAACCACCCCAAAGCCAAGTAACTATGGTATCTCCTACTACTGGTATGGCGCTAGCTAAGCTTGTAATTACTGTTGCTCCCCAAAAGCTCATCTGACCCCAAGGTGGTACGTACCCTATAAAAGCTGTCACAATCATTAATGGGAATATTCCTATTCTGCCGAGTATTCCATTCATTTTCAACATAATACTATGCTTCCTTGCCCGTGTGGAACTTGTGTGAGCATTATGTTTTTCCAACAAGTGATCCGACTGGAAGAAGTGTTATATGAGGACTTCGAGATCAAATAGAGAATCTGTCTCTCCATTCCTCGTGAGCCACTTATTTCTCCGAAATCAGAGATCAGAGTGATTTTCCTCCTTTTTCCCAAATAGTCGACGGTCTTACACCATTGGGATACTTCGGATAAACTGGAGTACATATATGAGAGACCGGTGCTAAAACCTTTTCTCGAGATATCTTCCAGATTCTTAGGGTCCTTGCTCTGGATCTCGCCCCCCGGCGCGAAAGCAGTTGGTTCCGTAGTTTGAGAATTCTACTAATTCCAAGTATTCCATTATTATTATTAAATAAGAGAATATAAAAAGTAAAGAGGAGAAGACATAACCAGAAAAATTGTGAGAAATAAGTTAATTTATCAAGTTGAGGCATTTCGATTTGGATTTCAAATAAGAAAGAAAAGACTCCGAACCGTACTTTTGCTATTTTATATCTATACAAAAAGAGATTGGCTTTCCAAAATGGAATCTTTGCCATTTCTGATGTGAATGAGGGAGGTTGTCTGCCCGGGTAGGGGTGACCGGAACCCTCCCAAGTCATCGCTCAAGAAAGCACCATAGTCACACGAGAAAGAGTTTGGACTATGACGAAGACGAGCAAGCCTTTGTTGGGGAGTGATCGGGGAAGAGTCGAGTACAAGAGGAAGGTGGAAGGAAGAAAGCGCCAGAAGCGCCAGGTGCGAAGATAGACCATCAAAGAACTCCACAGCAGAGCAAAAAAGAGAAAGGCAAGGCTCGAGTCGGGCAAGAATTGACATATAATGACCGTATAATAGATACTATCTACTTCCTTTCGAAACAGCTAACATTGAGAACTAAGTGGATATGAATGTATGCCTGTCATTTACTAGCTTGCCTGTTCCCGTTCTTCATGTAGCAAACCTCCTATAGTGGATACGACTGAGAACGAGCTTGACTCCACTCACTGCAAAGGAACAACTGATTATCCAATTCCGTGGTTTGTTTTCCTTTCATTCTACTTACCTTCTTTTCGCCGGAGGCATATTTGATACGTTATTTAACATTCCGAAGAAAGTGCAAACTTCCAGATCTGAAGGAATGGCAAGATCAGAGATCCATTTTACGCTGGGGCCTGGCCAATGGGGAATCGGTAGTACTCAACCTTTGCTTCAGAAATCCACTGTTGCTGAAGAGAAGAGAAGAGATTCCTAGCGCGCACTCCTATCCGAGTAGAAAGACAGCCTACACTCACTGTTGGCAATGGAAGAGACTAGACTCTTTCCACACTTAAGATCCCAAGGGACAAGACAGATCAGATCTTTCTCTTTAGCCGGGGGCCCTTCTCTAGAGTAGAGTTTCGAATAAGAGTGCGGAGCAATGCGTTTCATCAAGAGTGCGAATCGAATTGAAGTTTACCATGTTCTTGAAATCGATCCTCGGATGTGAAATGAAAAGAGAAGCAAGTCCCGATGCAAGGAAATCTATCTTTATTCCGTGGGTCAGGGAGCCTGTTATGAGTTGGCTTTGGGACAAGCCCTGTTTCTTTAGACGAATCTGCCCTAGAACTCACTTTTGAAACTCGTTGAAGGAAATCCCGATAAAGAGAGGGAATGTGCTATAAAGCTTCCATTTTTCTTCTACACATTATACGTTACTCATTGGGTTGATAACAGAGGATAGATCGCGTCAATTCACTAAAGAAAAACTGCTTTTCCTGAGATTTCTGGCTCGATACCTTCCTGCCGATCCGGAACGGCGGATTCAGCTTCAATCCGAGGGCTTCCTGTGGCTGTTTCTGATTGACATGCCTGTTTCAAAGTGCAGTTCTCCAGGTCACAAGAGATAGAGATAGAAATAATCCCTGGCCGAGTCTAAGATCTTGGGTTGTTGGGATAGGATTGCTTGATTCCAGTTGTGAGTGGTTGATCAATCTTTTCATTGACTGGTCTGCCGGATCACTTCCACTGAGTCCTGAAACCTTTACTTAGAACTTATATGTAAATTCTGCCACTGATCCCCATTTCTATAGCTTGCTTTTAGTTGACGGTTAGGTTAGTTCATCTACCCACACTGGACTGGCATCAACAACGACTACTCGAACTAGTCGTCCATCAACAACAACAACTACTCGGATTAGTAACATTCCTCAGAAATAACATATATCGAAGTCGAAGGAAGAGCGGAAACCTGCTTCCCCAGAAACACAGTTGTGCTTCACTTCCTTGCCCAGAGACCAGAATATGGATTTGGAAAATGAACTTGCTCTTGATCCTCGTTCGATGGTTGATAGCTAGTCTTTCAGGGAATCAGAAGTTGTGATAATAGGCCGGCCAGTCCGGAATGTAGAGCAGATCTATCAGAGAACAGGGAGCAGGAAATTCTTGCTTGAATGCCCAGGGCAAGCTCCAGCAGATACAACAGATCCATATCCATAAACAAGAATGAAAAGCGGATTTTGATTAGTGAATGGATGCTATCCTGACCTGGCAAGAGATCCTGATCATTACGAGATGCTAATTTTAAACCTCCAATGCCTTAGAGCAGCAAATCCATCAACCCCGGATAAGAAAATCAAACAAAGTAGTGGCCAGGCTCAAGAATGGGAAAGTCAAGTTCTAGTACGGCTATCGCGATGTGGCCAATGGATAATAAATAACTTGCTAACCCAACCCAGCAATCAAACAGATGCTAGCAACAGCTTTCGCGCTAGAAAACCAAGACTTGGATCTCCACATAGAAGACAATTCATTCCAATACCAATGAAGATAAGGCAATAAAGCAAAGGCAAGTTCCAATTATGTAGTGTAGTCGCTCTCATCCCCAAAAGGAAAGAAGATTTTTGGATTTCACCCACTATTCGTTCCCTCTATCTGAACGACACCACTGATCCGATGCCAACTCTTTTAATTGACATTAGTAACATTTTCCACACTTGCTTCTATTCTCCAATTCCTATTCTCATTCCAATTCTCATCCCATCCCTCGAGATAGCCGGGCCAGTGATTCTCTTTAAGGATCGAACTATAGCAATAGCAAACAAACCGAGCGAGGAAGCTTACTTACCAGGGATGGATACCAGTTCAGATGGATTTCCGTATTCACTTATGAGGCTCGAATCTCCTCTTCCACACTGGAAGCACCTAAGTGAAACAGAAGTTTTGTTATCAGCGGACTGGGTATCGAGGTCAAATAGCAGTACATACTGGCAGCCTCCCGATGTGGGGTTCCAGGGCAGAGGTCAGAGAATCTATATGGTCGGTGTCTACGCATGCTTGAATTCCATATCCATAGCTGTCAAAAGGACGTTACTAGGATCATCGGTCGGGAGTCAAGTCAAGGGAGTGAAGTTGAGGGAAAAGCTCTTTCTCTCCAAGTTTGAGCACTGGCCTAAAACTGGATCAAAGATTGGAATCCGGAATCCAAGTCTGTTCTTTCTTATATGAGTTTATTTCTTAGTAGAGTAATGTTTCCCTTTCCTTGACTGTCTTCCCGGAGAGATTCCTTGATTTCGGTATTTCACTACTCTAGTTGGAGTAACGTCCCTTGCTATCTTCATTCTGACCTTGCCCTAGCGGTGCACAGTGACAAATCGAGTTCAGGTTCTGATCTGGCTCGTACGCTAAACCTTACCAGTAGCTGTTGCTCTTGCAGCAATTGTTGCACTACAAGCACAAGCTATTCTTCTAACTTGCTTGACACACTGATGGACCTTGACACACTGATGGAACAATGCGGACGACTCACTCACCTGCCGCCCTTTAGTAGGAATCTGAAGAGGAAGGAGCCTTAGCTGCTTCTATTCTACGCAATTCTCTTCTCATCCCTGCGCCTGCTCGGCACATAAACTAACAATCCTGCTACTTCTCCTTACAACAACTGCTGAAGCTGAGAGGCTAGGGGACTCGGGTCAGGGCGGGATGAGTGCTGCTATATGGTTTGAACCCTCTATCTGTAGATCATTCCTTTTACTGATTTCTAGCTTTTCGGAGGCACAAGTAGTTGATCACTTAGACGTACGAGATTCTGAAAGGATTGTTCTCTCTAGGCACATCTTAGGAAGGATTCCGTGTCCCTCCATCTCCATCCATTGGGCGGCGTCTTTTCATCCGGAGAAGCTGTCGAAGCGATAGCCATGTCTGATCCCCGTATCTGTGAAAGAGCAAGGTCTTCCTAGTGGAGTCTAGAAAAAGAGTCGGGTATTCTGAGTGGAGTCTGGAATGAGACCTTCTGCCTCTGGCTTGACCATTAGCTGCTCTATCTGTTATTGGCATGGCATTCCTGAACCCATAGAAAAAGAAGGATTAGGAGACGTCCATCGAAATAGACTAGGAGGCCTCTCACTAGCGCTATATAAGTTGCCGGATTCCCTTTCACTTAAAGCCATTCCAACAATCTATTCGTCATAAGCCCTTCTAGCAGCAATCCAAACGTCCCTCCATCTGCATCTCCCTAACAGTCTCTGCACGTGGATCTCTTCTACTAGTGATTCAATTGGGGCCAATCCTGCCGCATCCACTTCCTTCTATCAATTAGTGGAATCCCCAAAAGCGGAAGAAGTTCTTTGTGCTAAATACCTTCTTTGCAAGCCGTGGTCCCACAACGGACCGAAATGGCCATCAGAAAGCAGATTCATTTTATGATAGAAAAAGAATTTGCTTTCTTTTGGCACATGTATTTCTGAAAGGACTCCATCTTTGGAAAAGCTTGTTTGCACCTTGCATCAAATTAAACCACTCCTTTCACCGCGGATAAAGACTTGGTGGGTGGGGATGAGACGCTAAGGTAGGGTTCGGTATGGATGAAACTATCTTTAACACGAGCTTCTTCCTTGTGCGAAGTACCAACTTATTGGAATTCAGCATTGCATATTCACTACCGAGATCTCTTATAAGTTTTGGGACCAGAATGAATTCTTCCTACAGACGCCGTAAAGGGTGCGGTTTAGCAACCAAGCGTACAATGACCGAAACCAACAGCTCCATCATTTCTGAGAACTTCTCTCTCGCATAGAGGAGATCTTGGCACTACTTTATGTGTTCAATCCAGGGAGCCGCCCTCTTCTTCATATCTTGCTTGATATTGGTTTCATAATGAAAAGAGGAAGGAGTGTCGAAGCGATGTCGCTTCTCTGCTCTCAGCTCTTTGCTCGAGATGATGTGATCTGATCGATCAGTCTAGAATCTGTAACCAATTGGCTAAGTCGCTAAGTCATTGCAGACACTTGCCAATCTCTCATATCGAAAGACGAACAACGACTTCCGGGGTAAAATGGAGGGCTAAAACCTGAGCCTCTTTTTCCATCCCAGGGGGTAGCGATTTCAATAGTACTTGGTTTAAAACTTCCAGTTTATTCAAGTAGTTTCACTCGATGAAAAATGCATGCAAAATTCATTCTATTGCTGATTCTCTGTCAGGCATTACACCTCTGTCCCAAGCTGTTCGTGTTAAGGTGGCCGATGGCGTGGAGTTAACTTCCTTGTTTCTTTTGCTTGATTTGATCTTTGCAAGTATCTGCTGATACCGCTCCATCACATCAGCCAAGGAGCCCCACATTCCAGAGTGCAATGAATGCAACTCAGAAGCCATTCTTATCTGTCTATGTCCCGTATCTTGGATCCGGGTCTGCGTATGAATAGTATTCATATCACAGCCGAGCAAGAGGATTGACTTACTCATTTCAAGCGGAAGTGGGGATTGAACCCAGTAGATACCTAGCAGCTAAAAGAGGTCCAAAGCACCGGATATGGCTCAAATAGTCCTTATAGAAATGATCTACGAACTATAACCTTTTGATAAGAAAGATTAGTTACACAAGATATATTATTCTGTCTCACTTCCTATAGAAACCAAAGGGAGAAGGAGTGGGAGTTGAAAGCGACAGAGATAAAGTACCAGCAGCTGCAGTCGTAGGTGGAAGCCTTTCTTTCTTCTTGCACGTATTAAGCTTGGCGCTCCTTGAGATCTCGGAATAGCTCCGAACCAGCGACCTTGAGCGGGTCTCCTCAAAACCACCGTAACTACCCGCTGCGAGCCATGGTCGTTGTATGCTAAGGCGGAGATTAATTAATTGCTGCCACAGTAGGCGCCTATCTGTAGACAGATTGGATCGATAAATATAAAAAAAACTTGTCAAGCTTTGCAAGGTCCCCTTCTCAGAACAGCAGCAAGTCAGCACCAGGTCAAATTCTCCAATTACGGTAATATACCATAAACAATCATCCTTTAGGAGCTATATTATCCCTCTAGGGGATCTAGTATAGTTGGCCATAAGGTCACACCCCTTCTTCATTCCATTTTCTATTTTAGAACTTCGGGTTTCAAAGACTTTTCCCACAATAGAGGCTTTGTTCTTTTTGAGCAGAAAGAATGAATCTAGTATCGATGGATTGGTATCTATCTTCTTAATATTCGTTTTCCAGGGGAATGAGCCAACCCACACAAGAGTGCCTACTAGCTTGTCACGAACGCAGAGGAAAAGAAGTAAGATACCCCCGCCCCCGAGTCGGGACCCCTTCTTCTTGTACCGCTAGTGGTCTTGGATGAAGAACCACAAGAGCAACCTGAGGTAGTCGAGGAGGAGCCACAAGAGCAAGATGGAGGTTAAGATGAGACAGGTGGATAGATAGAAGGCAAGGCTAATTGCAAAAGGTTATAGGAAGACGGGAGATAGACTATGATGAGACCAAAGCACCAGTGGCGAAGATGGACACGATGAGAACCTTAATCTCATGCGCAGTCAGCTTACTTTGGGTGGCCTTTACATCAGCTAGATGTGAAGAATGCTTTTCTTCATGGTGGTTATTTACAAGAAGAGATCCATATGGACATTCCTCCAGGTTTTGGAACAAACAGACTGATGGGAAGGTGTGTAGGCTCAAGAAATCTTTGTATGTCTTGAAACAGTCGCCACGGGCGTGGACAGGTCCAGGAGAGTTGTTTGTGGTATGGGCTACTCTCAGTGTAATGGAGATCATACAGTACCGGCATAGACGAATCCATATCACTATTTTGGCGGTGTATGTGGATGATATTGTGATTACTGGAGACGATGTTGAAGAAATAAAATGTTTGAAGGCAAGACTGGGAGAAGCATTTGAGGTAAAGGATCTTGGACCTCTTCGATACTTCCTTCGGATTGAGATTGTTTGGTCGAAGAAGGGGGTAACATTAAGTATAGTGAACAGGTAGCTGATTGTTTTACTAAACGAGTAGGTCCTTGTGAGGGTTTAGCAATTTGTAACAAGATAGGCATGTTAGATATCTTTAGCCGGGGGAGTGTTGAGTATTGGGCTGGGCTGTATAGTGTGTGTTAGGCCCCATGGCCCATGTACCTTGTATGTATAGCAGCACATAGGAGCAATGGAAGAGATTGATGATCACTCATCAAATAATACCCATGAAACGAATCCAGACTCAGTGAGTGGTGAAGACCACTGACCCCAATAGGAATACGGAAGACCTAATTATTGAAGAGAATAGTACAATTAACAACTAAACCTAAAGGGATCCACTTGTCATAGAAGCAGTCTATAACTAATAGGAAGCGCCTATCTCTTACTTGATATCTGATTGATCTTGCAGAGCCGAATTGTTTGAACTTGATTGACCTTAAACGCTAGTTCAATTCCAGGACGACATCATATAATATACGCGAGGCTCAACCAATGATTTTGATTAGACACTTCTCCTTGTTGAATGAGAATGAAGGAAGAGTGTCGAACAACTAAAGCTAACAGCCAGCCCGGATACCTAAACTGAAGAGGATGTCCCACCATAGGAAGATATGATACAGACCAATTAACTGGTAATCCAACCTTCCCCATTGCTTTTCTTTCAACTAACTAGAAAAAGAAGGGGGCTCTTACGCGACTAGGCCGAGGAAACCTCCACTACTGGCTGAACTGAAACACATCATCCCATCCATTCCATCAAGTAAGTACGGGTCCCCAGTGACATATTAAATAATGCCAACTTTCTCCCAACCGGTTTGTGAGAAGAAATGCCTAGATACTCCGTATGAGGAGAGCTTGGTAAGCAGGCAAAGAGCAGGGTTTGGTAGGCTGAGCCTCTTCTGGGGCAGGAAATTGGTCTATACCCACAGTTGCTTTTGTTTTTTCATATGGCACTCTTAGGGTGATTTGCGAAGTTGTTGTTTCTGACTGTAGCCTTTAAGAAAAGAAGTGTGTCTGCATCGATCGCATCAAGATTAATCTATGTTATTTTGCATACGCATTTCATTTCACTGGGCTGTGGTTGGCCTTAGCTTTAGTAGCAGGGTTGGCGCTTTCTTTTCAATGAGGGAATGGCTGGCGCTATCACCCATGGCACCTTCATCCTCAGCAAGAAGTGAGTAGTTGGCATTTCCGGTTTCCGAACAAATGGATACAAATTGACCTTGTGGATCCGATGATACCACGCCTGGGAGACGTTCAGAAGAATAAGAAGAAGAAGGCGGATTCAATTCTTCGAGTAAAAGTCAAGGGCTACTGGGAGTTTCCTATCAATAACGATCCTTTGGATCTATAATCATCGAAAGAGGTCTCTATATTACAACAATTGAGAGTTGCCTCTTGCTATCACTACCTCGTACCAATCAAGGAGCTCTAAAGCATGCTGAGCTGGCCGGGCGGGATCACTTGCTTCCGGTAATATGTGCTTGTCACTTCACTCGAGCCTTGAGAGAATCCGCCAAAGCCTATATCTACAAAAACGAAAGAGAAAGAAATAAGCAAATCTGAATAAGTTGATAGGAGGGAGTGCGGTGTTCTGTTCAAGATTTCTCTCAAGCCTAAACCTTCAAAGCTAACTAGTAGGCTTTGGATCCATGGCTCTGACCTGGTGGAAGGTACACTCCAGTAGCAAAAGTGAGTTCTACAAAAAACAGTGATTCTGCTTTCCTCCGCAATTTGGCCCATAGTAAGAAAAGGTAAGGTTGTGTAAGATATGGGAACTCGTAACCGACTATCGAACACAACTGAGAGTTCACTACTGGTCAAGTACACCAATTCCGCTCATGTTAAACTTACTGGAAAAAAACTCTAGTAAAATGGTAAGATGAATCAGTCAAAGGCAATTCAATATCCAAATCATCATAATAAGAATAGGGCCTCGATCAGAGCATATACTACCAGATAGAGAGCGAGGCAGATGGAGGGGATTATGGTTCCAATTTGTTGGCAGGTGCTTTTGCTGTAAAAGCAAAGGAACTTTTCAAGAGTTTCGATGAATTGAAAACCGGTTCTGCTTCGCTCTTGCTTCGTGGTCTTGAGCAAGGAACTACTCAGATTCGCACCCTGATGTTTATTGGAAGGAAAAGCCAGAAAGCAAAGAGGTTTGGTTTACGTATGGTGGAAGGTTACATTTTCCAGTCGGAACGACGGAGCTCTAAATAAAAGGTATGAAATCCAATCCCTTATCTTTCTTAAGCGTAGGGATGAAAGACAAGAATGAAGTCATCTCATCTCGTATGGTAGCCTATTCTTTACCTCTCGTTCCAGGGTTGGATGCAACATTTCTATGTTATAGATAGGTGAGTTGAGCAATACTTGTTTTTGAGGATTTCCACAAGTCCGTCCGAGTTGAGGGGCTAGGGCTTGAATCCGGTCGGTTGTCCGACAGTGCCGTAGTTGAATAAGC
>NC_041387.1:218720706-218730706 GCF_002162155.2 Triticum dicoccoides | reverse complement strand
ATAAAGGGAAAATTAGCTAGTTCAGCAGGTTTGGACCCGGGTGAATCAGTTCAGTGAAGGAAGGGAGCCTAAACTTAAGGCTTTTCCAAGCCTTGCCGATAGGCGCCTCATGGCTTGCTCAGTTCGCTCGCGGAGTTCTTAGATCAGTAGATCTGGATAGAGTCTCGCTCATAAAGGAAGAGTAGCGCGCTAGCGCGGCTCGCTTCGCTTTTCGACGCGGAGCTCGCTGCTATCTTTTTAGCTTCAAAACTACAGGGCGTGCGTTAGCACTACGGCTTTTCAGCCTCCCTTTGCTGGTTCCGAACTATCACTGATCCCAGAGATCAACCTTCAAACCTTTTTATTTGAATCTCAGGAAGGCTTTCTCGGGGAGAAAGCTGGTTGGGGAACTGCTAAACCACCTAAAAGAAAAAGAGGAGACTGACTCTGACCTTTCAAAGCCCTATCTCATCTGGTTGATAGTAGAATGTACGTACGATGATACCATGGACATAAACGAGGTCGAGCATATCTTTAATGATTTCAAACTAAAGCGTACCTAAAGCCTGCCCTGGATATGAAAAAGGGATTTGAGCCAGAAGAAGATTAGGATCTATCACCAGATGAGGAAATGGAAACAACTAAGTATTAGTTAGGTTTAGGTTCAGGAAATGGAAATGGTAACAGCGGCCCAAAAATGGTAAGGTTTTCTTTTCAAAGAAAAAGGAACGCAAAAGTTTTGCGAAATTCTTATCTTTCGGCTTTTTAAAGAAGATAGGCCATTACAAAAACAAGGTATAACAGTCGACTTTCCTATCAGGATTTTACAACCTGAATACCAAGGGACCACTATTAGAAGAGAGCATAATAAGTAAATGCCGACGCCATCTTTGACTTTTTGGATGGTCGGCGGCGCCATAAACTCGATAACCAGCACCGCGGAGTCAAGAAATTCAACTAAATAGAATCCTAAAACAATCTTATTCGAGCACACATGGGACCCACAGCAATGAAATTCACACAAGCGGCAATCATCCGAGGAGAGAATGGAGAAGGGAAATATACTTGAAATTGTTTTTTTCCGAATGAAAAAGCCTTTGGCAAACTCCTTGCAAATCTGTTTTTGCCGGGCACAATAGACATATCTGCTCAGTCACAACATAAGGAACCCCCAATGTTCCTCAAAGCCTACCCGGCCTGACAGCTTTAGTTGAATGATCTGATCCCGAAGCAAGCTTTCTACTTAAATTGCTATGACTGGCCAACTAATGATAGGACTACCTATCTTGATGCTTTGAATCTGTATTCAGAGCTTTTTTCCAACTACCGGGACTACTAATTTCAAGTACAAAGCTCTCCTATGAATATGCTACTGCTCTTACTTTCTACCTGAATCCGAGCATTGAAGCAAGCTCTTTATCGCGCCATAACCGAGTCTCTCCTTGCAGCTCTGACCAATCCACCCGTCATTGCAAATAACTGCTCCTTACTCTTTGATTGTATGTCCATTTTTGCTTGATGTCTGGCTCACCGGATCTGGTACATGAAAAAGCCATTCCTTTTCGCTTTCCTTCAACCACTCAGTATACTTTTTGACTGGAAGAGTCAAGCGAAAGCAATTAGTTTAGAAGGAAGAGGAAGACCTAGGGGGCTTACGTCCTCATTTCACTCCTTTTGCTCCTGCGAGACACGACTCAACTACTTTTTACAATTGACAGGGTAGCCCGGAGGTCAGATGAAGGGTCTTCCCCATAAAGATAGATTAGTACTTGGAAGGTTCAGATGAAGGAAGGGCTGAAACAAGGCAAAAACTATTCAATGGGGTAAATAAATATGAGCAATCCGTGAGAATAGCAAACCCCTATCTCTTAAAAAGAAGAAGATAGATAGGTCCATGAGTTGAGACAGAGAAGTTCTAACTAATCAAGTAGGAGTTTACCCACGAGAGTCAGAGGCTGCATCATCAAAGGGGTATAGAAATAATTCAGAACCACTATGGCCTGAAGCGAAGGGCGGGAACGAACGGAATCAATATGTTCCAATTTATCCAGAGTAAGGACAGCAGCTGAGAAGGGACAAAAAATAGCGTAGACAAAAGGTAGGACCAGATCATGCGAAGAGCTCTTCACCCTATTGATTAGGAATCTCGATCAGAAACCACCAGGCCATGTCTCCCGATAAAAGATGATCCCCACAATGGATGTCAGGCCTTGGCTTTATAAAGTCTGATTGGATCCGCACTAGAGGATAAGAATACAGATAGGCTGACTAAGAAGATCTTCAAATTGTCTTACCTGAAAAGATGAGTTATTCAAAGGAATACCTGAAGAATAGAATAGAATAGAATAAACACATGGCACAGCTGGGTGCTAGAATAGTAGTTGATAGAAGTTCTAGTCACTTAAAAAAAATAACCACTGCTTAACTTAATTAGATCGATGAAGATAAGCAAGCGGGTTCGGGCAGTTAGTCCTATTTGAAGGTAAGAAGTTCAGGTAGTAAGGGCTAGGTTTATATAGGGGCTATATTTTTGATAAACATATGGTCTTGCTCATTTCTCATCAAGGAATGGAGATTGGGTTGGTGGTTGGAAGGGGGATTCAGTAAACTGACCTTGGCCAGCAAGCAGAAAAAGGACTGACGTCTTGGGGCGCGCTAGAGCGCGTACTCTTCTTCTGCGAGACTCCATCCAAATCCACCACTTACTTGTTGGTTGGTGTTCCATTCTGTTATCTTAGACTATGCTGCCTTCTTCAATTCCATTCTTCGTCTCCCTAGTCAAAGTCTTCTTGCTGGCCCAACCCAACATGCATTTTAGAGTGCCGTGCCAGGGCGATAGGCGCTCCGCCAGTCACGCATGATCGCTAGAGCCTTTCTTGGCTATGTAAATATAGGGCCGGAATAAGTGCAAGATCCTCAACAAAATGGATTAAGGTGGGCTTCGGATTTTCATAATTTTTTTCTATCTTTTCATCAAGTTCTTGTTTGATCTGTCGCTATTATCACAATATCCCTCCTTTTAGGGTTAATGCTATCAATGGTGAATCGATCATTCGCTATCCTTTTTTTTAGAAGAGCTTTTTTGAATGGAAGAAAAGTAGTGAAACCCGCGATGGCTATTGAATAACCTCCTTTGATTTTTTTATAATAAACCCTTTGACCTTTTTCTTCATTCGCCAAATCTTCTTCAGTTCTATCCAAGCTCGGTTTTGTCTGAATCTTTGTGGAAGAAGAAGCCGTTCGCCAGCCGCTACATCCAGGGATCCCACAAAATCATTAAACCTGGCAGCTGCTCGCTCTTTGATCAGTGATTCACTGGCCACTAGATCGATGAAGAATCTCTCAAAAATCCGCTTTTTGATCAGTGACTCACCAGCCACTACATTCTTGGATCCCACCTTATTCTCAAACCTGGTGGCTCGCTTGATTGGCAGTCCTGTAAGCTCATCTTGCATACAAATTTTGGGGGTACCAGGGCCTGCATCGACCAAGAACATTTCTTCCCTTAAGCGTGAGCGTAAAACTGAAGATTGTGAGGCGTTTCCACTACATAATAAGAAACTAGAATTAGATCTTGGAAATGATCGACTCCAATAGATGCTCATCATAAGCTTTTTTTTCCTCCTATTCCTATTGATCAGAAGTATCCAGCAGCGCCACGCCAGAGTGACTTCCGAAGCGCTACGGATGGGACGAAATCCGGCAGCCAGTTGCTGGCTCTGAATAACCAGCCCAGCAAGAAGCTAAATTCTTCCATAACATAACATAACGGGGCGGGGTTGTGCGCGAGCCGAGTGACGTAGGTGCACAAGAGTACTTCGCGCCACAACCATCTCTTTTTTATAGGTTCTACGGACCGATGCCTCCTGCTTCATCTGGTAAAAAAGAGTCATAGATATGCCTGTAATTAGAAGGAAGAACCGCCATAAAAATCTTCCTCGTGTATCGTCTATAGCGGAACTATGAACGGGAGCTAGCAATCCGGACCGTATTGAAAAGGTTCCTAAGACACAGCATGGAAGAGTCAAAATATTCAGAAGCGAGGTCCAAGAATGAAGAGGGGTAGAATTACTGAATGAATACGAGCTGTGGCTAATACCCGAGGCATAAAAGACGCATTTTCTACGGGATCCCGAAACCACCAGCCACCCCGACCTAATTCATGATGAGCCCACCAACTTCCTGGCGAGATGCCTACGGTTAAAAACAACCGACATGTCAAGATCCAAATTCAAATTGGTTCCTGGTCCTGGTCAGAGACCACCGTGTTCGCGCCGGCGGTCCAACAAAGAGGCGAAGTAGTGGTGTCTTACTTTCCATTACGAACGACACGCTTCGCCTGCTCCCTCCCCGTGTCCATTAGCGCTCCTGTCCAGAGCGAAGAGAAGGCGAAAAAGCGCCGCCGAAGCTGCATGAGCAGGCTTCTATTGCTACGCAACAATAGAGCAGGCGCGCCGCCCACAAAATGTTTGAATGATCGGGTAAAGAGCGAGCTTCTTATATGGGATCCGACGCATCCAGAAGAGCGAAGCCGCGTTCCATTCTTTTCGGCGGCATCCTTCCGCATTGGCGGCGAGTGGAGTGCCACAATCCCATTCATCATTTTTGATCTACATAACCCAAAGCCCATAGCACTAGCGACATCTCCGGCATAAATGCAAGGAGGATGTATAGCTGATATAGGATCTTGTGGAACTGGATTTGATTCTGCAAGGGGTTCGGTACGAACGAAGAAATTTCGAACAAAAGGATCGGAACTCGCTGATAGGAAAGGAGAGAAAAACAAAGCAATGCCAAGAGCTCCGTCAATATGCTGTTCATTGATAGACGAAGCTCTCTCTTTTTCATCTCGTGCCAGATGTAACAAAAGATTAGGCCTTTTTCCTTATCGCGAACCACGGGAGCGCCCAGCGCCCAGAAGAGCAAAGCTCATTTTCAAAACAGGGTCAAGCGGCGCATTAAAAAGGGCTGTCCTGTTAAAAGGATGCTTACTTTGCGAACGAAGTTCAGAATCAACAAGGGTTCTCCGAACGAAGGGAGTGTACAACTGGGGCGCAGCCCAACTTTTTTGTTGGAGAGATAGAATGGAGTTCTTCATGAAGTTCGAGACAAAGGAAAAAATCAAATTTCTCTATAGCCTCTTCGTTTTGAGACATTATGGCTTTGGGGTCGACCCCGGTAACAAAAAAGGAATCCATAAAAACTGGGGATCCAACACCATGATAAAATACTACCCTCATGATTAGACCATGTCCCTGAAATTTGATAAAAAAAAAGGTGCTGTAGCGGTTAATACGTTGTAATTAGATAAGTTATTTGGAATATGACGGAACGAAAGACCAAGAAAAGGAAGAAGAATGCACCAAAATGCAAGTGCTGCACCAAACGCTGGTGGTTGTTTCTTGTTGTAAGTGAATGCAATGAAAAGACCCGGAAATAACGAATAATGAGAAAATTCATTTATAGACATTTCGTGCTCATTTCAAAATTTATGCTTAGTTATTCCCATCATCCGGTAACCACAGGATGATCCCAATCTCCTTTTAGGAATAGATCTTTTTGATATGTCTCAGTCTCAGCGGCAAGGAAGAGAAAATGCATCGAGTTGTTTATCAAGAAAGTGGACGAGCATGGCGGTCCCTATATCTCTGAGGGGTGTACCACTTTTTTTTCAAGTCAGCTTAAGAGGTTCAAAAGAGAAAGTCACTCTCCTTATTCTTGGCTAGTGGAATGGAAGCAAGACTCTTTCCTATCCACTTTGCCGAGGGGAGAGAACTCAAAGATAACTCAAGCTAGACAGAAAGGTGCAAAAGTCCAGAGTTTCTTAAGGATCATGTAAGCAAGTAGGTTAAGATTGTCATTTAGCTTCAATTTCTTCAGTCTCACAAGTGGGTCCGCATGCAACAAAAGAAATTGTATTTTCCTATTACTCCGACCTTGCCCTGAAAGGATAAGTAAATTGGATAAGTGCGAGAGCTAGACTGACTGTTGGTCCAATGCTAGTGGAGGATTCAGACTGAGGACCCCCTGTGGCGGCTACTCATAAGAAGATGAAGGATTGAAAGAGGACTGATCACCCCTCTGATTTGTGATCTTTTAATAGAAAGAAAAAACCTTCTCTCAGACTTAAAGGTAAATGAAAGCAGGATTTTTTTTCTCTCCTCTAAGCTAGCAGCAAGTCAAGTAATCTAAGAATGCTGCCCCCAATCTGTAGCTGACGACGAACTCAACTCATAAGCTTTTTTTGAACCAAGGACCTGTTGTAGAAATGAAAAACCACCCACTAGCAGAGGCTGGAACAACCCATAGAAGTGTAGGGGCTGCTTCAACCAGGCGTACCCATATCCATTGATTTACCTCCTCTAGAGAGTATTGAACTTTGTGACAAATAGGTTATAGTTGCACTCCTTAACTCCCTATTCGCGAGATATAAAAGCTAGCTAGTAAGAAGACTTTCCCTTCTTTTCTGGGAGGGTGAGAACTTGAAAGACTGGCAGAGAAAAGGAAGAAAAGCGGCTAATGCTATCTAAACGATTATTTCAAAGTTTACCAAGTTCGATCGTTCACGAGACAGGGGACTCTTTTAAATAAGACAATGTATGGCTGCGAATAAGTCTATTCGGCAAGTCATAGAGAAGGACTGGATATAAGCTATTCCCCGGTTCTTCATTGGATCCTTTTAGTTTAATATTACTTTTTGGAAGCAATCTCATAATAATATGTATTAGGGACAGCATTTAGGATAGCAAAAGCATTTTTGGAGCAAGAGGGATTACCTTCCAGATTCTTTTGTGATACCCTCTGTGTCACCTTCTCCTGGATGGTCAGCCCAGTGTCCTGAATCCTTGAGCTCTTCCTCATGGCTTTGACTGGTGACTTACATTTCATCTTATTTGCAGCTCTCTTGGTCCTTGGATATGATGTCTTATGCCACTCTCCTTGGTGGCTATTCTCCACCATCTCAGTCCCCTCTGAGGTCAGCTAAATCTGATCAGTGGCTGTCTCTACCTAATCCACCAAGTGTGTACAAGACAAGATCTTTGTCTGTCACAGGTTCTCCTACTGCTGCAAGTTGATCAGACTGGAATTTGATCCTGTGCAGATAATCTTGAGCAGTCTGGGATCCTCTCTTGATCGTTTGGATCTGAATACGCAGCTCAATTATTTGAGCATTTGTCATACAGCCAAGACTTCCGGTTTTTTTCAGGTTTTCTCCCTTTTCTACGAAGGTTTGCTGCTCCGCCTGCACCAGTGAATTATTCTATTCTTCTCCTTTGGTTCAGTCTCTGGGGAAATCAGAATTCACCATTGAATCCTGTGGATCAGCTCCCTTACATAATAATACTTCACTGTATCAGCTACGAGGGGAAAATCTGAAAGACAGAGGATAGAGAGTGAGAGAAAGAGTGTGAGACTTGCGCCGCTCTCCATTTCGAGGGGATTTCGACGATTCTGGGGTGATTGAACTATTTCTTTACCTGTTCAATTTCTAACGAATCAAGATATCCTCTTGTTCCGGTATAAATAGTAGCTATCTGCTCTTCCACTGGGAGAGGATTTGCTTGGGATTGTTTAAGCAATTCCCTTAATCGTCGACCCCTTGCCAATTGATTCTGACTTGTTTTATCAAGAGCAGAGGCGAATAATAGGCTTGTCACTCTGCGAATTGAGCTAGTTCCAATTTGGATTTGCCAGCTACTTGTTTCATGGCTTTAATTTGAGCCGCGGATCCTACTCTGGAAACTGAAATACCCACATTAATAGCGGGTCGAATTCTGGCATGGAATAGATCCGCAGATAAGAATATTTGTCCATCTGTAATGGAGATTACATTAGTAGGAATATAGGCGGAAACGTCTCCAGATTGAGTCTCAACTATTGGTAAAGCGGTCATACTTCCTTCGCCTAAAAGAGAATTTAATTTCGCGGCTCTTTCTAAAAGGCGTGAATGCAAATAAAAAACATCCCCTGGATAAGCCTCACGGCCGGGACTTAATAGAAGGGACATTTGGCGATAAGCTTGTGCCTGTTTGAAGAGATCATCATAAATTATTAAAGTATGCCATTCGCGGTACATAAAATACTCAGCCAGGGCTGCTCCCGTATAAGGAGCGAGGTATTGTAATGTAGCAGGTGAATCCGCCATTTCAGCTACTACAATAGTGTATTCCATGGACCCCTCCTCATGGAAAGTAGTTACTACTTGAGCTACGGAGGATGCTCTTTGACCGATAGCTACATAAACACATATTACACCTTGCCCTTTTTTCTCTAGAATTGTATCTGTGGCTACTGCTGTTTTGCCAGTCTGTCTGTCCCCAATAATGAACTCTCGCTGACCGCGCCCTATTGGTATCATCGAATCGATAGCAATAAGCCCTGTTTGAAGAGGTTCGTATACGGAACGCGTGGAAATTCTACTTGGAGCAGGAGATTCAATTAAGCAAGATTCGGAAGCTACAATTTCGCCTCTCCCATCAATAGGTTTAGCCAGAGCATTTATAACACGACCCAAGTTATATACGCTCACGGGTATCTGAGCAATTCTTCCTGTTGCTTTTACAAAACTTCCCTCTTGATGCTAAACCATAGCTCTAACTGAGTAAAATTCCACAATTTCTAAGAACGATATGCTTTTTTGCATTTTCCACTGTGAAAGCTTCTCTCAATCCCTCCCTAGTCCTTTCTTTCCTAGGCACAGGCTTACCTGGTTGACCGCCCACATTCATTCATTGTTCGTTCTGTTGTGGAATCGAACCACAGAGCTAGCGCAATTGGGATTTAGAGTCCCATGCATGAAACTAAAGAGGATTTTTAGTCCTCTGCTCTACCAGCCAGAACCTAGAAGGACACTTCACACCCGATTTGACACAGCTAGACTGGAAACACTGCTTGTCAAGAGCACAGACCCCAGTATAGAATACTTTTTTGAGTATGTTGGTAAGGTCCGGTCATCCGCTTCTGTGCTTGCACTTCTGCGTAACTAGGGGTGCAAGTCCAGTACAGCGTACTTTCATAATTGAATCAAAAGCGTCGATACATGAAAAATCTCTATATACGATATTTATGACACAGAATGTTGTTCTTTCAACATGATTCCTCAACAATTTTGTCATTGTAACTGACTCTCCGTTCTCTCCGTTCCACTTTGGTTTTCGACTAATAATTACCATGATGAATTTCTCTTACTGCTTGGTTCCGCATTGGATTTTGGAAACTTTTGTTTAGAAAGTGGTGTCACGACCGTGGGGATCAAATGGATGGTTCAGGAAAGTCTAGTGAAGCGGCACGGTCTAATCATATAGATGACCATAGTGGTATGGTTCCATGGAAAACTACTGGAGGCCATTACCACCACCGAAATGGTTTCCATGCTCCGTTGGATGATTTGACGATATCGCAGTATCAATCTAGAACGGTTTCAATTTGTAGGACGGGAAAGAAACCTCATCCTTTGGTGCACACTAACCGATGAAGCTCAACCCTCTCTCGAACTGAGCTATTTCCGCTTTTTCGAACAAAAAGTTCGAGTAGTTCAGTGAAAAAACGGTCAAGCTTTCTTCCATCCTTCCTAGCTCCTCGAGCTTGCACCCGCTCGACGCCTTTTTCATTGTTCGTTCTGAGGTGGATTCGAACCACTCTCTCCGTTTGGATTTCGAGTCCAAAAGGCCCGGCGAAAGAGGATTTTCAGTCCTATGCCCGCTGCGAGCCAGAACGGGATTTTTCCACATCACACCCACACAATCGGGATTTGATGAAATAGCTACGTTGTTTTCTTATTTTATTCGGATACTGTCAATCTACTGTCCATCTTTCTCTTTAGTTTTCTCCTTTCTTTCTCCTCAACCTATCTCCATTGGATGGACTTACGAAAGAATAATATCTAACCTCCCCATCGCGGTTAGGATCCCATGAACCAGGAGCGCCAGCACTGGTTCCTCGATCTTCCTACTGGAGGCATGGTCATGGCTTTCATTCATTCATTTCATTCTTTGTTCTGTTGTGGAATCGAACCACTCAA
>NC_041387.1:218710706-218715706 GCF_002162155.2 Triticum dicoccoides | reverse complement strand
GGAAGGGATAAATTGATTGCGTTGCAGTCATTTTCCATCAGATTCTTATGGATGTAGTGCAAAGTAAATGTTTCAGTCAAAAGTAAGCTGCCGACTATGATGAATGCCAGCCCGATCTGTAGCTGATCTTTGATCCCGAGCTTGAGCTTCTCTTTGATGTGGGGTGAATTGAATTTCATATATGGAGAAATGTGTCGCTAGTCCAAGTCCGCTATAGAATTGTTTGTCTATCACTTCGGCAACGAAGGTCATTTCTTTAGAAGATCGATACTGGTAGTTGCTTGCGGTGTCTGAACAAGTTTCGAAAAAACTACTGTGTCTGCATTTTCCTAAAGATTGCTGTGAGGCTGATAGTGATATCTTTCCAATAATTGACTCAGCAGGTTCAATTGAGGTATCATTCGATTGAGATTTCGAACCGTGTAGTGGTTAGGATCCTCTTATTGCCGTCAAGGGCTATTTTGGTCGATTCCAGCCAGAGAGTTATGAATAGAAATAGCAGACCTGATTCGAGACAATAGGAAGTTCCCGTTTGCAGATATACATTTCTCAGGTTCAGGCTATTCATGGAGTCGATCACCACCACTTGAGATAGACGATCAACTTCATTAAAGAAGCAGTCATCTCTATACAGGAAGCAACATGTTTTCTATGGTCCTATGAAAAGGTTCCAGTGGGTTTCTCTTGCTGAATGGTGGTAAAACACCAGCTTTCATTCCTCACTGCAAGCTACTCCTTTTGCTGCTTTTTTCTCACTCTCTGGGTCGGTCAAGTGATAAATTGGCGAGATTAGTTAAGGAAACTGGGACTTCTGATTGTTCGCGAGGGATGGCTGAATAACCTACTTTGCTTTCCATTTAGGGTAATAGGATGCCACTACTTGACCTTGCTTGCCCAGACACAAGATAACCTATAGTTTGGGTACTGCCCTTCGTGGTGCTTGCTTTCCTATAATCTGTAAAGCTTTAGCTTTCAGAGAAGAGATTTCAGTATCCGATTGCTTTTCTGACTGGAATTCTCTAGTTCACTTCACTTCTATGCAATGTCATTTCTTGATTCAAAGTACTTATTTTTTGATTGGAATTTCGATCTCTTGGCAACAGGTTTCGCTTTTGCAGAGGACAAATTGAACAAGCTACTTCTCAAGTCCGGGTGGGCTTTTGAATTCAAAGAAGGGAATTCCAGTTCTGATTGTAGTCTCTGTGCTCTGTTCAATTCAGTTCAAGATGGGAAAGTATTGCTTGTTTCCTAGAATCCTAAAAGGGGTGCTTGTTTCCCTCGTCCGGGCTCTCCTCTCCCCTTTCTGTCCCAACCTTCATTCCTGCTTTTTCGCCAATTCACTAATTGAAATAGTTCAGATCCAGCACTTATATCCCTCTTATATATATATAGAATCAGGTATCTGCTTTCCATGGTTCCTGATTTCGGTATCTTTCTTGTCTGCACTTGATGAAATCCCTTTCTTTTCTTCTTGGCATACAGATTGGATTCTTGTTGATCCAATCGGAACTCTTGAATTGAGGGGTGGCCGTGAAAGAATCACTGTTTTGATGATATGAATGAAAACAAGAGATTTCATTCTTCATGGCATATTTCAAGACTAGGGTACCTGCATTATAGGTCTAGGACTTGTTGCTTCGGATCAGTTCCCTTTAGAAGCTGTTTTCCTCTTCTTCAGTCTCGAATCCCGAAGGGGAGGCTCTAGTTGCCAAGTAAGAAAAGATCTCAGTAGTTCAGTTCATGCATGTGAAAGCTTATCTGCCAAATACAGATGATACTTGCCACTACTTGACCGAAACTGGGACTTGAGGAGGAATGAAATTCTAAGGGAAATCAATCAACTAATTGAAATAGTGATACCGGTATCGGAACTCTGGAGAAGGGCTCGGCCTAAGCGCCCTCTTGAGACTTGGACTCGAAAGAGGGAAAGATTAGTGGGTCAATAACCAAGTTCCCCGATTGGATTCCAGTATCTGATCAAGCCGAAGTAAGCAAGTTTCGGATTCGAGTTTCCTTTTCTGACTTGAATTCAAGTAGGATTCCACATCCACTCGGTATTCTAGCTGTACCAAGTCTTTTTCTTCACTCTTTAGAGGGAAAGTATGCTTTGGATTTGCTCAGTGATACAGGTATGCTTGCCAACCCTGCTGCATTGTCTTGATCTCTCCCTGGGATTCGGAACTTGGATCTGGGAAAGGAGTGTAACGCCCTCGATGCGGCTATATCTCCCACGTGTCGAAGCACGACTTAGAGGCATAACCGCATTGAAAGCAATGTCGCAAGTGAGGTAATCTTCACACAACCCATGTAATACATAAGGGAAAGAGATACATAGTTGGCTTACAATCGCCACTTCACACAATTACATGAATAAAGCATTACATCATCCAGATACAATCAAGGTTCGACTACGGAACCAAAATAAAAGAAGAACCCCAAATGCGACAAAGGTCCCCGATCGACCCCAACTGGGCTCCACTACTGATCAACTAGAACGAAACAACACAAAGGGCAAGATCTTCATCGAGCTCCTCCTTGAGCTTGGTTGCGTCACCTGCTCGGTAACATAGGCACCTGCAAACTGGTTTTGGAAGTATCTGTGAGCCACGGGGACTCAGCAATCTCACACCCGCAAGATCAAGACTATTTAAGCTTATAGGAAGGATGGAGTAATGAGGTGGAGCTGCAGCAAGCGACTAGCATATATGGTGGCTAACATACGCAAATGAGAGCGAGAAGAGAAGGCAAAGCACGGTCGATAAGAGTATGATCAAGAAGTGATCCTGGACTACCTACGTCAAACATAACTCCAACACCGTGTTCACTTCCCGGACTCCGCCGGAAAGAGACCATCACGGTTACACACGCGGTTGATGTGTTTTAATTAAGGTCAACTTCGGGTTTTCTACAACCGGACGTTAACAAATTCCCATCTGCCCATAACCGCGGGCACGGCTTTCGAAAGATAATACCCTGCAGGGGTGTCCCAACTTAGCCCATCACAAGCTCTCACGGTCAATGAAGGAATAGACCTCCACCCGAGACACTCCGATCAGACTCGGTATCCCGGTACAACAAGACATTTCGACAGGGTAAAACTAAACCAGCAACACCGCCCGAATGTGCCGACAAATCCCGATAGGAGCTGCACATATCTCTTTCTCAGGGCACACTCAGATTGTCTTAGGTGCGGGTAGGCCAACCCAGAGTTGCCCCTGGTGGCCACCGGCAGCTGACAGGTGGACCAACACTCAGAGGAGCACTGGCCCGGGGGGGGGGTAAAATAATGATGACCCTCAGGAGCGCGACTCCCAAGGGAAAAGAAAAAGGCTAGGTGGCAAATGGTAAAACCAATGTTGGGCATTGCTGGAGAAGCTTTACTTAAGGCGAACTGTCAAGGGGTTCCCATTATAGCCCAACCGCGTAAGGGACGCAAAATCCGGGAACATAACACCGATATGACGGAAACTAGGGCGGCAAGAGTGGAACAAAACACCAGGCATAAGGCCGAGCCTTCCACCCTTTACCAAGTATATAGATGCATTAATTAAATAAGATATATTGTGATATCCCAAACAAGTAAACATGTTCCAACAAGGAACAACATCTCCATGTTCCAACAAGGAACAAACTTCAATCTTCACCTGCAACTAACAACGCTATAAGAGGGGCTAAGCAAAGCGGTAACATAGCCAATCAACGGTTTGCTAGGATATGGTGGGTTAGAGGTTGAACATGGCAATTTGGGTGGCTGACAAGCAAGTGGTAGGCATCGTAGCAGTGGCAAAGCAAAAGAGCGAGCAAACTAGCATAGCAAAGATAGTAGTGATTTCGAGGGTATGATCATCTTGCCTGAAATCCCGCAAGGAAGAAGAAAGAGTCCATGAAGAAGACAAACGGACGTAGATGAACGGATCCTCACAAACGCGACGTTATCGGAACCAACCCGAAGAAGCAATCACCGGAAAAGAAGCACACAACATAGTAAATAACCAACACATCAACATGGCATGATGCACAAACGAGTATGATGCATGTCCGGTTTAATGAAGCATGGCATGGCAAAGTGCACAAGCAGTTCTACAAATTAAGTGGAGATCAATATGCAACGAGTTGCATGTTGACGGAACACCACGACACGTTATTTAGTTTGATCTCGTTTATGTACCCAACAATATTAAATGTTGGTTAACATGGCAAGAGGGTGAAGCAAAGTAAAACTACCTATCTAGTCAAGTTTAAATGAGGCCGGGAGCAACGAACAACAATTCCGGAAACTCCTCATGAGCATAAATTAGGTTTGGTACTGTTCTGCCCTAAACAATATTTTTGAGTTGTTAAACATGCAAGATGATGCCACCAAGTTAAACTAGGCAAAATTCTACCCCATTTACATATAAAGTTTATTAAAATTGGAGTTACGGTTATTTAGTTATGAAATAAAGCATTTTAACATGGCATAGGAGCAAATTAATGCAAACAACATTTTTATCATCTCAAACATAGATGAAAGTTGGATATTATTAATCTACACAAAATTCTGAGCAAGTTTCATATATAAAACATTTTAATCCAATGCACGGTTTATTAGGTGTGAACAATGCAAGATTAATGGCAATTCTGAAATATGCATGTCCAGGATTTAATGACAAAATCGCAACGCAGGAAAAAAAACAAGACACGGGCCGAATCCATGCAGTGGGCCGAAACAGGACATGGGCGCGGGGTGGTAGCTCACCCATGGGCTCGGCCCAGACGGTGAGGAGGGCGCTGGCGCTGCTGGTCTGGGCCGGCTTGCGGGGCCCACGTGCAGAGGCACGCCGCGCGTGTGCCCGCACGCGCGCAGGGTCGAAGAAGGCCGCGCCGGCGGCGGTTCCCGGCGATGGCGGCGGGGTCTGGTCACTGGCGAGGCCGGGAATGGATCGCGGGGTCTCGGATCTGGTGGATCCCGGGCGGATCCGGGTGGAGGAGGCCGGCGGCGAGCTGCCAAGCTCCGGCGG
>NC_041387.1:218704875-218708878 GCF_002162155.2 Triticum dicoccoides | reverse complement strand
AATGACTCCGGAACGAAGGGAAACAAGATGTTGAGAGATCACGGATACAACAAATGCTAGAATGGAGTTGTTGAAAACCAACAACGAAAAGAATAATCTTGATATGGTCTTATGAAATACATCTCAAATTATGAGATGACAACCTGCCACTCACGGGAAGAAGAATTGGATTGATATGAACGAGGAGACGAGAAACTTATTTCACCGGGAGGATAAATGAAGTACTTGGATCATTTACAAGCACCATAAATGGCAACAATCCTTAGGGAAGGCTTTAGGTGAAATATAACTCAAGATAACCCCAAAGAAGAGATTGATGGATTTAAAATATCTCATTCTTGATAACTTGTGACTCACGAAGCAACGAAGGGGAATTATCAAGAATGACCTAACACCACCTCAAAAGATAAGGTCGAAAGAATTGCACTTCGGAATGCAAGATGAAGAATGCTTTAGCTCCTTAAAAAGAATCTCGATGAAAACTTCAAGAAGGAATAAAATCCTTGATGAACCATCATGTAGATCTTCCATGGAGAACTCCGGTAATAAAAGAATGATAGAAAGAAAGAGAAGTTGAAAGAACAAGGTGAGCCTTGTGATGATTTAGATGGAGCTTTGCGACGATATAACCAAGAAAAACTTGGAACTCCGGAAAGAAAAGATGAATATTAGAACCGAGAATTACTTCATCATGAACAATCTCTGGAAGAAGGAATTAATCACTTGGATGAAACAAGAATAAGAATTATGTCATGCCTATCCTTCACCAATTTAAATTGATGACAAGCAACAGATTTGGCATACTACTTATTCTCATAGAAAGGATCAAGATAGATATGGAGCAAACTTTAGAAAATCTTCATGAACCACCGGTGGAATTTGGAAACAACGAATGAATTGATATGATAACCAAGGAAAGAGAACTCTTGAACGAACCACCGTAAGAATTGAAATTGAACGTAGCAAATGCACAAATCACCGGGAAGAATTGCAAAATGAATGAAGATACTTTAGGGTATTTAGATACATGAGAACGAAGAGAGCACGAGCCGATTAAAGATCACTTGAACAAGGCACCGGTAAGATCGGAGAATGATAACTGCAAACTGAGTATGAATAAATCTGAATTGATGGACTCCGGATGACAAACTGAGAAGACTCTTGAATTGCTCCGGAAGGGTGAAAAGAATTTGAAAGATCTTGGAGAGAAGCATTTGACTAATGATAACTCATTCTTACGTCAAACTTGGAGAAGAATTTAGGATAACTCTGGGAAAATAGAAGAGTCAGGTAAGATCCTGGGAAAAGACCTGTGGGTTAGGGCCCACTCAAAAGAACACCGTTGAAAAGATTTAAAAGAGATGTTGCACCGGTTGAGTGAAATGGCTTGAATGAGGGAACATCCTCGAAAGAACTTGAACGAAAGTAGAGTGGAAACACGAATCTTCGAGATATCTTGAGCACTCCGGAACAATAGAATAGCGAGAAATGAATAAATATGAGAAGCACCATCAAGAGAAGGTATTTGAGACGAGAAAAAGGGGATATAATTGACAAATCTTGACTTGAATCCACCGGAGAAGAAAGAAAGAAGAATGACGAACTTGAAGTTCCGTTAGAAACTTCATGAGAATCACCGGATAAGAACATTGAAGGAAAAGAATGGAGAGACTTCACATCAACAAGATGGATACTCGATTAAGAAATCTGAGTCCTTGGAGAAAAACAAAGGGAGGGAGGGTGGGAAAAAAACAAAGGCAACTTGGAGACGGAAGAAATAACACCGTTGAGAAGAAGAGATAATTGATCTTACTGATGTTGAAATGATTGGATCCACTTGAGGAGGAGCACACCGGTTAAAAAGGATTGACAGCACAATCTCGATGATCAAGAAGGATTAGTATTCGCATAGGAATATGAGAACACCATTTGGAAAAGGTATGGATTCAACCTTTGACTCGAAGCAACTCGAATACCACAAATAAAACAAAACAAAGGATTGGCTTGCAGAATAAGCCGGAACAAACATATGATAGAGATTCCGTCCGAAGTTTTCGTGGTGGGGCCTACATGGGCTCAAGTGTACAACACCATCATGTACAAGGCAGTGCACATGACATACGAAGTGTCCCCGAGTCGGCATGGCCAAGGACTCTTTAAGACACAACGAGACCACTGTAAAAACGACCGTGGAAAGGCGGACCACTAGACGTCGAACCCCAATTTCATATCATACATCTGTCGAAAAGATATCCTAAGAGCTACTTGAATTCCCACCTATGAAACTCCCGAAATTTTCCGGTTATGCAATCAGGTGTTGGGGATACAGGGGAAGCATAATATCTCACCCAAAACTAGCAAATCCTACATCCAGCTGTATCCATCCTTCAACACATAACCAAGAAACCTTCGGAAATCATCTACCTCAACCTTCGAAAATCATCCGTTATACAAGTTATGGCAATACTCCCGAACTCCCGCCCCAGTACTGGGTGGCGTCGAGGTTATCTCACCAACGAACTGCATAAAAGAGATTTCCGATGTCGCGCACATATCTCAAGTATACCAGAATTGCAACGATAAAATTGTGACGACAACACCTCAGAGCTCAACTCCCCGGGACACTTCCACTAAACCCCTGACAGGAGGCACCAAGACAATGTTCTCATCATAAAACCATCGGAACGATTCCAAGATACCCGCGTGATCCTAAAATTTTTTTTAGTGAAATTTGAGAAGAGAAGAGTCAAAACTCTACGTCAGGATGCCTTACCAGAGCGATGAGGAGACTGGGAAGTAAAAGAATTCCTAAACTCTCCGATATATAATTCCTAAGGACTCAAAACATTTTTCTAGACACAACTCGGCTGCTAAAAACGATCAAGCAATGGGGCTCCTAAGGTCGGGGAAGGCTCTGATACCAACTTGTAACGCCCTCGATGCGGCTATATCTCCCACGTGTCGAAGCACGACTTAGAGGCATAACCGCATTGAAAGCAATGTCGCAAGTGAGGTAATCTTCACACAACCCATGTAATACATAAGGGAAAGAGATACATAGTTGGCTTACAATCGCCACTTCACACAATTACATGAATAAAGCATTACATCATCCAGATACAATCAAGGTTCGACTACGGAACCAAAATAAAAGAAAAACCCCAAATGCGACAAAGGTCCCCGATCGACCCCAACTGGGCTCCACTACTGATCAACTAGAACGAAACAACACAAAGGGCAAGATCTTCATCGAGCTCCTCCTTGAGCTTGGTTGCGTCACCTGCTCGGTAACATAGGCACCTGCAAACTGGTTTTGGAAGTATCTGTGAGCCACGGGGACTCAGCAATCTCGCACCCGCAAGATCAAGACTATTTAAGCTTATAGGAAGGATGGAGTAATGAGGTGGAGCTGCAGCAAGCGACTAGCATATATGGTGGCTAACATACGCAAATGAGAGCGAGAAGAGAAGGCAAAGCACGGTCGATAAGAGTATGATCAAGAAGTGATCCTGGACTACCTACGTCAAACATAACTCCAACACCGTGTTCACTTCCCGGACTCCGCCGGAAAGAGACCATCACGGTTACACACGCGGTTGATGTGTTTTAATTAAGGTCAACTTCGGGTTTTCTACAACCGGACGTTAACAAATTCCCATCTGCCCATAACCGCGGGCACGGCTTTCGAAAGATAATACCCTGCAGGGGTGTCCCAACTTAGCCCATCACAAGCTCTCACGGTCAACGAAGGAATAGACCTCCACCCGAGACACTCCGATCAGACTCGGTATCCCGGTACAACAAGACATTTCGACAGGGTAAAACTAAACCAGCAACACCGCCCGAATGTGCCGACAAATCCCGATAGGAGCTGCACATATCTCTTTCTCAGGGCACACTCAGATTGTCTTAGGTGCGGGTAGGCCAACCCAGAGTTGCCCCTGGTGGCCACCGGCAGCTGACAGGTGGACCAACACTCAGAGGAGCACTGGCCCGGGGGGGG
>NC_041387.1:218687282-218704605 GCF_002162155.2 Triticum dicoccoides | reverse complement strand
GTTAAACTAGGCAAAATTCTACCCCATTTACATATAAAGTTTATTAAAATTGGAGTTACGGTTATTTAGTTATGAAATAAAGCATTTTAACATGGCATAGGAGCAAATTAATGCAAACAACATTTTTATCATCTCAAACATAGATGAAAGTTGGATATTATTAATCTACACAAAATTCTGAGCAAGTTTCATATATAAAACATTTTAATCCAATGCACGGTTTATTAGGTGTGAACAATGCAAGATTAATGGCAATTCTGAAATATGCATGTCCAGGATTTAATGACAAAATCGCAACGCAGGAAAAAAAACAAGACACGGGCCGAATCCATGCAGTGGGCCGAAACAGGACATGGGCGCGGGGTGGTAGCTCACCCATGGGCTCGGCCCAGACGGTGAGGAGGGCGCTGGCGCTGCTGGTCTGGGCCGGCTTGCGGGGCCCACGTGCAGAGGCACGCCGCGCGTGTGCCCGCACGCGCGCAGGGTCGAAGAAGGCCGCGCCGGCGGCGGTTCCCGGCGATGGCGGCGGGGTCTGGTCACTGGCGAGGCCGGGAATGGATCGCGGGGTCTCGGATCTGGTGGATCCCGGGCGGATCCGGGTGGAGGAGGCCGGCGGCGAGCTGCCAAGCTCCGGCGGCGGCGGATCTGTAGAAAGGAAAGAAAGGGAGATCGGGTGAGGGAGAGAGCTGGGAAGGAGAGGACGACGGGGAGGCGACGACCTGGCGAGGAGGCGACGTCCTGCGGGGCGCGGGGCGGAGCCCGGCGGCGACGGCGAGGCCCTGGTCGCCGGCGGCGGGACGGCGGCTGACGGCAGCTCGGGCAGCTCGAGGAGGACGCGAGCGCTCGGGCGCGGGAGGCTGGGGCGGCCTCGGGCCCAGATGGGCTCGCCGGGCCCCGATCTGGGTTCCACGGGCCCGCGGGTTTCGCGGCGGCGCGGGGAGGACAGGGGCGACGTGGCCAGGCCACATGGCGGGCGCCGGTTGGCCCTGGCGGCGTCTGGCGGCGGCGCGCCCAATGGCTGATCGCCAAGTGGCGGCGGCGGGCTGGCAGCACCAGATCCGAGGGAGGGAGGTGGCTGGCTGCGCGGAAAATGAGGGAGGAGGCGCTGATTTCGAGGAGGGAGGCGGCTGGGAGGTAGGGGAGGGGCTAGGCTGCCCAAAAATGGAAGGAGGAGGGGTTTTATATAGCAGTTTTTGGCTAGGGTTTGGTCTAGGGGGGTTTTCGGACCCTCCGATCATGATCGGGCGGTTCCGGAAGCGAGGAGAGGTAGAGTGGCCTAGGTGGGCTGTGAGAGAGAGACTTGGGCTGAGGGGAGAGAAGGGAAGTGCAGCCCGACAACTGTCTCCGGAGACCGAAAACGTCCGACGATTAAACCGACTATATTGCGGTTGTAGGTTTAACGGTTGGGCTAACAAATGGACTCCGAATGCGATGAAACTTGGCAGGCGGTCTGTCTACACTATAATAAGACCGCACGTCAACTCTCATCCCATTCCGAGAACATTTTCCGGCCACTTATAAAATACTATTTCGGACATGCCGCGGGCGCGTGCAAGTGTGGTTGGGCTCAGAACGGACAACGGAAGGAACGAGGAGACCGGGACGGATGCAAGTTTTAAAACATGATGATGCAATGCACATGATGACATGATGAAATGCAACACGCAAGCCAATGACAAGACAACAACAACGAATAACTGAACGACACCTGGCACATCGGTCTCGGGGCGTTACAAGGAGGCTTACGAAGAATATGACTCCATATTAGTAGTAGTATGTTGCACTAGACTCATATGATCAGGAAGCGATAGAAGTTATCGAAAGCAAAAAGGATAGGGGCAAGAAAAGGGTTTGAAAGTTCATTCTCACCCCTACAAAATTTCTTTTCTTCTTGGCGTACAGAATTCTCTGCCTTTAGTCACCCTTAGCACGAACCATCTTCTTTTCGAAGGACGGAGTCGAGACTCCTATCTATTCGTAACACTTGCACGATGAACTATTCGTCCCACTATCTCCCTTTCCATGAGACCTACTATACCCCTTTTCTACCTATACCTGGCTAGACTCGTGTACCTCGATTTGTGTACATTCACCTAATTTACTAACGTTATTGCCTGCAATCGAGCAAATACCAATAAGACATTGATCTCTAAGGAGCTGTTACGAAGTGTCGCAGTCGCTGCTAACGGTAGGATTTTCTATCACGTTTTTTTCATTAACGTGCTTGCACCCACTAGTTTACTGCTTGCTTTAGCTTAGCTTTCCCGAAACCATCAACTCTAGCTTTTTGAGCAGGTTTTTACCAATCTGGTATCCGCTGCTGATCCATATTCTCAGATACCCGCTTTCTTTACGACAGTATAGTATCCTGTATGCTGACAAGATCCATGAAGTAAAAAGGAGGGATATGGACTCCATCCTATAAACTCAATATATAGAGGCTACTCCGGAAACAGGAAGAAACCACACTCAGCATACAACACCGACTTGTCTTAGACAGGCTTTTCTAAATACTCAATTAGACTATTATGTACTTGACTTGCTAGGAATTGGATGAAACTATTAATGCATCCCATTATCTATTTCTTCATTCAGCTATGAGAGCTAGAAATTGATAGAATTTATCCATTCTACTTCCTCCACTTCTTTAAAAGCTTCTCCAATCACACTTATTACAATCTCACACACTTCTTCTTCTTCCTGACCTTGAGCGTAGCGCTGAAAATCCAGTATAGATTTCGTGATATATCAGGTATAGTGGTTTGAACCAGCTCATGCTTCAGTCCAAGTGTTTGTCGTACGCCTTCCTTAAAGGGCTTAGTTTAATCAGTAGTGGTCCTATCACGGGTGTCACATTCATTTTGACCTATCCGGAGACCCTATTTGATTAAGAGATCCATGCGATGCCAGAATCCGTCACTAAAGCACCGTATTGAGAAATAGATACCCAGCTGAGGAGTAGATGAGGGGTAGTGAAATCCATCTAACGAATGCCGTGGAAATGCTACTTGTTGAATATCAAAAATATAGGATATCGAAAGGTGATGCGAGCGCTAGCTCATCTTAGAAGTGAGGTGAAAGATTTCTTTGATTTCGCGATCGATCCTATTTTGCTGGTGAGAAAGCAGAAAGGATTGGAAAAAGTACCAGCTTCTTGTAATTATGTATGCCAGCTCCTATCATATGTGCAGAGGGCGTTAAGCGGCCTGGGACTCTTATTTATGATCTTGTTTAGGATTGGAAGAGCGGAAAAGCTAAGGTACATCAGCATGGGTTCTATTCTCGTCTTTCAAGTACCTACCCTGGTATCACCTATGTAGATTGGTGGGGCTTTAGGACGGACTCCAAAGTTGACTGTTGAATCTCAGTATGTATGGCCAAGGCTCACTCATTCAACCCGCGAGAAAAGCGAGTGTTGAACGAAGGAAGAATAGTTGCTGGATCCTGGGTTCGGTATGATTGTTCTTCCAATTCATACTAGCTACGATCTTTCCCTGCTTAGAGGATCTAGCAGTAAGGGACCTACCTATGGCCAGTAAAGAACCCACCTATGGCTGGCTCCTCGGACAGCTTTTGGAGCTTCTGCTTCACCGGTGTAACACAAGTGGTTCCTGGGCTTTAACTAACTAAGTGCTGGCAGTGATTTTAGGTTGGTTTCATGGTTTCTTCATTCTTGTACCCTGTGTTAAGCATATAGCTAGCGTTTCTGGTGAACTTCACTTCACACCTAAAAAATCCCGATTGGAAAGAGAGAAACTTGACACACTATAGTGACAGGCGAGGGCGAGCGAACCCCGTTAGCTACAATTCTATATCTTCTTTTTTGACCCCTTTGATTTGCCTTATCACTACAGCCACGGATTGAGCGAAAGCCGCCCAAATGAAGATCAGATCACGAAATCATTCTAAGATCGATCGAGTTATTCTCTATATCTTTATATAAAATAAGAAGACAGAGAGACTCGGCTTCAAGATGGAGATTGACCATCTACACCTGCTCATTCAATTATTCTATTCCGAGAAATCCGGACTACAATCTTCAGACAGAGGGTCCCTTTGATAAACTACTTGTCTCATTGGGAATACCCTCTTATGGAGAGCTAGATTCCGTAGTGGAGTTGACTTAGCTAAATTAGCAACTTATCGATCTGCTGTAGATTTTCAAATCCACTCTAACTGAACTATGTTAATTATGGAATACCGCCTATCCTTAGAAAATAAGATTGTCCTTGTACTTGCTCTCTCATTCCTGGGAGTCCTTCAAGGGTATCAGATCTTGCTTGAAACAGGTTTTTCTTTCGTGCTTCCCCTAGCGCAGGCAGTAGTTTGATAGCGAGTTCACCTTCCTAGTAACGTTTGCTCATTTCATTCATTCTCATTCAAATCTACTTCTAAGGCATGTGAAGTACCAGTTGTGGACAGATCCCTTGGCAGAGTATCAACTTGAGATTCTTCTTTCACCCTCCAGGAGTTCGGTTCTTTTCTTTCTATATCAGAATAAGACGTAGAGGCTGAGCCTGCCGATTGATCAGACTAGCCAACTAAGGGGCCATTCACTTCTATAGAAAAATAGGTGTACTACGCGAAAGCTTCTCTTTATGAAAACCCCTCTGAGTCGTCTATAGCCGCCAAATCCCTTTTGATTCTGTTGTTAGAGGTGCCTTTCAATTTCATTGACCTTGGTACTGCATTTCATAGATACCTTCGCTATTACAGTAACACAATTCTCCACTGAACCCATTGACCTAGGTACCGAGTCTGTTATGCGTACGTCTTTTCGGACTCTTTATTTGTTTGTGGACAACAAAAATGCAAACATGAGAAAAGGGGATCATTCCATTTTGAACACACCCATATATCTCATCTGACCTCTCCGAATTCCCGAGTAACGAACCATGGGCTATAGATGGTTGGGACATATCATCATCCGGAGGGAGTGGTCTTAATACCGATGTCTTTCTTTAACCTTTGGGAGGTCGAAGCACTGAACCTATTTCTTTGACCTTGGGACCGATAGATATGAAGGCAAGGCAGAAGAACCAATTGAATCGCGGAGAACAGGAAGCTCCGGCATGTGAACTTGTCAAACCATTCAACTATACTGTATATCGATTGGCCACATCAACGCATTTCACCTCGAAACTTGTACTTGGAATAGAGCTAGCCTTGAGATCCGCCACATCTTCCTTCAAGTCAGAGAGTTGAGATAGAACAACTTCGCCTTTGACCGGTTTGCTGCTTTCCTTTATACACAAGCCCCTATTATTAAGGTAGGGAGGTTTTTTCTGGAATGACCAAAGAACAAGAGAAGTTCAATGAGGTGCAAACGCAAGAATTAAAGCAATGAGGACAAGTGCTAGGATAGGATCCCGAAGGATGGCATGCCTATTCAACAACGTGCAGAAAGGATGGCTTCACGCAAGAATCTTGATGAACCAGGTATGTCTTCTACTAACAAATATGCTATTTGCAATTCCATTGATTCTGCTAGTCTAGTAAAATCTGCTGTAGATAGTGGTCTAGTGTTGGGCAGTACACAGGAGGAAATTGACAGGTCTATAAATTCTATTAAAGCAAGAGAACTTGCTCAAGCATTGCTTTATGAAGCTGCTCAGAAAAAGAAGTTAGCTGCTCATGAGAAGGAGCAGTCTTCCAGTGTCGAGTTAAGCTCTGATTCAGAGAATGAGGATATTACTCAGATTGTTGAAGAGTTGGATAATCACAGTACTTGTATACCAGTTGGTGACAAGAACACTACGAGCAGAGCTAAGAGGAGGCATAACAAAAAAACAGATACCGCCATGAAGACACTAATCTTGAATGTGAGGGGCCTGGCCAGGTAGAAGGGGGCAACCTTCTGAAGTGATAGAGTGGGTGGACATAGTTTGTGTGCAAGAAACTAAGAGAGAACAGTTCTCAGATAAAGAGTTAATGGCAATTGGTGGCAGAAAGATTTTCAAGTGGTTTTGCAAGCCAGCCAGTGGCAGTAAAGGTGGAATGCTTATTGGAGTCAATCTGGATGTCATGGATGCAGACCTCATTGGGGAGGCTCAATTTCTCCATGGTGTTTGAGTATAGAGGCTTTGTGATAATTGTGCTTGGGTGGATGTTTATGGTCCAACCAAATTTAAGAGCTATGTTTTTGTCAGAGCTCACTAACTTTATGCAGAGTGTTGATCTACCTTTGCGGGACATGATCAGATTTGCTCATGAAACAATGGCAGAATACATATTAATAGGATGGAAGCTTTTAATGCTTTCATATCTGAAACTGAACTACAGGAACTGAGAAGGGTTGGTGGCCTGGACTAACAAACAAGACAGGCCAGTGAGAGAAGTTTTGGATAGAGTTCTGGTTTCTTCAACTTCTGAGGATTTATTTCCTAAGTTTTACTATCCCTCTTGCAAGCTGGGTCAGATCATTGTCCTTTACTTCTAGAAAATGGGGAAGATAGGGGCTGCCACTAAGTTTCATTTTGAACCATCCGCAAGAAGGGTTTAGAGATATGCTGTTACAGAAATGGCCTACAAGAACTGTTGCAAATGTTCCATTCCAGACTATTGGCAACAAGTGTCTCAGGGCTTCAGGAAGTACTTGAGAGGGTGGAAGGCAAATGATGCTACTGACAATAGAAGAAGTAAATCCAATCCCTGCTTTAGCCTTGCTGCTTATTCACTGGCAATCCAACCATACCATTCTTGTCTATCAGGATCAGTCTTTCCCTCAAGTCACCTTAACAGGCTTCTTTCTTTCCTTCACTATGCAGATACAAAACTAGGTTGCGGACGCATAAAGCCACTGATACTATTGGTCAGAAGTATGATTTGACAAAAACTACTACTTTAGCAGCTATGCGAAATGGAAGTTTCCTTCTTCTTGCTTGTTTGGCCGTCCGAAAGCAGATACAGATATCGGGGAGAAAGCAGCTCTCTGAGCGATGGATACCGATCGATCTCGGTTATTTTCATTGATCCTGGCCTATCTCCATAGCGCTCACACAGAGGGAATTAACTCAGCTCTGGGCCGCATCCATCTGGTTGGCATGAGAAAGAAGGCAATTCCTTCCTTGGGTCAGATCTCCGTTCCAGGATGGAAGAAAGAAATGATGGTTTGGATGAGCAATTGGGAAACACACACGGGGTCATGGATGGCTACCTAATGTGAGATGCATGCATTTCGGATAGAATGTCACACTGGCTCTGGAGTGCCCGGGGGCGATAGATATATGGATATATAGAAGGAAGGGAACATCGTCTGCGAGCTCTCTCTCCTAATCCACTTTCTTATTGCAAAGGCTCCAACAGAGCAAAGTTGTACAAAAAGAAGTATGCATATGGTCGGTCCCCTTCAAAAGGCGATGGAAAGCAAGGGTCCCGCTAGCATTGAGGAAGGAAGCGGTGAGACCAGTTCAGCCATAACCTTGAATGAATTTATATAAGCCAGGATCTTGTACCGGGTACGGAGACTCTCTACTAATGCTCCCCTACCCCCCTCTGCCTAGGGTAATAAGCTGGGGTGGGGCGCAAGCAAGCGTAGCGAATCACATAGAGTTGCCCCTACCTGCCAGCGCGCAGATAGATAGGGCGGGCGAGCGCAGGGATGGATGTATGAGCGGTTGAAAGAGTTGGTCTTGAAAACCGAAGTATTGATAGGAATACCGGAGGTTCGAATCCCTCTCCATCCGCGAGGTCATAAGTTCTCTCTTGCCTTATCTATAGATAAGAACGAATCTCCTCGACTCGACTGATATGATGGATGGAATGGGTAGAAGGTTGAGGTTATTGTGTGTTGATTTAGTTAGGACTTTGTCTCCCTTTTGTTATCTTCCGCCCCGGGTGGATGACCTGTGGGAGCTAAGTCGAAGATCTCGGTGTCGTCGTGAGTGGTTGATAAACAACGATTGCAGTTTGATTTAGGGAGTCCCAACCCTGTGAAGCTTAACAGACAAAGAAAACGATAGAGACTTCCGGGTATAGGGTGACGACCTTAATGAATCAAGTATTCAGGTGGCAGAGTTTTGAGCTACATAAGCGCTCAAATTCCGGAATACTTATTGTCCCAAAAATATGATCAACCCCAGGTACATTTATTAGGTTTTGATCTGAGGCTATCCTGGTCTGCAGGACCCAACACAAGTATTCATCCTTTCCAATCTGAAAAAGGTGTTTCCGAAAGCTTACCCTCTTCCACACGGATGCTATAGCCGCTATCACTTTTGCAGGAGGGGAATTACAGAGTTCGCCTCTCGACATCTTGTTTGGTAAGCGGAATTTTGACCCAGGCGCCCTAGTGTTCCCTAACCGTTCGGCCAGAGATGTCGAATGCGAGATCTTTAGCTAGTTGTATCAATTTGCCGCAGTGTGCTTAGATACAATGGGCTGGCAGCTGAGGCTTGGCAGGATGGGGGAGTTAATTAAGGTCGAGGGAGCAGGAAAGAGTTTGTTATTCGCTATTGGCTTAGTACGGCCTATACATAATAGGGCCATGACGGTTTTGGCAAGGCCTTGAACTTCATATATCCCTTTTTTACTCAATCCAGAATACTGAGAAAGTTAGATTGAATCATTTTGTCGACCTTTCCTTTGGATTTATTATCATAGGTAGTGTTCGAGATCGCCTCTGTGCGGTGAACGCTCGAATGTAGCTCACATCAGTTTTGTCCTCGCGTAGTTGAAGGAGATGCTGCTGCTGGATGGAATGCTTCCGGGGCGCCATGATCCTTCTATCAGGAATAGAATAATCGAGGGCTCTGACTGACTGCATCAATCATCACTCAGTGAGCTCTTAATTGCCGCCAATAGCGCTTTGCTTGCATGCAAGGCGGCTAATAAAAGCGCCAGGTAGACGCGCGGAGATGCATTTTGAGTACTGGTGGTACTGGACAAGCTCTAGGGGAATAATCTCTTTCTTATTTCTTTCTTATTTCTTTCCCATGACGACTAGGAACGGGCAAATCAAGAATTTCACTTCGAATTCCGGACCTCAACATCCTGCTGCGCATGGTGTTTCACGATCAGTATTGGAAATGAACGGAGAAGTGGTGGAACGTGCGGAACCACATATTGGATCACTCCAGTGCGGCACGAAGCCGCTGACGCTGAGTAGGCTCCTATGCCGCTAGCACGGTGGAGGTTTCGTAGCGCGTCATGAGCACCGGGCAAAGGGACGGTTGAGCAACTCAAGCGAACCGCCCTACCTGACTTTGGATAAAGATAGAAGGGAGAAGGTTGTGAAGGTGGCCTCGTTATCCACACATCTGGTCGGAGGACCGACCTGGGTTTTCACGAGCGTAGGCGGGTCCTGGAGTGCCCGTCAAGGGCGCTAGCGCATACCCCGGGGTGATCATCACCACCTGCACCTCACATCTCGGCACAGTGGAACGTGTAACCCGCCTGCTGTCCAAGTCAACCACTGAATTTCCTGTAATTCATAGCGCCTAACAGAACGTAGCAGCAAGGGATAACCCACCCATACAGACAGCCTGCGGGGAGGATGGCACTACTGGCAAAGACCGTTTGGCGAAAACGCCGTAGGCGCAAAGCATGGTGAGCCTGCGCCGGGGGAGCATAGGGAGGAAAGGGAGCCCGGACGGTGGAAGAGCCAGGGGAAGCCGGGTCATTTGACGGAAATGGAAGGTCCGAGCGGCTCATTCATTCTGGAAAAAAGAGGGGGGGAGCGAGCCAATGTATCAATGAATAGATACAGTCAACGGTATTAAGACAGCGCTGCCTACACGCGAATTTGCTTCCGAGGTCGAGCAGTCTCAATTTCACTACAGGATTTTAGAATGAATGCTGGGCTGGGCCACGTCAAATGGTGTGAGCCGCATGCGGGGAGACCCGCACGTACAGTTTTCAGGGGGATCCGGCCGGCCGGCGCCCACCCGACTAGAGGGACTGAGAAATTAATCGAGTACAAAACTTATCTTCAAGCGTTACCTTATTTTGATCGTTTAGAGGGCGATCGCGGAGTCACTGAATGAAGTCCTCCCTCCCTTTCTTTCGGAGGTGCTGACCCGCTGCGAGGCAGATATGACTAAGTGACATATTGAATATGGCGACGACTACAGCATGTCGTAGAAGGAGATAAGAGGTGGAGCCAACGACCCACTAAGACTCACGTATCTACAACTACATTCCCGAGCGGCAATCAAACGGAGGCGTGAATGCAAGATGCCAGCGGAATGATCGACCGGACAGAGGCTAGGGCAGCTTTCTTCCCACCGCGTCCTTCCTTGTGTGTCAGAGATACAAAGCGAGTGCACCAGAAAAGAAGGGGAACTGAATCGATCTATTCCATGGCGAAGCATCCGAAGCATAACTGCACACTCACACGATCTTTGCCGAGAGATAGGAGCATTCGGTGGAACCGGTGAACTACACTTGCCTCTTGATAGATGTGTGGGACAGAGGGCTCGTGGTACCTGCTGCCCGCCCTTCCTCCGCTTTGATAACCGTGTGAATGGAGAGTGGGCAGAGCAAAAGGGAAGGAAGTCCTCATATGGAGTCGCACACTTGAGCAGTGCGGGAGACTGGAGAATGGGTCGAGTAAACTCCCTTAGGGCCCATTAAATCACAGACGAGGAACTTTTCTTTCTTTTTTTCTTTTTGATTTGAAGGGTATGTTCTCAAAAAAGAAAGGCAGAGGTAAATACTTTGAAGAGGCGGCTCGGTAGGGATGGAATGGTCAATAGTCAAGTCAAGGATGACTTCTTTGTTGGCGAAACGATGGGGGAGAGAAAGCACGCCAGTGATTCTCTGAGCCGGTCTTCATTTCCAATGCCTCGGGAAACAGGTCGAGATAGATGACAGCACCTTTTTATCCTCTTCCTTACCGGGAAGGCGCACTTCTCTTCTTCTTCTGGCCTTCACCTCCTGCCCGGCCCGGAAATAGAACCCAGCCCCCTTTCTGATCCATTCATTTCTGCAAGGAGGCGGGATCCAGAGCTAAGCCCCCCTCCTATTCGAAGCCGGGTGTGTCCTCGCCCTTTTGCTCTTCCTTCGGTTTGGCTCCATGAAGGCGCCGCCTAGACTAGGAGCCCCACTCATATTCAAAAGGCGCCCAGCTTTCAAGACGATGATAATAATTAGTCAACTTTTTCCAATATCATGGAATAGCATGGCCCGGGGCTAAGGTAACTCCAGTGGGAGAGCCATGTTATGGGTGACCTTATTGCACGGTTCAGAGAGCATTTGTGTATGTGATGCAAGTGAACGTGTACGAAAAAGCTGTCGTAAAGTTTCGTTGTTCATTCCGTCGTTGACCCTATCTATGTTTCTACGATGGCCCAAGAACACGCTCATTCTTCAGCCGTAGAGAGACTTTTGAATTGTGAGGTACCATTACGAGCTCAATATATAAGAGTGTTATTCTGTGAAATAACTCGAATTTCAAATCATTCACTTGCTTCAACTACTCATGCTATGGGTGTGGGAGCATCAACTCCGTTCCTTTGGGCTTTTGAGGAGCGGGAGAAATTGTTGGAATTCTATGAAAGAGTCCCGGGAGCCAGGATGCATGCCAGTTTCATACGACCTGGTGGAGTGGCACAAGATTTGCCTCTTGGCTTATGTCGAGATATTGATTCCTCCACACAACAATTTGCTTCTCGTATCGACGAATTAGAAGAGATGTCAACTGGCAACCGTATCTGGAAACACCGATTAGTGGATATTGGTACTGTCACTGCACAGCAAGCAAAGGATTGGGGATTCAGTGGTGTAATGTTAAGAGGTCGTGCGACATGAAGACATTGATAGCAATATGGGGGAAGTTCCCATCAGGCAACAACGGTTCTGCCTGACCCTACAAAAGCATGCATATGTTGTCAGTGAAGATTTTGTGTGAAGCCTTGGAGATGACGTACCCGGGGCTAGGGTGAGCTGAGGGGGGACAGCGTAAGTGAGCGAATGTGTGTAAGCCCAGTCAAAGATTCCTATTCTAGGCGGGGTGGGCCATCAACCTTCGAATGGTGTTGGTCCTACGGACCGTGAACGGATTCGCCTCTGGCCTCTGGGCACGTCGGAACCGCATGAGTTCACCGGGGTGGAGCACGGTCCGCCAAAATCGGCATAGGTTAGGTGCTATTGATGGAACATGGTAAGCCCATCTTTCTCCATATGAAAGTGCTGCGGGCACATAGAGATGTGGGTAGAGGAAATCTGAAAAAGCGAAGGCCGAGCTGTAGGTCACGTGACCTGCACCGAAAAGGTGGCTGACTGGGCTTTCTCCTGGATCAAAGCGGATCAGCTCGCCAAATTCGTCGATCGAATCGGGCGCCCCGGAACGTCGAATGAAAGTGGTCTTTCTACAACCCTATTTATATGATTTTTAGGGCCCCTTTCCCCCTATCCCTCCCTTATGTTTAGGAGCGGGATCTGCCCAAGAACGACCTGTGGTGGTACGGAAGGCACGGACTCCGCAAGCGTCCCGCACCCTCTGAGAAAGAAACTCCTCAACCATCACAAGATAAAGAAGTATGACGCTCTGTGTCTGACTCTATTGGTCATAGTTCCTTGCTGTTGCAGCCGGTGCTCGTTTGCGCGCGTGTGAACCACCAGATCATAAGGAAAGATGCCTCTCGGGGCATCTGAGAATGATTCGAGCCGTATGAAGGGAAACTCCCACGTACAGTTTGTTTTGGGGGGGAAGGAGCCCGACAGGGTCCCCCCACTGACTTGGCCCGGGCCTAAGTGAAAGTGCAAAAGTGAAGTGGTGGGCCTACCCATCCCAACCTGGGGTATGCTGGGATTCGCGAAGAGCAGCACCTTACGATGTTCATGACCAATCGGATCTTGACGTACCAGTAGGTACCAGAGGAGATCGCTATGATCGCTACTGTATCCGTATTGAAGAGATGCGACAAAGTGTTCGGATCATTGTGCAATGTCCTAATCAAATGCCTAGTGGCATGATCAAAGCCGATGATCGTAAGCTATGTCCTCCCTCACGATCTCGAATGAAACTATCCATGGAATCATGCACCGTGTGAAACGTAGATCATCGCCGTTCTTAACCGAGACTCAGGTTAAGATCCGTCTCGGAACCGCCGTGGGGTTAGGAGTAAAGCATCCCGAGGTTGGCGCATCTCGTTGGGCATGGAGAAGCATTGGGAACCCTAATATCTTTCTTCGGAGCAGTTTCTTTTCCCGTCCCCTCGCCCCGGCATAGCGCTTCGCTTCCGGTTCTTCGGAGGAATCAACTGACTTCTCCCTTCTTCATTGATCCGGGGGAAAGGGAACCGTCTACCAGTTGGGAAGCTAGACATCAAGGTTGTGGCTTGATGAGGATAACTAAGCTGACATGCCGGAGTTGGCTGCTGGCACAACAGGGTGGTGCCTTACCGCACCGTAGGCGCACGTGCGGTAGCGTTCGTGGTGGTGCTTCAGGATTCCAATGTACTGCGTCCAGGATCAGAACGAGCTTGCCGGCGGACCACTGTCGTCCCATTCTTTAGTGAGCTGGAGCGCTGCCATCTTATCCGCGGAAAACGCGTCAAGCTATTGCTTCGGGTCGAAGCACTAAAAGAAAAGGACCGGGAAACGCGGCGGCATAGGAACCACGGGAACCCAGGAGGGAGAAAGACGATGTACGGGATACGGGATCCTCGCAGTAGGCTGGACCAAAATCCAGCTGAGAGAGGGTATCCTTTAGAAGCAACAGGTTGGGAAACCAAGAGAAGGCTTCGCCTTTTCTTATCTTCTTCCCGGCACAAAAAGAGGGATTAGCATTATTGACCCCATGAGAAAGCACTAACACCTTCCTCATCGGGGCTCTGCGCACTAGGAAAAGGCTTCCGCGACAGGAAACCGGCTACTAGTTAGGAAGTGAACATAAGGTATCAAGAGGTCCCTCACAGTCAGGTGCAATGCAATTGCCCCCTATTAGTCAAGTACCCCTCTTCCTATTTAGTTTAGGGGTTAAGTCGAGAAATGGCTTGAGGAACCCTTCTGTTCACCACGCACCGGCCCCATTCACTTGCAACTCGTAGAGGCTGTAAGTAAACAGTGCCCCACTAAATTCAAAGTGACGGTGGGGTTGAAAGACGAGAGTGCCTACCTCCGCGCCGAGAGTGCCCGCCCTTTCTGTCAAGTAGGCTACTTTTTCCGGAATGCAGTCCGGAATAAGCATTCCTGTGTATATAGATATCTTCGATGCTGTCATTTCGACATGTCCGCTTCAACCCCTCTTTCACCTCCCAAATGGCAAAGTTGGCTTGACGAGCGCAGATGAGGAAGCGGGAGCAATAAAACCAAGAATCTCTTTCTTTTCTTTCCAAATACTTTATGAAGTTAAGGGGCAAAGAGAAGCGCTTTCGCTACTGAGAAAGCGAATGGTCAGCGCGAGGGTTCGACGACTTAGTCGAGCGTTAGCGACGCGTCATTCTCATAGCGAGGCGCTTCGAGTTAGCGAAGCACTATAGTAGCGTCGGAGACTATGTGCTATAATGCGGAACTAAGGACGTTCCGCCTTATCTATAGAAGCAGTCAACTGAGTTCTAAACGAATGGGATCCTTGGTGGGTAATGGATCAATCTATAGATGGAAAGCCTTATGATGGGAAACTACCACGTTAGGTTTGGAGAGAAATGGGACCCGTTATAGTTTAGGGGGAGCAGATTCAAGCTTTTTCTTTCCATAGCCGGCCAAATGACTACCGGATCATCGGTCTACTCTACCTCAATTCACCATTTCGAACTTTATACAGAAGGTTTTTCCGTACCAGCTCCTTCTACCTATACCGCAGTTGAAGCACCTAAAGGTGAATTTGGTGTCTTTCTTGTCAGTAATGGGAGTAATCGTCCCTACCGTTGTAAAATGAGAGCACCTGGCTTTGCCCATTCATAAGGACTCGATTCTATGTCCAAACATCACATGCCAGCAGATGTAGTCACCATCATAGGTACTCAAGATATTGTGTTTGGAGAGGTAGATAGATAGGACGTAGTCTTGCTCGATCAGGACCCTAGCTTTATTGCGAGCCAAAACTGCTTGAAAGAAGCAAAATGGAAAAGGATGCAAAATGCAATGGGATTCCTGATCCATTAAGAAATCCTAATTCGGAGTTTGTTTGGATCAAATTCCTATGTTATACTATTCCATTCTCGATGATGAATCGATTTGATAGATCAGATATTGTTATTCCAAATATTGATCTGATTCAGTATCATCAGAATGACAAAAGCTGACATAGTTACTAGTGGTTCGAGGAGAAATCCTTTCAATCATCAACGCCCTTTTCTACTAAAACTGCTATTCGTGATACCGGTCAAATCGACTATTCTCATCAACTTTGAGTCTCTTCCCTCTCGCATGACTGTCAAAGTGGAGTTTCTTCTCTATAAGAAGAGCTGGTCTAGAGTGTGATTCGGATCAAAACAAATGGATGAGCCTCGTTTTGCTTCAGCAAGTGTACGCTTCACTAAGGAGTCGAGTCGACTTATCCGAACTTTCCTACCAAGTTCGAGCTCTTGCTCGCTCTATTTCGTGAGCTGAGCTATTTATACCGATATATACTATTGAGTGAGATGTAGAAAGACAATGGTGGTATTCCATAGGGAGATCCTGTGTTGGATCATAAAGAGGGTTTGCCTTTCGAGAAAGGGGCTTGGCTATCTCCGTCTCCATGTTATAGGACGTATCAAATATATCTATCGATCTATACCATATGGTGAGACAACTAACCCCCACACCAATCCAATACTTGCTAGCGCAGGGAATCGATCATCTGTGGATGTTCAGCCAAAGACTCTAGCCCCGGATTCCGATAACTTCTACGATTATCTCATTATTCAGTGTCCAGATGGAAGGGATGTTTGTTATTCACTTCGGTCAGAAGAGGAATTGACACTCAAGAGCATGCATTTTTTGTTTGCATTCCTATTTGAGAGTGCCCCTCCCTCCTATTTGGTTGGAAGTTTCCTGCTCAAGTTGAGAAAGCAAGGGCTGACCGGACTGCTGCTCACTCTTGTGCTTCAACGGCAGTATTGTCTCCATCTTTCGCCCACCCAGGGGTTAGGGTTATCTTTGGAAAGAATCTCTTGTATCAGCAGATACGAGAATCGGTCGTGCATATTATCATATAGAAATTTGAATCGAGATGCATCTGGATGAGAGTTTGGCTTTCTTTTGGCAAAAGCTGGATTGTTTTCAGCAAACTAGCAATCTGTGGAGATGGCTGGTCTGTCCCACCTTGATTGATAGCGATATAGCCACTCTCATTTCAATGTGGCACATTGATACCATCATTCCTATCTTCCTTACGTAAAGGAAATTAAGTAGCTAAGGTCTAGTGGACCTATTTAAACAAGGATATGCTGATCCTTCTCTGTCGACTTTTCCACTATCAACCCCAAAAACCCAACTCTGCCTTACGTAAAGGAAATTAGTACGATTCACTTCTGGATTTGAAATCACTGCTTATACCAGGTATTGGGCATACAAGAACATTCGGTAGTATTAGTAAGAGGAGGAAGGGTTAAGTATCTTTGAACTCGGTGTGAGATATCGCATTATTCGAGCTGGATGCAGTCGCAGTAAAGAATCATCAACAAGGGCGTTCTAGTGCGTTGTAGATTCTTATCCAAGACTTGTATCATTTGATGATGCCATGTGAATCAAGCAATAGGAGAAGGACCCAATAACGAAAGTTTCGTAAAGGGACTAGAGCATACTACCATGAGACAAAAGATCTTCTTTCTGAAGAGATTCGATTCGGAACTCTTATATGTCCAAGGTCAATATGGAAATTCATTCAGAGGTTTTCCCTTACTTTGTCCGTGTCAACAAACAATTTGAAATACCTCGACCTTTTCAGAACAGGTCCGAGTCAAATAGCAATGATTCGAAGCACTTCTTTTTCCACTACACTATTTCGGAAACCTAAGGACTCGATCGTATGGATATGGAAAATACAGGATTTCCGATCCTAGCGGCAAAAGGAGGGAAACGGATACTCAATTTAAAGTGAGTAAACAGAATTCCATACTCAATCTCATAGATCCCTATAGAATTCTGTGGAAAGCCGTATTCGATGAAAGTCGTATGTACGGCTTGGAGGGAGATCTTTCCTCTCTTTCGAGATCCACCCTACAATATGGGGTCAAAAAGCAAAAAACAATAAGTGATTTTAGCCCTTAGAAAAAGAAAACGGATTCTTGAACCTCTTTCACGCTCATGTCACATCGAGGTACTGCAGAAAAAAGAACTGCAAAATCTGATCCAATTTTTCGTAATCGATTAGTTAACATGGTGGTTAACCGTATTCCGAAAGACGGAAAAAAATCATTGGCTTATCAAATTCTCTATCGAGCCGTGAAAAAGA
>NC_041387.1:218524782-218682282 GCF_002162155.2 Triticum dicoccoides | reverse complement strand
TCAAAACCAGGAGAAAGATCTGAAAAAGGGGACTTGGATAGGATTTTGACCACGATCAAAAGATAGGAGGATTTCTCTTTCTTTCATCGCCGTCAAAAGCAAAGGCTACCAAAAAAAACTTTACTATCACGGAGATCGTTAAAGAAAACATGGATCCAAATGCCAAAGGGAAAAAATGGTGGAAAAGCTTCTCAAGGCCTCGTCCTCCTCACCGTGCAAGCATGGGAAAAACGTTATGTGCTATCGTTGCGGGGAGAAGGGTCATCTTGCGGACATCTGCAGAAAAGAGGCGACCCGCTTTGTTTGTGGCGCCTTCGGCCACAGATCCTTCTACTATCCTAGGCGAGGGAAGCAAGGTAACCAAGTAATCCTCTTTCTTGTGCTTCAGCCCTATGAGGATATGGTGAGAAACGTGGAACATTTGAGAAAATGTGCTGTGTCGTTGAGGGGAAGAGCTTTTCTTTCGAAGGCATCTTTCTGAAGGAAGAGTGTCCCCTCCATTTGGATACAGTTTCTGATTGTTAGCTAGAATATATGGGTGTATTGTCATTCAAGTTCTATAGATGGTGTCTGTCTCACTATCTGTTTGAGTGCCTGAAGGCCCCTGGAGGAGTCGTTCTGCGAGTTGATTCAAGCTCGCCCTTAGACCGAGTCAAGTTAGCGATAAGAGTCAGCTACTTTGGCCTTGTCATTCCCTTTGTTGCCATATAGATAGGTTGGAGTGCGGGTGGCCACTAACCCAACGAACGAACTTACGTGTAGGTGTGATCCTATCTACTCTTCCACTATAGGACAAGAAATCCAGTACAACCATGTCCCTTTCTTAGGGGAAAAGCCCTCTTTGAAGGAGAATCCACTTCAGAGCGCCAAAGGCGGGCATCCGACGTCACCAAAAAGAAGGAGAAAGGCATTCAGGCACCGCAAATCCAAGAAACTCTGAATACAGGCCGGCACGAAAAGCGAAATGACCAAAGGGATTGGGGCTGTTTCGGCACCAAAAAAAGTGTCACTATGCTAAACACATCGAATATCCGTCTCTTTATGTGGGAGCGAACCATCTTCGCTTACGGGTCTACCGATCCTATAGCTCCGATATAGATTTAAGTAACTTGGAAGAAAAAATGCGGAAAAACGGTTTTGGATGGAAGAGGTAGATGAGAAAGACTTTCCAATTAGAGTCAGAAGTCCACGCTAGATGACCGATCTTTATGACCTTGAGGAAAATTACCTATCTGGAATTAATACACCAAAATCGGTTATTTCAATCGATCCACGAAAGGAATTGATCACCCCGATAATGTGACGCAAGGCAAAATCTGTAATCAACATCGGTTATGTGAAATAGGTCATTTGAGAAAAAAAAGAGAGAATAGGACAATCTATATGTTTATAACAAGCAGTTAAGTCGATAGCTTTCTTAAGGAACAGCTAAAGAAAACGCTCTCACGAATCCTATTTTCTGATTATGTATGCTGCGACATTACGATTTGGAGCTTTGATCCGGCCATGTAGAGCACTCATAGAGGTCCGGCTTCACGTCAGTAATCTACCACACCCATGCTGGAATTCAGTAGAGTCCCACGAGTCAATCGACAAAAGCGAGAAACGAGGTTGTTCGACAAGGCTACGGTCTAACTTTTTCTTCCTAGCGGAGTTCAATACGAAAATAAAGGCGCTCCGCGTTGGGAATGGCGTACTACATACGGGTGGTATTTCAGGTATAACTGATCAGGGTTGTTCTGAAAGCAAGTCAATTGGTGCTTTGGAAAGTGAGTGCCAGAGGCTAGTCACTGCTTGGTTTACAGAAGGGAAGGAAGAAAGAGATACCAAAGCAGATTCAGTATAGAAAAGAAGAAATTGATACCATTCATTCCAGTTTATTTTATACCCACTTAAAGTTTCTATCAAAGCATGTCTTTTTCTTCGAACGTCAATCTTGTAGGAATTTCGATTGGAAGTGTGGTATTGAAGGGCGAAGCCTTTACTCTTTGACTTGTTTCTTTGAATATAACATAATATTGACTGCGCACTTCGAAAGATGATGGTGTATTCCGAGGATCAGTCCGTTTTTTATTGAATTCGCAAATTGATAGATCTGGATGATTCAAAGAATGATTCTTCCCTGGGTATTTCCCCGGTACCATTATTTAAATTGGAGCTTTTCAATTCCATTTTTGAGATTGAGGTGAGGGTTTAAGACCGCTCGTAACGATTTTTTTCTTTTATAGCTGGGTGGGCAAGAAAAGGATTTGACTCTTGAAGATATCAACTCATACACCTGCTCCATACATTCAAAAACATTTTTGGTACTTTCTATGAGAATGGATAAATAGAAATGGGTACATTCCTCTTTCTCTTTCTGGCCAAACTACCCATAAAAAAGAAGAAAGAGAGCTGTAAGAGCGGTAAAAGCTAGCTCGGTGGCCCGGTTTCACTACAGGTTGATATATCCTTTTGAAAGGAAAGTAAATTCGCTATGCTATAAGGTACCAATTCATCAAGGTATAAAACCACATCTATAGTGGGAGTCCCTATCTACTTTCGATTCCCTTCTTACTGGCTTTGCCAATACATCATACTGATTTGACGCTTCCTTACGCTTTCTTTCAAGCATTGCTTCCAGGACAACGGAGAGTATTCCAAGATAAAGAACCAGAACTGAGGTTGAGACTACTGAAAGATAAAAGAATGGTGGATAGATGGATTCGCACCATCCCAAAACCGAAATACAGACAGACCAAAAAAAGACGAAAATAAATACTCCACCACCAGCCTACCTACTAGCATGTATTAAGCGAATAGCTTGTATGGTAGTTGTTAAAGAAAAGATGTATGTAGTCCCGAAAGAGAAGCAATTGTCGTACGACCTGTAAGCGTCACTTTTGACTTCCTTGCCGTTTGTGAATTGAGTCAATCGAGTTACGTTTGAAAAATGAATGGAATTCTGGAGTTGACCAAATATCCATGGCAGAACCCCACATTGGCTAGGAACTGGGCTGCACTAAGCCCGGCACTTTTTGGGCTTCTTCATGAATCTAGTTTTCAGGTAAGGTCAGATCATCTTATTGAATAGATATCTGAAAGAAAGCAAAGGAATGAATCGTTTTTCCAATTACCTTCTCTCGAAAACCATAGATCTTCTGGTTACCATTGACTATCCGGCACTTTCGTCTGTAGAGCAAAGCAACAAACTGCATGGAAGGGCTTTTACGCTAATATCAGCCTTGTTTGGAACATTAGATGCAATCCATTTCAGTGTATGTCACTGAGTTCACCATTGCAGTTGAGACGTCAGGCAATTGAGCGTTCCCTAGAGTTTGGTTCAAAGGCTAAGGACTCCCCGCCGCCTTCATAAGGGCACTAAGGCGGAGCATGAAAAAGCAAATTGGGCACCCATGTTTTACCAGTCCCAGATCTCAGGGCCATTTTGCCAACCGCCGACATGAATGAAATCGAATTTCATTGCGGGAAATTAGGATTTCATGAGGGAGGAAAAGGGGGTGGAGAGTCGTACAATGCATTGGTGGGATGAAGGTGCTAGCTTGGCTGAGATAGGAAGTTTCGATGTGTATGTAGATTTGGTTCTAGGGCCCCCACCCTTTTCGAGATCTGTCACGATTAGCAAGATGTTCTGGTGTAAACTATAGAGAAATGGAATGAATGAAATGTATCTGAGAAGAAAGGAAGCCATGCTCCATCCTGTTTCTAAAAAGAACATCACCTCCCTTTTTGGTTAGATACCGCTCCGTTAGGTACTAATGCTTCTACCTATCACCCGGAGGGTGAGTTTGAGAGCTGTGTTTTTTTCCAACGTTAATAGCATTCCACGAGAAAAGTCATCTACTGATGTTGTCAGCGGAGTCCCTCGTCCATCCATGTATGAATAGCGGTATCCCCCATTTTGGAAAGTGATGAGGTAGTCGACGCAATTTGCATGTGTATTTGCGTTCGGCTTTGCTACTTTCCTTCTAGAAAAGAATGTCCGCGGAAGGGAATAGTCTACGTGGCCCGAGGTAGTCTTTCAATTCCTTTATCGGGTGGGAGAGTTTAGAACCAGTTAAGCAAATAGCTGCTGCTTTAGTCACACTAGCTACATCAGTTGATCATGGATTTAGCATACCACCTCGGAATAGTCTACGTGGCCCCTTGTTTTTACTACAATTTGATATAGTGAATCCAGTAATGCAGACAACCCTTTTTAAAGCGCTTTTAAAGCCCCTGACTCTCAAAAAGAGCTGGAGGTTTTGCCTCAACTCATTCCATGAATGTTGTTTCATTCCCCACGCGGCTGAATCCAACTCAGTCTTTATCCTGCCTTGGAGTTCTCTCTCATAACTGAAGCCAAGAGGTATTCGATTTATCGGATTTCGAGCTAGCTGCCCTTTTCTTGCTCCTTGCCATTAGCGCAGCCCTTTTCTTTTTCTTAGCTAGCATAGTTTTTCACCTTTTTAAAAGAAAGCGCCAGCGCTTTTGTAGTGACCCCGGAGGGGTCCCGGGTTGCTTTGGCGCGCCCCACCCCGTCAGTCCTGTGTTGTACTTGACTTGACTCTCCCCGCTTGCTGCTTGCTGATCGCAGTGTTCAAAAATGACACGAAGCTGGATATGAGTAGATGTTGTTGGTCGAAAACGTCTTTCATTCACAATGAAACAGAATGGTCTCGCTCGATGCGTTATTTTAGAATGTGTATTTTCATATTAAGAGTTCTTAAAAGTTCTCAACTCAAAGCCCAACCGTCAAAAGGATGCTACAATGTTCGAAATTATCAACTTAACATGCCCCCTTACTTCCTTCGTGACCTCCCACTACTTCATCTACCGAAATGATTAGGCAGATCTCGTTTTTCTTTTTGAGGCCCTATTCTTTGATAAAGCGCCACAAATTCCTGAATGACATCTTGTCGCATACTAGACAGCTTTTCTTCCATTAGGAAGAGCTTAAGCCGTCCAGGTATGTCCTTCAGAGGGGTATTGTGATTAAGCTCGTTCTGAATGAACGTAACCCATCCAGGATCCTGCTCGTAAAGGCTCAGATAGAAGTTTAGCCCTGCTAAATGAGCTAGAGCTTGGGGATCCTGAATCTCTGGAGGAAGAGTAATAATGAAGGAGGCTCCGAAAAGATTTAAAATTGGGAGAAGAATAATCGAAATAAAACGCACTAAAAATAAAAATAGACAAATAGAAAATAATAAAAAATCATATATATAAGGAATCTTAATACAAAAGTGCAAATAGAAAGCAGTAAACCTGCTAGTGGAGAAGAGCCATCGAACCATAGTTGTCATTGTTTATTTGAGAAATGCAAACTTTCCTTATCAAAGAGGGGCCGGGGGGCTGGAAGAGAAGAACTTGAATACTAAACGCTGGAAGAGAAGAACCTTAATACTAAACCAAGTTTCGGGAACTTCTTGGTGACTTGGTTGGTTCCCTTCCCCCAATTTGCAAAGGATGATTCCCGTGAAGGTGATCTCGATCATCATTCTATGATATTTCTAGATGCTTTTGAGAAGCTTTTCCTTTTACCTAATGCCGGCTACCGACAACTTACTTCATGCTATTACTAACACTTATGACTGAGCCGCACTTGCTTTCCAAAAGAAATGGAAACTATCATGCCTGAGACTAGCCAATAGAAGAAAGAGCCACAAGCAAGCCATAGCAGCATCCTTTTTCTTCGCTTTCTTCAACAATGTGAATCTACCTCACTCCTCATCATAACTCAAATACAAATTCGAGTTCCAAATTGATATTTCCTCACGTAAGCAATAAAATGTGAAACCAATATTCATCATGAAACTTCAGACACTGATGATTGTGAGGTTCTGGAAGAGAGACGACGTAGGCTGAAAAAAAGTAAACAGAAAACCACCCCTTAAACTCATTTGCTCAACATTCTTTCCACAGCAACTAGAAAAGTGGAGAAAATCCAATAAGGGGAGGTCCCGGTGAATACAAATCAATTGGAAACCGAACCCCGCATTCATGTCTCTAACAAGGCTGTCTAAGCTAAGCAGCCATGGACCCATGGACTCGGGCAATCTGAACCATTAGGTAGAGTTTCAGCTGAAAGAAAACCAGGTCAATCTTCCGATCGCGAGTCTTTACAAGCTTGAAACAACTTAAGCACAGCCGGAGTCGCCCCTTTTAAAGTCAGTATTTATGCGGCGTTGAACTAACGAGCGGATACCTAACCTTCAAAGGAGAAGAAAAGACGGATGTATCTTTCATTCATATCGATCAGATGTGCTTTGCTTAGGACTCCCATTTTACCATTGCTTAAGCCATATTACATAAAGCATAGTGAGTGATACGCAATGCTGGTACCACCATGTTTTTTTCCTCACTCTGTGTAGCCACACTCGTTTGTCCATTTCTACTTATATTTATGTTAAATAGTATCCGTTGGTTGTAGAAGCACTGGCGTTCAGGGATTGCAAAATCCATAATATCAAGAAGCGGTAGGAACCTGGCTAACTTCGATGCAGATAACGCGCTGTAGAAGAAAGTGGATCAACCAAAGTAGACCTTGATCGAAAGGCACCACAAGGCGAACCAATAGAGTGTGGTGTAAGCGGTGAAGCAGAATAGGAATTGGAACTGCTTGAACTAGAAAGGGCTTCCGCTACCGTGCTACCTCGGGAGCTCCGAAAACGGTATACTCGCTTCACTCATCTGTAATGGTATCCTTGAAAGCTAGCTAAAGTGCGTTCTAGACAAAGTTCTCCTAAGCAGGGCGGAAGGAAAAACAAGAGCAGTATAGCTCTACATTACGCTTCGGGGGCCTCTTCTTACTCACTCACCTTCTACTAATCGTGCCGTGACAAAACAACCAGCCCAGCAATAGGCAAGGACTGGCTGAAATCCCTTTCCGGATCCACTCTATCCGTATCTGCTGTCCCTTCCGCTTTCTGTGTTGATGGAGCTCGGTCAGATAGTTCCGGTATTGCGAAGGAGGGCAACGCATTGGGATCGTCCAATCCCTTCTGATCGGTTGTTATATTGAATTGCAAATTCTCGTATAGTAAGAGTTCCTTCGGTTTCCTACCTAGCACATTCTCTGTTGTCTACGCCAATATTTTACCTGCGAGTAGAGTGTGGCTGCCTACATACGGGGGAACTCAACCTACCTTTCGAAGGGTAGACCTTTACAGATGAGTGAAACGAGGATTTAGGTATATAAGGAGACGACCCGCCAAGCGAGCCAGCCTGATACCGACTTTCATTGATAGGCCATGAAACATAGAGAATGGGAACTTGTTCGCACGTACCTCGACCGCAGGTCAGAGAATGACGAGTGTGCTTTCGCCCACAGCTTATGTTGCTTAACCGGCTCGTGGTGTTTATGGTCCTGACCCGGTACAGCCGCTAAGCTCATTTTTCATTTCCAAGTGTTGTTACGAGCCTCGAGAGAGATGTTTCACAGGATTCACATACAACTAATAAACCTGGGGGATAATACCAAAACAGTCCTTTTTTTCTGATCATAGAGGAGCCGTATGAAGCTAAGGTTTCATGTACGGTTTTGCAATAGCGGTGGGAGCTATGATGTTATTATCGACTATGATTATCTAACAGTTCAAGTACAGTTGATATAGTTGAAGCACAGCCAAAATATGGTTTTTTTGATGGAATCTTTGGCGTCAGCCTATAGGCTTTCTAGTTTTTAGAATTTCTTCTTTGGCCGAATGTGAAAGATTACCCAGAGGGGGAATTAGTTGCGGGTTATCAAACCGAATATTCCGGTATCAAATATGGTTTCTTTTCTCTTGTTTCTTACTTATCCTTATTAGTTTCCTCTTTATTTGTAACAGTTCTTTACTTAGGCGGGTGGCATTTATCTATTCCCTACATATCCACGATTCTCCCAGTGTAGGAATCACACTAGTTATCTTGACCTTGATTCGGTCAAGTAGTTTTTCCTTACTATACTCCAGTACGAACAGGAAAAGAATCTGTGTACTCAACGGTGCATTAGTAATTATCTGGGATTTATTTGGCTCTTTAAAGCAAAACGGTGTCTTGACTCTCAAGAATAGTGCGTGTTAATATCCATGTAGATAAAGATAGAGATAGCAACGAACTGGATGCATAGTCAAACAAAAAACTTGTGACTTGTTCTCGTAGGCTAACTAACCAAATCATAGGATCTAACACGAGAGCGGATAAACACCGCGCCCCCGCCGCGTCTATCTATATAAGTTAATCCCTCGACCTCAACCGACTCCCAAATCTCAATTGCTTTGGCTCTCTCTCTCCCTCCCTTTCGCCGCGTGCACCGTCCAATCCAAACCAATCCCAAGTCCCCACCCGCTCGCGGCGAGCAAAGCAAGATGATTTCCCCGGACGCGGCCCGCAACGTCGTCGGCAATGTCATCTCCTTCGGCCTCGGTGCGCTGTTCGGCCTTGTCCTCTACGCCTGCTACTACAGGCCGACCCCCAAGAAGGAGAAGAGTGTAAAGCTCAAATGTGATTGAAGGCTCCTGGCTCCTTGACTGCAATAACAAGTGCTAGCTACAGTAAGAACAAGGGAATCTAGAGACCGAGACTGAAAGAAAAGGCTAGGCTACTTCTATTCATTATTCGTTTCCCATATGATTTTCCATATTTTACCATAAAAAATAGGATGTTTTTAGCCATTTATTGTTAGTACTGAAATCAGGCATAAAGGATTTTACGGGAGGTAAAGAAGTTATTTCAACAACGTTCCTGTCATCAAATCCTGATTCAACAAAGCCATGCCAGCTGTGTTGGTCGTTCCTCCGATTCAAAGTTCTCTTGGATTCCAAAAAGCATCGCTACCCGCATACTAAAGTTGCTTAAATCTATTGAATTCCACCTATGCACCTCTTTCTTGGGGCATAGGTGAACCTATAATTGATAGTAGAGCGTATGCTAAATCCCCAACCCTCATGATGCACTTCGTTTGATTCATTCCGCTTATCGTACCACTTAGAGCTTTCAAACCCTTTTCTTAGCGCTGCGGTAATATGTTGTTATTTATAAATAGGAATGGTATGTTTAATAGCTCGCATATGTGTGTTTCAGATTCTATAGTACTCGGTTCTTCTGTTCGACGAGTTCTTATTTTCCTAGGTCTAATAATATGTTTACTGGTTCGTTTTCACTGGAGGAGGCAGCTAGAAATCCTGTTTTGTAAGTAGGTTGGCGTACAAGGAGCTTAAAGGGGATGGATAAGGCTTTCACCCATCCGATACTGAGTAATCCGTTAATCGATCCCCAAGGGAAGGGTACTTGTATCTATAGCACATTGGTGTTTCAAGCAGGCCAGCCCACTCTTAACAACAATGCAATCAGTCCATTCACTCAAAACCGGAACCCACACTCAAAGTTAAGGTCAATACTCCATTTATACATACAAGCCTCGACAGAGGGGAAGCACCTACAGCATAATCACTCATGAACACACATTGACTCACTTCTAGATAGATTAGTTGATTCACAATGCCCGCAGATACCTATATATGTTATTTAACCTTTTTATTGGAATATGTTTATCTAAGGCAGATCGAACTAGTCTTAATATATGGAAGATCTTGGGGACAAGGAGCTTAAACGTTATCGATCGACATATTGGCTCGATCGGGGCCCAGGCTCTGCCCTCCGAGCACTTAAGCATGCATCCGGATTCGGGCTCTGGGCTTGCTCATCAATATGTCAGTGTGGCAAGTGCTTAATGTAGCATTCTTGTCAAGGACTTCCCAATGTTTAAATAGAGTCCAGGGATCTGCAGGCTTGTATTGGGAATGCCATCCGCTTCCAGCGTGCGGTTGACCGGGCTGCCATCACAATAATCTAGGGTTTGCATATGCTCTAGCATTCATTCTTGTTCTTGGTCTTGCTTGTTCTCCCTGGATCTCACTGCTTCCTTCCTACCCCCGGTAGCAAAAGTCACGAGATTAGTTATTTAAAACGGGCCTTCTGCCTTGGATTGCTTTGGCCCATTTGACTGGATTCCCAGTATGGCACCTTGCCCATAAAAGCTAACTACTAACTTCGGAGAAGGAAGAAGCAAGTTCCCAAGAGAAGTGAAGTCATCAACCTGGTATTAGTTTGCTAATCTAAAAGTCAAGTGATATAGGTCGGGATGGGAAGAAAGAAGCGATTTCCTCGAATTTGCTTTCGAAAAGGTGTAGCTGCATGGAACAAAATCCACATTACCAGTTCTCAATTATGAGTAACTTGCAGGATGAAAGATTCTTATTATTGTTAGCACCTCTGCTCTACCTTTTCAGGCTAGCTTCCCATCGCTCGAAGTACACTTCTGGTGCACTTCTCACTGGTCAAGCACTATCGCTTGATTTCTCTCATAACTCTTCCACCTACTCCTTTGAGTAAAGGAGAAGATTGTTGGATTGATCCCTCGATTTGGACACTGTAGGGAGCTTCTTCAGTCAGTGGGAAAGGAATTCTGCGGCTCAAGTCTCTGAGCTTGATTGCACATAGGGTGAGAGAAATCTACCTTCTAGTAAGGTGAGGTGTACTGTGTGTAGGGCCCTGCTAAGTCTTAAAGACCAACTTGAGGACTCAAGCCAACCGCTGACTGACTTCTCGATGGCCCGAGAAAAGCAATTCGAAAACAAATCTAAGTAGTTCCACACACAGGGCTTTGTTTGCAAGACAGAGGTATGTTAGTAAAGGTATGCTAGGCGCAGTGCAATCCTTAGAAAGCATACCTAGATTCAAAGCCCACTCTTTCCTTCAGCTTCCACCGCTGTCTTATGCGACAAATAACCACCTAGGGAGTAGAAGTTTCTTATTTCGGTCTTTTCCTAGTTGTCTCTATTTCAATTGCATTCTATGTCAATAGGTTCGTTTTTGCTTTATCGATAACTATCTCCTCTTGATGGAAGAACAGAAATCTCATTTGATTCGCTAGGAATAGGAAAAATTGGAATAACCAGAAGGGAGATTGGATTGGGACGACCAGTCGGTATTCGAAGATCCTTTGGGCTTAAATGAAATAGACTAATAAAGACATTCACACAGAGCGACGATTCGCTAACTAGTCAGGATTCAGATTTGGTGTAGCATAGTTTGGATCAGTGATATCATGACCTGAGCAGGCATCCTTCACCTTGGAATTTCCCATATTATGAACAGTCAAAGTTCACGTGGATGCTGCTTTCTGTCTCGGATACTGGAATTGGCGCAACTGGAGCAATTATCCGAGATGCGGCGGGCATGTCCATTGCGGCCTGCAGTGTTATGCTCCCTCAGGCAATTGACGCGACATCAGCGGAAGAGAAACCAGTATCTATTGATGGAGAGCCTGGATAATTGAAACAAGCAAGATACCATCTCTTCTTTAACTGAACTGAACAGAGCAAACCTCAACCGATGCGGCCAAAGAGCAAGTGGACTGAACTGCTCTCCCTTACTATGAATAAAATGGAGAGTAGAACCGAACACTTGAAGCTCTAATTACCAGTATCTTTGGATACAGAGACCGAGGAAGAGTTCCTCCAATCTCTTTAAACACACTCTAATTGGGGGTCCAGATTCCAGGTCGGAACCCACGTTATCCCTTGTTTAAGGGGAATAGATGAGATCCATGGCATATACCTCGTAACTAAAAGAGGCAGACCCGGTTTAATGACACCTTTCACAATATCATTAACCCGAACCTCGTCCTCAGCAGTCAGAGGCATGATAATTGACGCGAACGTCCTCTTATACTAAATATCTTTTTATCAAGCTATTATGATGCTCGCTTCTCTTCGGTTGGATTCCTCTCGAAGAAGGAAATTGTGCTTCTTCAGTTCTACATTCAAATTATTGTGAGTAGATGGATACCAGGCCTTTTCTGAGAAACTTGGTTTCGGGAACTTTGTGGGATCCTTGGTAGAGCCATTTGGAGCGGAGGGTAATCGGTTTATGACAAAGACTGTGCTTTCAAACACGACACCCAGGGGAATGGAGGCTTTGTACATAGTTGCAAGACGTTGCTCTACAATGTCTCGGTGTTGACGCTCTGCGAGGCCTTACTGCTCCTTATCTCATTTCTTTGGAAAGGCAAACCTAATTCATACAGAACTCTTGGTACATTTCTTTTTCACTCTCGCCCCGGCGAAAGCACACAATGCAGATCCATGCATGGGAGCTAGTTCAATAGGCCTCTCAGTGAAATCGCCTACTTTACTTTTTATAGGAAATTCGTTGCACGTAGATCTTCCATTTATTGGGAATTCGTTCGACGACCGTCTGATTCTAATTCACTTCCATCCTTTAGCCATGTCTCTTGATCGATACCATCCACGTGTCTTTTATTCTTTCTAAAAATAAAATGCATTGCGACTTCCTCTTTTCTGATTTGCATTCAAGTAGATAAGAGAAGCTTGTGGGGATCGTCAAGAACAAACTTAGACCAGTTCATATTTGTTCTTGCACAACTGAAGAGGTGAAGAGCAATAGGCCCGGATGCGCTCACCTTGGCCCAGGGTTGGCCCTTGAAAAGGATTAAAAAATATGAGATAGAGTGGAATTCTTTTCGCTATTGCATTCCCTGTAGATCGGTTCAGCCCATTTCTTGTAGCATACATTCGAAGAGAAACCATTTATCCAATCTGCAGCTGTACGCTGAGAAGGAAGGGGCAGCATACCCGACCGTTGCTCATACTCGGTTTTCTATGGAAGGTCTCGAGTCAGCTAAAAAACTAGAAAATCAACAGCGATCGATCTCAGGGATCAGCCCCTCTGATCTTTTATTTGATTGGGATTGCGGTTTCACTGGGCTTACTTTCTTGATGAGGTTTAAGGTATAGCAAGTAAGGCGATGCCTCCTCCCTGATTGCAGAAATTGTTGACTTTAGAAAAGGTTCAACAAGAACTATAGCAATAAAGGAGCTTCTCCAGTTCCACAGGTCAAGGTACAATGGTAGAACTTGTCTCCTTGAATGGCTACTTTGGGAAGACAGACCTCTCCCTCGCTTACCGCATGGCTGTCTTTCCCCTCTACGAATGCCCAAAATCGGGTCGATTTTGAAAAACATTCCCTCCGGCTATAGGCCGAAACCACGCTCAAGTGCTTTTATAAGTTATTTTTTACTCGAAAGCCGGTTGCTTTTTATACGATAAAGCCGCCTCTACTATGCTCGCCAGCAACTGATACTGGTTTAGCTTCAGCGGAAGGATGGGGAATCAGGAGAACATGGGGGGAGGAAGTAGCTACGCCTAACTCAAAATCTAGGAAATACTTAGTAAGGTATCCCCGGTATTTACTGATTCTTGATGTCCCTATATATCTGTAATGATCGCTCTGGCTCTGGGCCGTATGATCTTCGGGATGCAGAATAGGGGATCGCTTGTAAAATGGACCAGCTCCGTATCAACGAATCTTCTCCGTTCTTATTTTTACCTGTTGTATTATTTCCTAGGAGGAATACAATGCTCTTCCGTTCTTTCCAATGACAAACAGGAAGTCAGGTTTCAAATGTAATTCCGTGTTGGTAACTTAATTTGGGTCTGGGAGGCCGAAGCTACCGATCAAGCTCCATTTTATAGATTTTATAGCTCAGCCTCTTTCTAACAATGAATCACTGATTTCCCCGATATTTGCCTCGGAAAGGGGAAACAAGATATCGATGGAATTTACCCACACCATCACCACTTTTGAAAGAGAAAATAAGTGTTCAGCTGACCCAAATTCCGATCAAAAAAACAAAAACTTATGGATTGAATGATTTCGACAAGCGAAATCGACTCGCAACCAAGGGGAACAAGACGAGATTCCTTGTTCACTTATCGATTCCAAAATGAATCGAATTCGTGAACTTTAGAACGATATTACTCCTCTTCCTTACGGCTCCCCTGTGCCTAGTGATTTCTCGTGCTCGATTCATCCCATTCGAGTATATCTACTCGGCTATCATTAGAAAAGTCAAAAGATAAGGAGCTCAACCTGTGGAAATCCTACTACCATCGGCTGTCACATTCGTTCCCACTTACCGCAGGGATAGATCATGTAACTGGTGATTCTTTTCAAGGTCAGATGCTTTTTGGGCTTATTTTCTAAAAAATCTTCATTTTGATAGAAAAAACCCGGGGTTAGGCGAATGCGCGGGTACTCTTGATCTGGCTGCTCCATGTAAATTTCCTCATCCAACTCCCCATTAATGAAAGCCGTCTGCCCATCTGATGAACGAGAAGACCGTGCGAGGCAGCCCGTGATAGTAGTACTCGAATGGTGGTAAATCTAGCCACAGGTGAGTAAGTATCAAAGAAATGCCTACTTTTGCTGCTATGCGGATGGAGGACTTTTGGGCCTGGCATTACGAGAAATCGGGATAGTTCTCTGTCCATTCTGCTTACCGGATGTTGATAAAAACGAAGCAGCGACGGGGTACCCGTGGATCCACTATGCAATAGACCACTCGGGTAGTGTTGCCATAGGCGACACGCAGAGCCCGCACTGTCAGATGGGAGAGCGCCAACGGCCTTTGGACGATGTTAGGAACGGGGGACCTTGAAGGATCAGGAAGAGAAACATCCGAGCCACCGTCAGACTCATCACCGTCGGAGCCAGCGTTGTCAGGCGCCTGAATAGCATGGGATCAGTCCATCATCGCCCGCAACTTCACTTCACTTCAGTTCAGCTCAGCATACTAGGGAGACCATGGGGAATGTGAGAGTACTGACATATGACCCAATCGCGACAAACCCTTGTGCTGCAACAACTGTGGCTAGGGATAAGAGTTCCTCGGCTGCAACTTCCAATAACTAAGCTCGCGTAAAAGTATTAGTTAGCGGGTCTTGGTTGAATAGTGGATCTTGGTTGAGAAACTCATAGATAGAGATTGATCTGTTTGCTCTCCGCTTAGTGGTTTCTTACTCGGTCTCCTCATCTGAATAGATGGTCGCACGCTTCAACTAGAATCCAAACCATAGTAGAATGGGGGCTCAAAAGGAAACTTCAGAGCTGGAATATATAATCTCTAGTAGTACACTTAGCCCTTCGGCCTTATTTCAACTTGAACATGAATTTGCAGCACATTTTGGCGTTATTATATTAACATAAGCATTGAACACTGACGGCTAGCCCATACATGCAAACACAAGAAATCAAACCAAACAAAGACACTTAGCATAGGAGTAGATCGGAATCAAACTAAGACAAAGAACACCTGACATGAAAACAAATGTCTCCAGACACTTATTGAATTTAAATCAACCTTAGAAAACTAAAAAGAGTCTACGGACTCTTCTATTCTAGCGAGATGCTAGACGAATAAAGAGCACTTGCTGCTCCACCCGCAGCGCTTCCTGCCTCTCCTCCAAACCCTCTATGCGCTCTCTGGTAGCGCGAATGCACGCTTCTTTCTTTGCAGGATCCATTGTTCTAACACTTCTCAACTGGTTGTTTAGCACTCTACGGTGCCCTTCAATCTCATTTTGCAATTGCTCCGTTTCGGTAGCAATTGCAGAAAGCATGTTTGCGGTTGCAGCATCCATAGCAATGCGTGCTAGTACTCAATTTCTTTGTGATGAAGTGAAGATATCTATATACCATTTATAGAGTGGTAGAGTAATATCGTCATGCAGTACGAATTGCATGGCTGCATGCAGCCTTTATGAACAAACAAACTTTGCAGAGCCTTTCACCTAATCGATTCCATCGGCGGATCATCCACGTCACGAATTGAATGGCAGGCACAATTCTTACTAGTTCTCCGCCCTACTTTTTTCAGTTGAAGACTATCAAGCCTGGAAATGGAAACTTTGGACCCGGGAGACGGTTTGATGTCTCGTACATAGCCAGCCCAGGGCGCTGCCCATAAGGGTCACTGTATGTAGGTTTTCAGCTCTAAGGTCCCGACTCATCACAATCGTTGGCCCTCATCCCGCATTGGAGCATAGCGTTAGTATCTTTCGGTGTATCAACAACATAGGCACCTGATCTATTTGAACTTTAAACCACAAGGGAAGTTTTCACATAAGCAGCCTTTCTCCCGTTAAAAGGTGGGTACCTTTCCCTAAATCCTTCTCCCGTGCATGCTATTCTCCTGTTCCCCCGAAGGGCGGTATCAATACGGCAACCCGAAAGCTCGTTATCAAAGTGGTCTCTTCTCAAAAGCTTATCTGCCAGATGAAAACAAGTTCGTAGTAACAGGTGGCCGTTGAGCTCCTAGTTTGATTGTTGGTGCCAGACTAGAATGGAAGAATGCCCATAATACTAAAATGCAGAAGAATACCTCACTAATAAGAAATAGAGCAACACCCATTGTGCTTCCTTTCTTTTACTAGAGAGAGTAGTCCAAGCCTCTAAATATCTTGAGGGCTTTGTGTTGGATCTGATGGTTGAGCCTTTGCTCTTTGCGAGCCTTGCCTTTCTCTTTTTTGCTCTGCTGTGGAGTTCTTTGATGGTCTATCTTCGCACCTGGCGCTTCTGGCGCTTTCTTCCTTCCACCTTCCTCTTGTACTCGACTCTTCCCCAATCACTCCCCAACAAAGGCTTGCTCGTCTTCGTCATAGTACAAACTCTTTCTCGTGTGACTATGGTGCTTTCTTGAGCGATGACTTGGGAGGGTTCTGGTCACCCCTACCCGGGCAGACAACCTCCCTCATTCACATCAGAAATGGCAAAGATTCCATTTTGGAAAGTCAATCTCTTTTTGTATAGATATAAAATAGCAAAAGTACGGTTCGGAGTCTTTTCTTTCTTATTTGAAATCCAAATCGAAATGCCTCAACTTGATAAATTAACTTATTTCTCACAATTTTTCTGGTTATGTCTTCTCGTCTTTACTTTTTATATTCTCTTATTTAATAACAATAATGGAATACTTGGAATTAGTAGAATTCTCAAACTACGGAACCAACTGCTTTCGCGCCGGGGGGGCGAGATCCAAAGCAAGGACCCTAAGAATCTGGAAGATATCTCGAGAAAAGGTTTTAGCACCGATCTCTCATATATGTACTCCAGTTTATCCAAAGTATCCCAATGGTGTAAGACCGTCGACTATTTGGGAAAAAGGAGGAAAATCACTCTGATCTCTGATTTCGGAGAAATAAGTGGCTCACGAGGAATGGAGAGACAGATTCTCTATTTGATCTCGAAGTCCTCATATAACACTTCTTCCAGTCGGATCACTTGTTGGAAAAACATAATGCTCACACATGTTCCACACGGGCAAGGAAGCATAGTATTATGATGAAAATGAATGGAATACTCGGCAGAATAGGAATATTCCTATTAATGATTGTGATAGCTTTTATAGGATACGTACCACCTTGGGGTCAGATGAGCTTTTGGGGAGCAACAGTAATTACAAGCTTAGCTAGCGCCATACCAGTAGTAGGAGATACCATAGAGACTTGGCTTTGGGGTGGTTTCTCCGTGGATAATGCCACCTTAAATCGTTTTTTTAGTCTCCATCATTTACTCGCCCTTGTTCTTCCTTTTGATTTAAACGTTCTCCCCACGGGAGCTGCAGAATTCTGGCAGGGGCAGCCCCCTTTTCCAGATCATGAAAATGTGGTGGAGAGTGATGATTCATCAACTGATTCATGAGGGAGTTCATCTGATGATTCATCAACTGATTCATCAGGGAGTTCATCTGATGATTCATCAACTGATTCATCGGATCTCGACACGGATTATGATGAGCTAACTGATGATTCATCAACTAATTCATCAGGGAGTTCATCTGATGATATGGACTGCTCTGAAGGAACACCCCCCCTGAAGGGAATGAAAGCCGTCTGATAATCTTTCTATAGGTTCCCCGAAGAGAATGGAAAAATCACAGAAACACTTTCTATATGTTCTGTTATTTCGAGATTTGAAGAAGCAAGCAAGTTTTTCATATAGTTGTTTTTGTGTAGTGATCTCTGTTCATGGAGATCACGAGGCCACTGATACCCCATGTGGATAGGTGGGATAGAAGAGTGGGCATGTGGGCTTCTATCAAAAGAGGAAAAGATACCGCCACGCTCATATCTCCCTTATCACCTCTGGGAGGGGGAAACTAGCACTTTCGCACTAGATGGTTAACTCTAAGTTTTTTCTGAAGTAGGTTGTTCAATGCTAGTTCAATGATTGAGCCATCTTCCTATCACCAATAACAAATGGATAGCATGCGTTGTGCAACCAATCCTACCCTCAGTTGTAGTAAGATGAGTGTGATTCGTAGAGAGCAAAGTGTGTATCACATGAATTTGATAGCTCAGGCCTTGGAAGGACCTTTTTGGCACTAGACAGACTCTTTAATATCGATGGCAGCAACTATCCATTTTCTCAATCAGATTACTGCGTGTGCGCTTGTGTGCTCCAATCTTTAGTAAATAAAGCAAAGATTTCTGAGCTAGGAATCAGAGGAAATGCTCTGACTCAAATCCAGATACAATTTGATATGTCGGAGACCTGTGTGACTCCCTACATGTATTTGAAGAGTCCCTCGGGATCATATCACAATAAACTAGACTGGTCAGGATGCTCCAACTAACAATCTAGAATCCATACTTGATAGGATCAAGAATAAAAAACATGATATCAAGAATAGCATATTGAAAGATCCCAATCATTTTTCTTGATAACTTCTTCAACCTACGTATTTTTCGTATAAATTGGATCAATTATTAATAAAATAAGGAGCAAACATAGGTATCAGATATCAGGAACATAAGCTTACCCGGGAGAAATGCACTCTGTGTTAGTCCGATCACTTAGCTTTTGCTTTCGCACTCCCTACTGATGCCTATTGCATGACTCTCATTCAGTCAAACTAGAAACTGTGTTTACAGCTGGAACGATGAATGTAATCCTACTATTCTGGAAGGGTAGGGTCGTCTGAGTACGGTACTATGGACATCAGGGCATATTGAATATAGTCATATAATTTGGTGTGCTGGCACACCCAGAAAGGTTTCTACCTACGCAAGGAAAATGAAGAAAGCAAGCCAAATACTGAAATGTATTAAGCTATCGATCGGGGGACATAACACTATGAGGGTTGTTAAGGCGGGGCTAGGAGCTTGATATGCTGCCGACTCAGAATCAAATGAGCACAAGGGACCCTAGTCAACATTCATATTTCTACCCACCGGTGGATGATCGGTCAGCTTAGTTCCAATTTAGCTACTATTCATTTTGTTGAACTCCAAGAAGGACCGATTGCTATGTACTCTTGAGAAACAAGATGTTATGACGCCGCTGTGCCCGCGGTCCAATGATCCACCTATGTTTGTGTCGGATCTTATCCATGCTGCAACCAGGCCGTGGAATATGGAGGTGGTCAGAGAACATATGTATGAGATGGACGCCGAAGCAGTAGCGAACATTCCCATCAGTCATGTTGCCCAGCCGGAAAGAATGGAAGAGGATTTTTCGTATCACATTCGTACTGACTTAACAGGATCCGTCTCCCATAGTAATATTATGACAGTCTCTCTTGCCCCTTCGTACTTACTTGAAACAGGAATTTCTTGGTGCTCAACTGCTTATTCTGCTTTTCCTGGAACCGGTATAGATAGATAGAAAGCGCATTCAATCGAGAAAAGGATCAACTGATCCACCTCTTTACTTTTTGGTTTTATTCGGCTGTTTCAGCATAGGTTGCATTTTAAAACAAAAGAAAAGAGCAAGTTCCCACAGGCAAAGAGCTGCTTCTGAGAAATCTTTTACCCCCTTTACGCCCTTCGGGGCTGCTAACAACGAGCTAATACACAGAACGGCACGGCTCCTACACCGCTTAACTCCAATAATAGAACCTGGTCCCACATCCCTTGCATTTGATAATGAAACAATCAGAATTTGTTGAATTGAAATATGTTCAATCTCATTTCTTTTATGTGGTTTTGGCAACTATCAATTATCTCTTTGCTCGGCTTCCTACGCGGATATAGCCGTAAACGGTATCTAGTAGGCAACCTGGGAACTACATTAGCTTAGGGGGATCGGGTAGCGAGCGCTCTCCTCGGCAAAGCAGACAAGAAGCAATTCCACCATTGGGAACGGCACGCCCCCTTCCCTAGGGCTAGAGGTATTTACACGCTGCTTTGAACCTAACGCTAGAGCGAGTACTACGATGAAAATCACTTTTACGAGCGATACCTTTGTCTTTGGTGCTTGAGTTGTCCTCCCAGCGGTGTGGTCCTCGGTTTCGGAAATGACATATTGAACCGGTATCTTTAGCATATAAAAAATCCTTTGTTTGACGGCATCCCTCCTCTAAAGCTGCTTCCTTCCTTTCCGGTTCGTAGTGGTTATGAGCAGAAGTGCAATTCAAAGCGCATTCCATAGTTGTATTAGATAGTGTAGATATAGTGACCCACTAGTTCGAGATGCACTGACCTTGGCCATTGCCTGCTAACTACGGTCATTATATGTCAATTCGGATCGCACACCGGAAGCAAAGATCAGGGGATTGCCAACTTGAATGAATGTAATCCGGTTACGGTGTAGGGGAGATTTATTATTGAGTTGATAACGCACTCCGTTTACTAACATTGAGAACTATGCCATGGAATGGAATATTCCCATTTCCGATTGTTGAAAACAAATGCGACTTTCAAAAGGCACATCAAATGTATGGACACAACGATTTGCCCATGGATTCATTGATTCATTAGCTGCGCTGCTTTTGTGAGTTCCACTGGCGTGAAACTCCGAAGGGAGAGCCTAGAGGGAGCTTATTCATTCCTTTCGTGGCTTGCCATGGTTATTTCCTTGCCCAGGGCACAGTCTGGTTATCTGTTTTGTGCCTCATCGGGCACCCAAGGGTTTCTCTTATGAATGGTGCGATCCGGCATCCTTGAAGCTCGGAACTCCTCTCTGGAATTTTGACCATGAAAATGCCATTTACCCTTAGCAATGAAGAAATCTATTGAACAATCTGTTTCATTGCAATACCTCGCTCTAACAACTCCTATTCCCACGGCATTACCACAAGGATTTCCTGTTTCCCCGATCCACCAGCTACATTCGCACACTTCCAAATAGTAAATGCTCCCGCGGTTGGAGTTGAGACTTTCTTATCCCTCTTGTTACGACGGATCGAGCATATGATCTTTTCTTGATTGAAATCATTCACTTTTCCTTGAAATTGTCACAAAGTAATTGGGCTGATCATTTCGAGATGAAGTAGTGGATTAATCAAATTGGGCTGAACATTCAGGCCCGCGCTTACATCATTGGCATCGCATGATTAAACATCAGCACACACACTTCCCTCCGTTTTCAATGCCGACAGGGGGCTGCTAGGGGGTGTAAAGTTTCATTTCGGTCGTGTCAGACGACATGCAGGGGGGCAATGGCTGCCAACGGAATCTATAATAATTCGATACTAGGTCAACTGTACCATCGGACTTGTAAGAACATGTAAAATGTACCGCACGAGGTTGTACCAGCTGTGTGCAGTCCTCCGGCACGGGTTAAGTGTCCTGCATAGATCTTCCCCTCTCTCCCAAAGAAGAGATGTTTGCTTCATAGCCTTCTCTTCCGAGATAAACCCTACAAAGGATCCTAATCGTGCTAGCCTTTCATGGACTCTTCTTGGATTTCCTTTCAGCTGCGCCCAGCACCTCTCTAGTTTCTCTACGGGATGGAGTTGGCTCATTCTCTAGTTTTCCTACGAGATATAAGTAAGTTTCTATCGTACTTTGAAGTTCAGGAAGGAGTTGTTAATTAAGACAAAAAAGAACTGGGTGGGGATATGCCTTTCCCATAAAAATAGAAAGAATCCAAGCCAATATACACTAAACTATCACTATAGAGTTTTCGCCTACCTATGAAAAGTGAGATGAGAGCTTTGTGCTAATAATTTATTATAAAGGTGTACCTATCGACCCCAGGTAATTAATGCCCTATCCTTCTACTTAAAAAACGTTACGTTAGACTTGACCAACTGTTAATACCAATCCGGCAGCAATAACTACTACTAATGCATATTCATATCCCACTAGTAGACTTAGCAGACTGTGACCTAGCCAGTCTATTTGTTGACAACAGACCAATACTATCCATCAATGCCACAAAGACCATAGACGACCTCTATTTCGTGGAAGAACTCCTTCTTATATGATGCAGGGCAATAAGACCAGCTGCCCGCCCTACCTAGTGAGAAGAAAGCTTATAAATATAAGCATAAACGAATTCCTAGCCGAGCCCTATACTTACTTGCTTGTATGGTCAATGCCCTAGTAGACATCAACTTGTTCATAAACTCCAGCCTTATCTATGCTGCTTTACCCGACCCAGGTGACCTACTTTCTCAGATGAGAGATTCGGCCGAGTAGTAGGAAGTCCCTGTGGTGAACTAGAAGACAAAACGAATATAGCGAACCTAGCAATGAATGACCTAGCCTAGGTAGTCCTATGTTTGACCAATGCTGCCTTGTATGTATTGATCCAAGATTTCTCAGCAAAAAAGACATGGGATTATTGATCAATTCACCACCCTCTTCATCTGAGTGTGCTTCCACTTTACCGTTTGTGGCATGTGCATTATGCAACAAGTAGATTCCTGATAAATGAACCTTCTCCACCCCTTTCCTATCCAACACAGAGCGGCAGAACTACTCGTCTACAAAGTGGGAAAGCTCCCTCCCTCCTACCTAGGTGTACCTCTTCATTGGAGCAAACCATCCAGCAACTTCTTACATTTAGAATTCCCTTCTAAGCTAGCTATAACCATCCTTATTGACCAGAAAGGAATTGAGAAAGGGGATGCTATAACCAGACCATAGACAGTGTTTCCACATTCACTTTTGAACTTAGGGAAACAGTGGAAGAAGCCCTCGTTCCCGCTCTTCTTTCCCCCGACTTACCCTTAGAAGGAAAGTAGGGGCCTCGGTTTCTGCAGAGAAACCTACACCAGTGAATTTCTTTTTCATAGGTGATCTTGCTCCCAATCGCAGATTTGAATAATCAAGTCGGTATGGGGCTGCTCCCTTTTGTTACTCTGAAAATCTTGGCTTCGCTTGGACATATCTTCGAGGACCTGGGCGATTTTGATCCGTTTCTCCGCGCTCGCCGTTTCAAGGTGAAGATCCGAGTAAGTAGAGCGTAATAGGCGATCCGCTGGGTACCTATTTCGACAGGACTTAAGAACCGTTTTAATGTGTTTCCTTAAGAAATCAATAGATGGTGCTTCAGGAAAAGGGTTCGGCGGGGTGTGGCTTGTGGATGGCTCTGACCTCAACTCCTCTTTTCCATCGGCGTCTCTCCGTCCCACTTTGTTTTTTCTTGGATCATCATCTCCTGGCGTAGCGGAAGCACTCGACAAGGCCTCTACGACAGAAGAGATTCTTGCCCGTTTCTGCCCGGACGATTCCATAAATGAAATACAAAGAAAAGTGCAAAGTAAAACGCATAACCAGAAGAAAAAGATATCGTGATGTAAAATGATCATGGGAACACATTGTTTTGAGGACCACAATTTCCTGCACTATGCCTGCAGTGATTTCAGAATTCGGCAACTTAGCCTACTAAAAGATCAGTTACAAGAGCACAATGCTTTTTGTGGCTTCCTGCTCGGCAGAGAAGCCACGCTGCCGGGGCGGCCCTGTCACCCGGAGAAGATTTCTTTTCTTTGCTGATTCCTCTTAATGAAATTTGCCATGTTGCACTAAGTTACTTACGGATGTATGCATGCAGTCCGGGAACACTTTGGGGTGAACACCCATCCGAACAAGTAGGGTCAATAGTTCAGCATTTAGGCCGTAACATTTAGCAAAAAACGAATCTAAAACCCAACAAGTGCTCTCCGAACCAAGCTAGATAGTCTCCTATCACTAGGCTCACCAACCAACCTGGACTTTGATTCTTTCTTATTATTCTAACCGGATATAAAAACCATAAGGATTGTTTCCAGCCGAGAGTTCCCATATGACATAAGCGCTCTTGGGTGGGGTGGGCCCTCATTCGCCAGGTCTTTGAGTGCCCGTCATACCACGTGGTTGGCACACTAGGCTGATAGATACTTTACTTTAAGGATCTGGCACCTTCGCTAGACGGAGAGTAAGCGACTTCTATTAGCACCGGACCGTCGAGTCGAATTTCTCGTATCATGTGCAATGTCCATCAATGGTGGTTCATTAATGTCCATAGATTTAGACTCCTTCCCCCTTCCCTTATACGCAAAAGATCGAGAGGGGCCCGAACCCAAACCGAGAACGTAAACAGAATTCAACTCACTCTCGTATGGCTCGCCCTCGAGCCCTGGGCGAGTCGGCCGGGTCTGTCCCTCTTGTTCTGTTTCCGCCATGATAAAGACGCACGGAAGAACTATGGTATGCCTAGCGCGTGGAGGATCCGTTGAGAGTGTCCCTTGTCTCGGTAGGGAACAATACCTATTGTCTTGAAAAAAAAGGTCAGTGCTACGGTCCCCTATTGTTTGATCCAATATTGACCGGTGCGGATCACGTTCTACTACCTCCGGTCCGTGGTTCGACCTCCCGTAGTGGTCCTTGCTTTTCTTTTTGAAAGCTCCGCAGGGCCAATTTTGCATACTTGCTCAGCGTGCCCCCCTTCCGTCGAGTGCCCCGCCCGGTTCACAGGGCTGTTGGCCTACCAAGCAAGCACTTGCCCGCTGCTCCTGCCGCCTGCCAAGTGGGCTCCGCGCTCGTTATCCTGACTGTTCTCTCTGCTGGGCCCTTTCCTATTGCTCTAACCATAAGCTATGGCAATTCCAGCTCGCACCCACTCTGGCCCGCCCAGCGGGGCCTCAGTGAGCTTAGTGGTCAGCCCCTGACGTTAGGGGTCTTTCGCTTTTGCCAGATCTATAGAGATATTACGAGTCCTCCATCCCAGATTCCCTCGCCGCGGCCATCTGGTTCACTGGTACTACCAAAAAGTCTCATGCTTACGTTACTGTGACTGATATATAAGTATGATCTCGGACTATGAAGACCCAGTCATGCTTCTGGTTTCCATTCTCATCATCATATTGAAGGAAACTCCTCGTGCTCTGCCATAAGAACTTGGAGTCCGTATCATGGTGAAGGTAAGGTAACGCTGTGCTTCTTGCTCAAAAAACTGACCGAACACGTTCGAGTTATTGGCTCGTCCGACCCGGCAGCATTCATGAGTCGCTCGTTCAACTGTCCCTCGGAGACACGGTCGAGAAGTGCCATGCATGGTCGCCCCCCCGTCCTTTCTTTCTCTCGGTCCCACCAGGGTGGGCCCCTTTGGGGTAATAAAGAAATGGATAAAAAGGGGACTTCTGCTACGGGCTATGCCACCCATTACTTATGAGGGAAGTCGCATCCGTCCCATCGCAAGCACCTACAATGTCATGATCACATTGGTTTACCCTTTTTTGGTAGTTCAAGGGACGGTCACCCCTCCAACAAGAAAAGGTAGAAATATGGAAACTTCTCTGCCATTTAGATCGGAGAATTTATAGAGGAAATCGGGTTTTAAATTTCCAGAAACCACACGATTATATAGCCACAGGGAATACGCCGCGCCTAAAATCATCCCAAGCGCAGCTAATGTGGTTACTAAGCTATTTCTATGGAAAGCTCCTACTAAGATTAGAAATTCCCCGATAAAGCTGCTAGTGCCGGGTAAACTCATATTGGCTAAAGTGAAAAAGAAGAAAATTGTAGAGAAATTCGGCATGGTGCTCACTAAACCTCCATAATATCTAACAAGTCGAGTCTTATGTCGGTCATATAGAACACCAACACATAGAAAAAGGGCTGAAGAAACCAGTCCATGACTTAACATAAGTAAAATGCTACCTCCAATTCCCTGTATGTTCGATAGAGCCTAATATTCCCCCAGAGTACGCCGCTTACCCCCCAAACCATACAAGATAGTTACCACCTATCATACGGCTTTCTAACTCCACTTCTTTTTCTGGTCGTTCCGCTCTGTCGGATCGATGGTAGTCTCAGAGATCTGGTAACCTCCGACATATTTGACAACACGCTTCCTGCTTCCGTTTTGAGTTGCGCATCTTTCTCCTCGGGGCATACTATAGTATCACATCGTAGACCCCCACCCCAACTCTATCTTCCTTATCAGTGAACCGGAACATAGTGCATAGGTACTCTTCGATGCTGCGAGGACGAGACGAGGTGACATACTACGATCATGCACTGAAGTTCTGCCCTTCGGCTCGGCATATGGAACCTCTCAGCTGCTCCCTCGGGATAGGTAGGCCCACCCCCCCTTTCCCGAAAGGCGGCCGGCTGTGTTTCCCCTGCGGCCACCCAGTGGCAGCCGAAAACGAAAAAGGGTGGGCTCCGCACGGTTCGCGTTTTATTGTAAAAAGAGAGCTTTTCATTCTCTTATAGAAGCCCACGCCCATGCGGGTAAAGCCCAGTGAAGCTGCAGGGAGCACTGAGCAATGGGGGGATGAGGGCGACTCCGCCCACGGGTTGGACCACACCACAGGCAAAAGTCCTTCCACGGCAAGAGAAGGGTGACCGGAACAAGAAAAGGGAGCTAGTCGTTGGAGGGAAGACAAGGCTCGTTCCGTGCGACTCCACAGAAGAGTACGCGCGCTAGAAAAGGCAGCCAGCTTAAAAACGCTAGCTAGCTACTTTTGTAGCCTTATTTAGTTTGGTTGCCTACGCTTGCTCTCCGGCGCGCTACAGCAACACCCCCTGCTTGCTTCTTTCTATTCGACGCGGAGTTCGCAGCCTCCCCACCCTTGCTTAGCGTTCCACTTGTGATCCTGGAGGATTTGGAGAAATGCGCCCGGCCATGAAGAATGGATTTTGTATTTTCTTTCATGTGAACGGCCCTATCTTGTAAAGAATGGTTTTTTCGTGCTATAGACCATGTTGAGAAAGACCAACCAACAACACAAATAAAGACCGTTCCATTTCGGTACCTCGAAAGGGAGGTGCTCTTTATGATGCTACGGACGGCTGTCCGAAGTGCATGCAATGACGGGCTCGGATAGGATAGGATTGTGCGCGCCGGGCCCTTCGGGTGTCCATATTTTGGCCGACCTTAGCGTATATACTATGTTATGGTTATGCGGCCGTAATATTTTGATACCTTCCACCGCTGTTACGCCAGAAATCCAAGGTTCCACACGAGCTCCTGTTCTGTGGCGTGGTGGCAGGACCGCTAGGGGATTGGCTCCGAGTGTAGGTAGGGTCAAATCCGCAGGGGTCATGCAAATACATAGGCCCCTTCCCTTCTGCCGAGTTGGTTAGAAGGCGCTTTCCGTTCTATGGTCCCTCGGAGCGAAGGGTTAGGCAGGTAGTACGGGCCCTCTGACTTCCAGCTATGTGCTGTGTGCGACTCCTGCGAAGCGAATGAAGGGAAGCTCTTCGAGCTTTCTCCGCCAGCGGCTTATGTAGTGGTCGGCATTCCTACGTGCTCCGACTGATCCCCACTGGAGATTATATGAGGGGTCTTGGAAACTGTCGTGACACTTTGGTGACGAAGGTCACCTGGGTGACTATGGAAGGATTCCGTGGTAGTCTCTGACTCCCTCCAACTCAATCAATATCAAGAACATGTCGTGAGCATGGGGGTTTGGCCGACTACTAAACTATTAGCTAGGGCTTTTCTAGTTATAGCTTCTATAGTGAGTGGCCCTTCCGCTTTGATCTAGTTGTAGTTTGTATTGTACTAAATTGAACACATATCAAAGAAAGGCGATCAATCAATAAGTAGTTGCCCTTCTCCGGCCTGGGAAAAGCAGCGAACTCGTTAAACAAGGGGCTTTTTTATTCATGGTCGCTACTGTTGTATTGTATATTGTCGGGGGAAGCTACTGCTTCTACGACAGCTCCGCTTCCTCGTCTTGCTTCTACTTTGCTTGTTTGCGTGAAGGCTTAGAGTCCTTTTCGCTAGGTCCAAATTCGTCAAAGCGAAAGATCTGATCCAACGGAAATCCCGCATATTGAGCGCAACTGATATGTGGGTACTAGGCGCGATCATCCCACATGCCATAAAAAAATACTTCTTTTTTTATGGCCCGTCATATAAAGATAGAATAGATATGGATAGAGAGACATTCTATTGATTCGCGAAATGGCTCGTCGATCCAAATGAATCATTCCTCTGGTCTCTCTCTGCCCCCCCGCCCCAAAACTTACCCACGACACAGCGCCCATTCGTTTCGCGCGCGGGAAGGCAACGAAGTTCAGTTCAAAAGACCGCAGCGGAGTGGAGCAGCCGCGACACGAAGTTCCTTACCTTAGCTGGATCTCGTTGGTGCCACCTAAACGGTAGGTATAGGCGGCGGATGTCTGACGTTTGGAGTTGTCGTTCGTGCACCTGTCCCCAATAGAAGAATGAGTGATCCCTTCCCCTGCGGATCATGTCCTTACCACTAGGTCCCCGATGGCCAGCGGGGGATTCGGTATAGCAGCTCACGTTCGTTTGCGCTTCGCGTTCCCGCTGGACTGGACACGTGTTAGCTGTAGGAAGTATGGTTACGAAAGTGACTTCGGTTCGCCAGTTCAGGCTCAACTCCTCGCTTTACGTTAGCGGACTTACAGGTCAGGCCGGGGCTCCACGCTCTTTCTTTCTATGTGGGACGATGCCGGGGAATGTGTCGAGGTGGCGAACAACAACAAGACAACTAACTACATTTGCTTTTTCCCTCCATGTGATGAGCCAGTGCATTGGACCGATGGATAATAGAACTGAGCTGGCCAAACGCTTGGGCGCTCTACATACGATGTAGAAAAAATAAGATACATATCGATTTCTTTCTGATGGATCCAGAATAGATAGAGATCTTGTATCATCAATAGATAGAAAGAGGTCAACCATTATTATTGATAAAAAACCTTTCGATCTATCAGAACAGATCAGGCCATCTATCAATCGATTTGAATCATCTCGCTTTTCGTTCATTTCAGCCACGCCATAATAGCCGCCACAATAAGAAAGAAGCAAGCAAAACAGCTAGAAGCGCTCGCTTCGCCGCGCCCAACAATTCTTATTCACGGGAAAGCCAACCGAAAGATTTGATTCAGACTTCGTAGAGCTGGTGCTGCTGCTGTCTGCGTAGGGCCGTCCCCCACTCCCGTCCCGGGGCGCTAAGGGGTTTTGTTTTAGGAACAGACGACGGTGTTGTGCTGACGCCTCGAATCGACGCTTTTGTTGCGACATGCTAAGTTTTCTCCCCTATTGCTAGTAAGTTGATGGGTCGCACGCCCGGCACACATGTTTTGGCCTTGCTTGTGTGTCCATAACTCAAAATAGGTGACCTAACGGCCGCCGCCCGACTAAACATACCAATAGTCACCAAATTCATATGGGCTACTGAGGAGTAGGCAATGATCTTCTTAAGATTGATCTGTCTTAAAGTGGTCAAGGAAGTATATATTATAGCAATCGCGCTTAGAGTATAAATGAAAGGAGTGAAACAAAGTGTCACCTCGGGAAACATGGGTATGGAAAATCTTAAAAACCCATAGGTTCCCAATTTTAAAAGAATTCCAGCCAAGATGATGGATCCAGCCGTAGGTGCCTCTACATGGGCTTCGGGTAACCAAATATGAACTGGTACCATAGGCACTTTGACGGCAAAAGAGGCGAAAAAAGAAATCCATAGAAGGATTTGGCGCCGCTCACTAAATTCAGTGGTTAATAAAATTTGTAAATCGATGGTTCCTGTTTGGAGAAGAATCAACAGAATAGCTAATAGCATAAAAACGGATCCCAGTAAAGTATATAGGAAAAACTGATATGCTGCCTTGATCTTTCTTTGTCTCGAACCCCATACCCCTATAATGATGGTAGAGTCAGGGGTGGCCCCAAAGCGGAATTGACCGGTGGTAGTTGGTCGGAGCTCCAGTGGGTAGCCACTCCCTTCTCAGGGAACCGTACGTGAGACTTCCACATCATACGGCTCCGTCCCGAGCTTCCGTCGTCGGCCCTTGTCATTAGACCACTATGCTTGTCTTTTCCACCTTTACTCTCGAATCTTTTGCTTCTCGGGTGGTGGCGAACAATGCTGCTTGCGTAGCGGGAGATGCCCGCCCGTCGTTTAGGCCTGCTTCCTGCCCGAAAGAAGGCTAGCCGGACTAGTGGTAGGGGACCCGACCGTAAAAAACCCTACCCTATTCTCGAACCCTCTGCCGAGCTCTACCCTGCCCGCATTTATTTGGAAGGGGGCCAAAGAAATGTCTCCACCTGCTTCCAACAGTCTTTCTTCGGAATTCTACTGAACGGGTCGATCCTACCCTCCGTTTGTTTTAGCAACTTATCCTAAGGTCTCTTCGCCAAGAACTCTCCGGCAACGACAGAGGAACTAACATGCCTGTAGTGGCGGGGCAGCTTTTTTTAAATAAGACCTGGACGATTATCCCTACCCTTGGTAGCTTACGAGTTTACGTCCATCCCTGGTCGGGTATAGTTTCCTTTATTATTATCCCTTGTAGCCATTACCCAAATTCGCGCAAGTGTGTCCACACCCCCCCTGACTTGACGAGGAATTCATTCTCGCGAACAAACACACCCCCTACACACACCTAGGAGCTCCCCTTCCTGCATATCCATACAAGACCTGAGTAGGCGGGTTGAGGTCCTACGAGGTACCCACTACTCGGAGTACCCTCCCACTAAAAAAGATGTGTGGTTTGGTGGTTCGACCAGAAATGCTATGCTTACGCACAAGACTACCCCTCTTCCCGAAAGCTTCGCGGGGACCTTTACTACTTTACGACGACGGGGGACCGCCCGTAGGGGGTTTACTGCACAAGGCCCCTGCAGAGGAAAAGCTTGATCCCAGCGAATAGAAGATGCTCAGCTCCGCACAACATAAGGATTGGCACGCTTTCGGAAAGAACATAGAATAGTAGAGGATCCAGCATGCAGGACACGGCGATCATTAGAAATTCACGAATTAGAAATGTTGTAATATACTCTTTACCAAAACTTCTCATACCAGACCAACCCACTGAAATGCAAATAGGGATCAAAAATGTGGTCAATATCACGAAGAATAATGAAAGACCGTCTATACCCATATACAAATGGTTGTTTTCATAAGGAAGCCATCGAAGGCTTTCCATAAATTGAGATTTGGCCGTAGAAGGATCGAATTGTATCCGAGGAACAGGGGGATACAAAAAAGTAATAAGAGAAATGCACAGACCAATCAATCGTATCGGTCTTATTGAAGAATTTGGAATGAAAAGAGGAGTAATGCTTCCTAGCACGGGATAGAGAATAGGACCACTTAGATCGAAATAGCATTCACAGAAATGTTCTAACATAGAGTAGAATTGAACATTGAAAAGATTAGTTGACAACAGTCAATCAAAAGATGGGGCGCCAAATTACTAAACAATAGGGGTCTTTCCGTGCAAGTCAGCTGAACACCGTAATTGATGAGTGAGTAGGTGGGTTAGGTGCACCCCTCGCCCAGTGGGAAGTCATGAGGCTAGCCCCCCTGAATGAAGAAGTAGTGGGGCCCCCTGCCCGCCCACGTATGCGCCTTTATTTAGATTCTAACTAAATATTCTACTAAACTTTATCCGGGAATCTTTCTAAAGAATCCATCTGGCAAAATGAAATTTGTCGATTTCAATCTAAGGTGCACCTTGCCTTTTTCAGGTAGCTTTGTTACGCCTATTCAGCTAGGTGGGGCATTGGTCATAGCCGAAGTCGAAGGGAAAAAATAAGGTAATGAGATGATGGTGCCATCAAGAAGTTTTCGATGAACGTAGTAGCGGCCAAAAATGAAACTCTTGCATGAAAGACCGGATTTGACGCAAGATGAATGGCGTTGGGGTTTTTCAAATGAAACCCGCGATCAGAAAGTCACCAACGGAGCCATACAATCTATCTAGTAGTGTGCCATGGCACGGTACTCCGCTTCGGCAGTGGAAGGAGCAACTGTCTATTGCTTTTATCTCATCCAAGATGGTGTCTCGTCTCCCCATAAAATAGATAAGCCTGTAGTTGAGCACCTATCTGAAGGCCCAATCGGCATCAGTAGTTGCACGCAACTCTAAAGAAGACAATGACGGAAAAAAGGACGGCTCGAGAAAAGGTACCTCGAATATATCTAAGAATCCGATGAACTGCTGCAAAGTGAACTGACCGGGGGGCAGCCATGAAAGGCTGACTTTCTTAGGAAAAGCCATCTGGGCAAGAGATCGTCAGATAAACCAAACTGCCGACCTACTGTCTGTACTGCGTCGGATCAGATAATGGTGAGCCATCAGTCGGACGGAGTTTACCGTAAAGCTCCAAGGGAGTGTCAACAGTCTTCTCATCATTGAGTTGAGCTCGAGTGATCAAGTCATGACGTTATTTGATCTGAGATACCAAATATCCACGAGGAGAATGTGCGACCTCCAAGCCAAGAAAAGGCTTAGGGCGCGTCAGCGCCTTCATAGCAAATAATTGATGAAGGCGACACTTGATCAGCGATATGGTAACAGAGTAATCACCAGTCAGTTTGATATCATCAACATACAACAACAAAATAGCATGTCCTCAAGGATAAACTGATACGAACATGGCCGAATCATGATCACTCCGAGCAAACCCTGCCTGGATAACATAACCACTGTGCTGAACTTCAAAAACCGACGCTATCGGGGCTTGTTGAGACCATAGATCGCTTTGCGTAAAGGACAGACAAGAGAAGAAGTCAGAAGGGCAGGTTCTCTTTCATCCGTCTTTTCTAGGTGCGCATCTCCATCTACTAAAAGTAGGGGTGGTTGCCATAGATAGATTGGGTCATTCGTAACCTGAGCAATAACCGATGCTACTACAGCAATAACGGAAATAACCGATGCTACAGCAGAAACTACAGCTATACGTGGCGGCCCCACACGCAGCTTTGTTTAACAAGCATCACCCTTCCTTTCTTTTCAAATGCTTCCTTAGTCAATCAGCAGCTTATTCGATTCCTATTCTTATTAAACATCTGATATAGATGGTGGGAACAATGAAGCAGATTCTTCATCTGTAGGTTGCAATCCGTATGATTTCTTTTCTCAATCTCCTGCTTGTGTTTCACCTTGCACCTAAGCATCACGTTCCTAGGGACAAAGACATCTGCGCTCTAAGGCAATCATAGTACTACCAGCATGGTTACATCATTCTGCGGGCAAGCTTCAACTTCAAAGTCACCTGATTTGGCACCAGCCAAAGGAGTAGGAACAGTAGCCGGGGAATCACCATTACCATCCATGGGATGCTTTGTGAACAGCCCCCTCTGTTCAATACCAATACCTGTCAGATTCCATAGCTGATGAATCTCTTTCTTTTTCCACTCCTTCCCCGTCACGCAAGATGCTTTTCTGGCACAAACCTAGTAGTTATTTGTCCTGCTGATCTTGGGTGAACTGATGACACTGATGCTCCAAGACCAAGAGTTTTCACAGCCAAAGCTACTGAAGCTGCTCCCTCCCATGAATCACAGCTTTCTGGACGCACTGCTTGAACACCATGGAGCAAGATAGAGAAAAACTCCTATCCCAGTTGATCAAGCTGAACCCACCCACCGCCGGGCAGGTGCATCAGCCTCTTCTTTGTAGTTTCTGACAGGGGTACCCGCACTAGCCTCTGACCTCTACTCCAAAACCTGAACTTCACAGATCCGAAGCCTAAACCTTCACTACTTCCATCACTTCACAGAGCAGGTCTTGTTTTCAAACTTGCTTTCGGGTTAAGTGAACAAAATCAATTCAATATTCCTGTCATTGAGGATCTATTAGATGAGCTACATGGTGCACAACTGTTTTCCAAACTTGATTTGAGATCAGGTTATCATCAGATAAGAATGAGAAGAGAAGACATTCCAAAATTTTAGGACATATTTTTGTCATTATGAATACTTAGTGATGCCATTTGGACTCACTAATGCACCTGCTACCTTCCAATCTTTAATGAATCATGTTTTTGCTCCGGAAATACCTTTTGGTATTCTTTGATGATATTCTGATATATAGCAAGACCAAACAAGCTCATCTCAAGCATCTAAAGTTAGTCCTGGACATTCTAAGGTCATAAAAACTATATGCTAAGATTAGCAAATGAAGTTTTCCTGTCCCTCAAGTGGAGTATTTAGGGCATGTTATCTAAGGATAGGGTCTATCTACAGACCCCCAAAAAATAGTTGCCATCAAAGAATGGCCAGCACCTAAGACTATCACTCAGTTGAGGAGTTTTCTTGGTATGGCTGCAGAAAAAGAAGATTTGTCAAGAATTATGGGATAAATTCTAGGCCATTTCATGACTGTCTAAAAAAAGAATCATTCCAGTGGTCAGATGCTCAAATTGAGGCCTTCACAACATTGAAGAATTGTCTGGTCACTGCTCCTGTTATGGCTTTGCCTGATTTGACCCTACCATTTACTTTTTAAACAGATGCATCAGGTCAAGGTATTGGTTCTGTCCTCATGCAACAAGGCAGACCAATTGCTTATTTCAGTAAAACCCTTGGACCCAGAAATGCAGCTATGTCAACTTATGATAAGGAGAAGCTTTAGCTATTTGTGAATCCTTGAAGAGATGGCGCCACTACTTTCTTGGTTCCCAATTCTTTTATTGATCAAAACTGATCAACAGAGCCTTAAATACATCACAGAACAAAAAGTCTCTGAGGGCATTCAGCACAAGCTTATGTGAAAATTGCTTGAATTCAATTACAAGATTGAATACAAGAAAAAGAAAACAAGGTTGCAGATGCTTTGAGCAGAAGAGATTCTCTTATGATGGCAGTCACTGCAGTTACTCCTGCTTGGGCTTCAACTGTAGAAACCAGCTACACTAATGATGATCACTACAAATCTCTGCTTGAGAAGCTCACTGTATCAGCCAATGCAGCACCCCCTTATACTCTTCATTCTGGCATTTTGAGATATAAAGGAAGAATATATGTGGGATCAGATGCTGTTCTTAAACACCAAATCATTGATTCACTTCACAACTCTCCCATAGGAGGCCATTCAGGCATTGTGGCTACTTATCAAAGGGTAAAAAAGCTATTTGATTGGCGCCAGGCCAGGAGATTGAAACTTTTCTACATGAGTGTGCAGTTTGCCAAAGAGTCAAGGGAGAGCATTGCCACTACCCTGGTCTCCTAGATCCACTGCCATTACCTACTTCTGCTTGGACTGACATCTCCCTGGATTTCTTTGAGGGTCTTCCCAAATCATTGGGCAAAGAAGTCATATTGTTGGTGGTGGACAGGTTCACTAAATATTCTCATTTCATTCCCCTTGCTCACCCTTATACAGTACAATCAGTCTCTCATGCTTTCATGGATAATGTTTTTAAGTGGAATGGATTGCCAAAGTCAATAGTCTCTGATAGAAACTGGATATTCACAAGTAACATGTGGCAGGCCTTCTTCAAAGCACTGCAAGTGAAATTGAGGTTTAGCTCTGCCTATCACCCACAATTAGATGGCCAGACAGAACGTGTGAATCAATGTGTGGAAAATTACTTGCGTTGCATGGTTTTTCAGCAACCAAGGAAGTGGGCTAGTTTGGATCAAGCAAATGCCACTTGGGAGGATGCCAACTTCATCAAAGGTCTCTTTCCGGAGTTCTATACAGCTCCTACTCGTGGTTGGTACCCTAATTCCAACACTTGGCAATGCTTTGGGGGAGGTATTGTCATATCTGAAGATTACTGTACCTAACTCTCGATTGAATTCAGAGTGCTGCCTTTACTTCATCTGCCGTGAACGGAGCCAAGAGGCTTGCGTTCATTTCTTCAGTTACTCGCCTGTTTACTTTCCCCAGTAGCCCAGGGTCGGGAGCTAGGACTTCTGAGGTGAACAGTTCCTGAAAGTAACCCTGTATCAGAGATGCTAATTGGTCATTACCTTCGATCCTGTTGCCGTTTGAGTCATTCAGAAACTTTATTATGTTCTTCTTTTTTCTCCGTTGCAAAATGATGTGATGAAAGAAGCTCGTATTTCAGTCTCCATGGCGGAGCCAATTAGCCCTTCCTCTTTGCAGCCATTAATCCAAGTGCAAACTCTCTCAATTAAGTGTTGGAAGCAGTCGCTCCTATCCACTCCTACCAGGGAGGGTAGCCCCAAGTATTTGTCAGTGAGCGATTCGGTGACAATATTCAGCAGGTTGCATACCTCTTGTCTGTCCCCCCTATCTGTCTAAGGGTCCTTGGTAAAACTCTCTTCATTGAAGGCAGTACGTGGGTATCCATCTTATCTACGGTCTGTGGGTCATCCACATGACCAAAACAAAGGGTACGAAAGCAGTGAAACCGATATATCTGTTGAAGGCGATCCCACCGGTCCTATTTATTAAGTTGCAATGGCGAGTATCTTTGGACCCCAAAGAGTTGTATAAGTTGGAAAATGGAGATTTGCCTGTGGCATTGGCCGTTGGGCAGCTAGCTATTGCATTTGAAGGCTCCACAGAAAGAACCCGCAGGTACTATTACGACAGGTGGCTTCGAATCCAGTTTGTTAGTCGTTTGCATCTCGGTTAACAAAAATAAGCTGGAATCCGTCCATTCGTAGATCAATCAGCTAAAGTTGTTAAAACAATGCCCCGGTAAAAAGGTAGCAGAAGGTCGTTCTTTCTTACTCTAAGTTACACTCAGGTGCTGCCATTTTAGAGCTAGGCGATATTCTCTATGTAAACCAGTATCGTATCTGTTCGATATGGACCATTCTATAAGTATAGTCATTTCAGTCTTCCTCAAAGGATCTCCGATCTATTGTGCAACCTTCCCTTCGAAACCCACCCCACACGAATACTTCTACCCCTTATCACAGCTCCAATGTCCATAGGCATCTGTCTCTAGCACAAAACTTTTACTGAAATCAGGGAGAACCAACACAGGGGCCTCAATTAAAGCATGCTTGAGAACATCAAAGGATTGCTTTGGCTTGTCCACACAAATGGTACTCCTTTCTTTAACAAGTTCGTGAGAGGTCTCCTAATTATGTATATACAGGATGAGTCACATCTTGACCGGAGCCATGCGGAGCACAAAAAGTGAAGAGAAAGGATTTGTTCACCACTTTAAGCCAAAAGATAGAAATGAAAGTTGTTCCCATAGAATGAGATTAGATCCCGCAAGTGATCTATTTATACCGAAGCTTACAAGAAGCAAAGTTGAAACGGGAGCTTTCCCACCACGGCATCCAACTCTTCTCTTCCGTAAGCAATGGGGCTTTCAACGAGATAGGGAGCTGTACAATTTCACCCGTGGGTGGGGCTGGCTACGCTTGCTAGATTGGATCAAATATACGTGTCCTACGCTAGGCGGAATCGTTGTTTCACTCCTCCAAGCATTCCTTGCCAATGGGTAAAGCCTTCATCTATCACTTCGGTTGGAGACATATTAATTACCTTTTTTATCCTTGGACCCTTGAAAGGTCGCTTCCCTTCCTGAACTGAGGGAAACCGGTGCCTGAGAGATCCGTTATCTGCAGTCTCTGAGCTTGATTGCACATCTTTTCCTGCTCATACATGTGTTTTTGCACGCTTGAGACCTCCTCTTTCGCTTGGCTATCCGAGGAAAGATGTCTTACGAGGTGGGTTGGACAACGTACGTAGTGAGCCTGCTGCTATCAGTGTGAGGATGAGCATCTATCTTTCTTTTCAGGATTTAGTGTGTGTGTGCTTGTTCTTAAGGGAACGTGCAAATCACCCAATCATATCAGGATGGATCCAATGGGTGTGATTTTTGTCTGTATTGATCACTTACCCACGCTATAAGAAGAATGGCGTCATGGAAGAGTTTGGGGTCCAAAGCCACACCTTCTTTCCCCCATAGGAACAGAGGTCAGGAGCTGCCGGCAGGGCGCTGCATTCAATCTGACTGATGGCTCAAGATAAGTACGAGACGTACTTGAGATAGATAATTTATGTATTTCGCTATTTCGAATACCTAAACTGCTGCTAACAATAATAAGTACGGAGAGATTGGATCTCCCTGGCGTAGTCCCTGAGAAGGTTTGAATTCCTCAGGACGCTCCCCATTGAAAAGAACCGAGAAGGTAACTGAAGTCACTAACCTCATCACCATAGAAATCCCACCTTTGCTGAAAAAAAGTGGGCTGGATAGCCGTCCGGGCCAGGGGCCTTTCAGGGTACATCTTAAAAAGGTCACACTTCAGAACCAGTAAAGGGCGCAGTCAATTGCTCATTCATTGCCTGAGATACTTTCCGAGGAACTATCAACAGAACGAACATCCTCGATTCTTTCAGTACCTTCAGCAGTATAGAGATGTTTAAAGAACTCATTCATCATCCCACTCATCTCCTCTGAAGGGACAACGAAGGATTGTCTGAAGTAGGACCTATTCATAGCTCATTTCAAATGGGCCAAAGAAACTAGGGCCACAGAGACCCCCCCTGTGTCATGAAAAGAGACACTTTCGGTAGTCACAAAACCCTATTTTAAGAAATAAGTCATTAGATCCCGTATCAGCTATAGCAGTGAAGTTCTCATAAGTTTTCATCATGTCGAGCTTTAGTGCACACACCTGATCATCTCGTGCCTCTTATATAGTTTCTAGTTTAGGAGTCCGAGCTGGAAGAACAAAAGGTGGAGCTCCACCCTAGTGTTACCCTTTGCCTCGCTCTTTAGAGGCATGAGTGGTCACAACTCGACGTAGTCTAGCAGTTCTATTTGGCGCATGAATTGCGTATAGCAAAGTTGAAGAAGGCATTCTAGGAGCTAAAGGCGTCTCATTCGTCTCTCATTCGCTCGATGCTTAAGTACCTGTTTGCTTCTACGTCTACGGTTGAACTTGAAGGCCTCGGATTCCGAAACCTGTAGAGCTTGCACGGTGAAGAACAAGTACGTACTTCATACGAAGAAATGGTAGTCGGACTCCTCTGGTTTTCTCCACAGTAGGAGTAAGCATAATCCTAAAGCCGGCCCAATGGGCTATATTTCTTTGGAGTACTCAAAAAGTATGCTTTTGTCGGAGGGAGATTGCCGGGTCTATGTAGAATAGAGAAGCAGCAAAAGAAAATAAATTGAGTAGCCAAAGGCCTCGTGCACAGTATGGAAGGAAGAGGAAAAATGCACGTTACGCAATGTATGATGATGAACATATGGAGTTAGTTCGGTGGGTTGGTTGGGGAGTAGGGCCGGGGGGAGAAACTTGTCCCTTCTTGATGGCGAGTATATGCTTCGATCGATTCTTGTGCTCCCTATGCGCGTGTTCTTGATCACCGAACAAGTTACAAAATAAGTTTATGCGCTCCTATCCTTGTTCTTGTGAGTCCTTGTGAAGCTACATTGGTGATGGTTGGTGGTAGATGCGGATTACCAGCGAGCTCTGGATGCTACTCTTAGGGATATTATTACTGTGCTTTTTTGCTATGGTTAGTCATGATTACTGATCAGTTGAGCAGTTCTTTTGAATGTACCAATTTTATTTTTTCATTTATTTGTTTCCCCCCATTTGAAACAGGGCTCAAGTCGCTTCCTGAGATGCATTTCACACCTGACTCACCTCCCACGCCTAAAATGTCTCCAGGTAAACGTTTTTCTGCTTGTCTAGTAATTCGGTGAATCTGCGGCCACTAATGCCATTCAGAGACTCTTGGCCATTTCGGCTTTCGCACCATATGATCCCTGCTCATCTGCCCACAACAAAACGGAATTTTTTTATTTTCACTTGCGGTGTTCTCTCCATTTCTTGTTATATGCTGCTATAGGGCTATAGGAATACAGATTCAAACTTGATTGTATGATAAAACTGATTATTGATTCAATTCTTCTACTCGCTGCATCTGTTCTATTAACTTGTAACTGCCTACTAATTACAGTATCGAGTGTCCTGGTGATGCGGATGCTATATATATAGTCTTCTCAAACTCTGAGTGCACAGATCTGTTAAGTTGTAACTGTACCTTCTAGTTTTTTAATCTGAGCAATCGTTGATCATCTCATCCATTTGATCGTTTGAACACTGGAATTAATATCTTTGCGGAATCGTTGATCGTACTTCGTGTGTACTAATTGAAATCAGTTGTGCATGTCCGTGCTGCTGCCGCCCCAGGACAAGTGAAGTGCCCCCGTCGACTATGGAGGAGCTTTCGACGTCCGTGCCGCGCGATCGGTCGGGATCGGTGGCCTTCAGTTCCTGCCGGATTTCCCTTGTGACGTTAGTCCTCGCAGCAGCAGCTGCAGCCTTGATCACGTTGCTGTTCTGATACATGCTTGTCTGACCTCGCTCTTGAACTTGTGCATGTCTGCTTCGTCTTTCTTGATCGGTTCCTCGTGTTGCATACAATGAAGTGGTGTCATGTGACGCTGGGCATAATCTCTGAAAACTCCTGACTGGTTCGGTGTGGTTTTGTTTATTCAACACCAATTGCCTTAGCTTTCTTTTTCTGAAGGAGACAGAGAAGAGAGTAGCTAGATTTCTTTTTCTATTTTGATTTACAAATGGTCCGGTTTTATTTCAAAATGGTCCGTACTTTTCGATCTTTCGGCTTATTAAGCTTAAGAATCTTACTTAATAGGAGAAAATAGCCTCCTAAACATATGGCTAGCAACTGGTTCACCAGGAGTACGCAAGAAAGGCAAAAGCACTACGAATTATTGATTTAGGAATGGGAATGGGCTAGAACCCTGGGTTCTTCCTTATATAATTAATGGTCTTTTCATTCTAATACTCTATCTGAGAGTTCTCAGTATTTAGCAAAGCTGTTCCTATCTAACGGATAAAAACAGGATCAAATGACAAAGACATTGTTTGTGGAGAAAGAGGTGGCTTTTCCCGGATGAAATGAAACATTTGATTTGTGTAACAGTAGAAAGATTTCCCACTCCTTAGCCATAAAGATATGTGGCCATGAAAAAGGGAGGGGATTCAGTGGAACAGGATTGGCCGGGCGGTAGAGTCGGAAACACTTGTTGATTCCTATTTTGGACCCTAGCTCCATGGAACAATATGCTACTGCGGAAACATGGAAGAATTGCAATCTTAGATCAAAACACTATGTGTGGAAAGCTTGATAAGGGTCAGTTACTTGTACGTTTGATTAGTATGAGCCACTCACATCGTTTTTTAAGGATAGGTGGGAGTAGGACCCTACAATAAAGAGCAGATAGCCCACATGAATCATGGGAATAACAATATGAGGCCTTTGACGAGTAAAGGAGAAATAAAAGATTGGGATCCGCGATTTCAACAAGTAGTTCGTGCTTCGTCGGCAGGGGAGACTATAGGCCATGAAAACCCACCCCTGGTATCTCCACCTGTGGATTGAGAGTCAAAAAGTGTGAATTTTGTATGTCCCGCTGGCACACGATTTCGATTACTTTTCTGGTTTCCCATTTCGGAGATCCGATAATGGAATGCTAAATCGATATCTAGGGTCGAGCCAGGGTACTTATCCTCCCGTCTATAAATCAATGACCAATAAAAGACCAAAGCGGTGATAAATCAAGGGGCAGACAGGAGCAGCATCGTAGCTAGGAACAGGTGCTGCACCGTAGCTAGTAGGAAGAAGTACAACATAGCTACATTCCCCATAGGGTTGGCGCCCCTCTTCTCCAATACAAATTGAATCATAGCAAGGGCTAAGCTATCTTAAAACCTACTATCAATCTGTTTATAGAACTCAATACTACTATCCATGAGATCATCATAACAAAAACTAGAATTGCCCAGTGAAATAGGAATAGAAAGAAATCCAGGGTAACTTGTATCATGAGATGGGTCCATTCCAATTGGAATTCCGTATGGCTACAACTCTTTTTAAACGAGTCGAAGTCCAGTCTTGTCACTTTCCCATCATCCCTTTCCGCATCGTCCTTCTCTATTGGGGGCTCCAACACCTCAGCCAATTCGTGCAGCATCTTATTCAGGATCTCGGTGCTCCCAAAAGTTGTGAGCGACTCCAGGAACAAGACTCTGCCACCTCTGTGCGTCACCGAATGAAGGAAGGAAAGAGCATGTCGTACATAAACCTGGATTTTTTCCATGTCGACCGTATCTACGCACGGCCGGATACATAAATCCTGCAATAGGAAGCACAATTTTGCTACTGGATCAACATCCACCGTCTTCTTCGGAGTCAGAAACAAGAACGAAACCGCCAAAAACATGAAACAGAACAAAGAGGAGTAGTACAACAACTGAATCATAGTCTAACACTGTTGATGGTTGGCTGTCGTGAGGAGGGTGCATTGCAGCAGTTGCTGGTAGGATTTTGGTGTTGCTATGTTCTTGCCGCAGATGATGATATATGTAGATGGGTGAGGTTTTGGACTCGAGATATTGCTAGGAGATCACATTTGCTGTCGCATTCCAAACAATTCGTGAGCCGTTTAGCTGGTTTAGTGGACATTTGCCTTGTTGATCAATTGTTTGGTATACCCAGTTCTGTAGAATTGTTTTGTTCCTGGAACTCCGAACGACCCTTATACTGTTTTGCTTTCTGCTGCTTCTTGTTCTGCTTTGCCGAGAGAATTTCACCTTTGTGGAATGCCCTATAGCTATTTTTAGCTATATTACTCCTCTAGCTATATTTAGCTAGTTCACCATTGTATACGACCAAGGTTTACACCTGAGAGTCGTAGTAAATCCTTGCATTCGTGAAACTGACCAGATGAGAACGAAACTGGTGGGAACAATCAACTATACGGCAGCTGCGAAGTTCTAGTTGGCTTCTGAAAATCAACTATGCTGAAATAGATTCTCTTTTGAGAGCCCTACATATACCGATCAAACATTCCATTTCAGACTTGTCTGCTTTACTATCTAATAAGTTTGATAGAAATCAAGGCGGGTATAGCTTCCTTTTATCCATACCGTAATATTCAAGCTGACTTTGTCAACTTATTCCCCTTTTTTCAGGTTGAATTGACAACGCTGTACTTTCTTCAACCATAGGAATCAGAATTTTGTAGGTAGAGGGGGCCAAGGTGCCAGAAACATGGATTTCATGGAAACAAGGTAATCCGTAGTTGGTAGCAGATGTTCCGCGGGATCAGATATCCTCCGTCTTGTCTCTGCATTCGAGGAATGCTTGTAGCTGTGCTAGGCGTGAGAAGAACTCTACAATACAATTTCTACGATTGGTACCAGATTGGAATTCATTCTCGGAACTCTCCTCTAGAGAATGGCCTGGCTAAAGAGAGTGATAGATCCATCGTGTCGTGTGGAAACTAAAGCTAGGCGCCGCTATTCGTCCTCAGCCATATTCTCATTCTGGGAAAAGGTATGGATCGTTCTGGGAAACGATCAGTAGTGGTGGATGGCAGGTATGGAAGGATCTCGGCAAGTTCCTATCTGAGATTACCATCGGCCCTGCCCTGAGCTGACTTCTTTGCTAGTAGTGAAGTGTGTTTTCACTTAGTTGGAAAAGTCCATAATCCGATTTGACCTCGGGAGCCTGTCCACGGATCTGATCAAAGTATGATTCCCTAGTGTCAAAAGTCTTAAAGCCTATGGCGCCAAGCATGGGGAGTCCACGGAGAAGAAAAAATCTATTTCGCTATGGGCCAAAACTAGTGTTTTTTCGGATTTCTAGTCTAGTTTAAGTGTAGGGCTAGAGAGTTCTCTTCCAGTATTCTTAGCTGACTGTCCACTTGCTTGACTCGAACAAATAGCTTTTGTTTCCACAAGGCAGATCCCATTCCTCGAATGCAAAGGAGAAGAAAGACGGATTCTGGTTGGAAGGAAGGGTTCTCGTATTGGTTCTTCTGGTGTGCTACTTCCTTGTGCTGTGCCAGATTGGAATTGGTATCGGAATTCTGGTTGGTAGAAGGAAGCTCGGGTATTGCTTATTGTTGAAAGCACTCGTTTGTTCCGGCTCATGAGTTGAAAGCACTCGTTTGTTCCGGCTCGTGATGTGTCTGACGCATGCATAGAATCAAGATCTATTGAGACCAGGATGTTTGTTTCTTCCTCGGAACAAGAGATACGCTCTAGCTTATTTGCATTCGACCGGAGAACCTCACTTATCAACTGCCCTGGATTGGATCTACTTACGATTTGAGAAACTGGCTCCAGAACCCCTGTTTTTGATGCAGAATCGGTGGTTCCTTCTCTTTTTCGTGATTTCATCCATAAATCAATGGAAAGAGCACTTTATTCAGTGAATTGACACGTTCCTGATGCTTTTACAGTAGCAACAGTCTCGGTAGCAGAAGTAGATCCGAGTGTAGATACCGGGATCATATCACCACTATTGACTATTTCAATTCATTCACATCTGCTCGTATCAATCAAAGTTTCCTATCAAGCAATCCCAGCAGCAATCAAGTTGGCACCCACTATATAAGATGCACTATTTCCTGATCTTGTCCCAAACCCAACTCCGCACTTTTAGACCTGGCCCTCCCTTCTCCGACAATATATGCAACCTTAAAGAAAAGAGACCACTCTCAGAACGACCCTTCGGAAAGCCCCACAACAAGCTATCCCAGAAGAAATTGTATAACTTGGCCAAAGTATTCACTTCCAGTTCCCTTTGCAATAAGATCACAGTAGATACTGTTTAGAAGGCTCACTCTCTCGTCTACAAAAAAGAGATGTGTGCTTACTTCTTGGAGATTGACTCCTGCCGGTAAGTGCACACCCTCAGTAGTATCTCTATAGACTTTATAGAGTATTTCCAATTGATAAATGATTTGTTCTTTAAGAACATCTTTGGATATATCAGTTACTTGTGTTTCAACATTAATAGCATTTATGTGATAGATCATCCGGCCAGCCCTAATGGCGACAAGAATAGCTATCGACAATGACAAACCCAATGAGACAATATACTCAAATAGAATCGTTTCCATAAAAATCTGCCATCATTTTTTAGTCATACTTATCCCTTAGCGGACTCACTCTTGTCTTTCTTCATCTAAGGAGTGATAAGTGCCAGGAGTCTGCCTCTAGCATCAATACATGTCCTAGTTACGAACAAAGAAGCGGTGCTGTCTCCTTAGTGTTAGCGGCCTTATGCCTATTTCAGTATACGCCCGTGTCAATATGTCTAGACTTACCTATACCCATGCTTCCTTCTTCTTTGACTAGCTTGCTTCCCCTATCAAATAGAACGGGAATGACTGCGTGCTTGGCCATCGTTAGTAAGCCCGCGTAGGGTAGGACCATCATCGAGCAAATGTTCCTTCAAAGGCGCGGAGCGTGCTATGGCAGATTTTCATCCCGCAAGAGGATGCGCCTAACTACTAATGCAGTGCAGCCCAATCCGTTGCTCTGCTTGTTGGGTCCACTTTTTGAAAGTTTCTTTGTTCGTAACATTAGTAGTTACTCACTGCATTAGTAGTTACTCACTGGGTGGGTGCACCAACGGCTTTCTAGGAATTTGAGTTGCTCAATACGGACGGAAAGATTCTTTCGTGAAATAAAAGAACGGCAGGTTGATGAGGGAAAGGAAACTAGATCTTTTTTCTATGGTATGGCCTGGGTGGCCTAAGCGAAATCCCGAGATATGAAGGAGCCGATCAATCTACCCGCCCGAGGTAAGCTTGCTCCTCACTTGAGTTGAAGCTGCCTCCGCTTCCTGCCGTCATACGGATTGATTTACTTTATCTTGACATACGCTACGAATATATTTGCTAGAGATATCAATTGAAATAAATAGGAGCTTTCTAAAAATAGAAATCGATATATCCATGGTATTGAATGGACAAGAATTGAATGGGATTGTGGCACCCAGTGATACACTACGCCATGTTACGAACAAAGAAATGATCAAGAATTTCATTATGGCATGGTGCTATAGGCCATCGATTCGGTTATAGGAGTAGACGCGGGCAATGGCAAAGAGGAACATTTGGATGGACGACCTCCAAGACACGAGTCACTACTTTAGAACTACGTTATTCCCTGGCGTCAGGTACACATCCGGGGTTGAAGAAGGGACGCATATCAAATAAATGCGATCTAGATCCACAGCATCTTCGCATTCCGAGCCGAGACTATTATGATTACCTACCGAATTGGAGGAATCAAAGATCCTTACTTGAGGAACTTAACTGGCACTCTACAGATTGGAGTTTACCGACTTCAGAAACCAGACAAGATTCTCTACCGAGCTGACCTATCAACCAGACGGACTTGAACAACTGACCTGTCTGCTATTGTTATTGCCGGGCCTCCAGACCATACCAATTCACCGAGTTAGAAACCGGACCAGAGCTATTAACCGACTTGACGTGCTTTCCTGACTAACAGACCGGACAGACCAATCCAATGAACTGACTTTGCTAGCTTATCGAGCCGAGGAGACAAGACGGATCCATATAAGGATACCAGCAACCCGAAGAGAAGAACCCCAGTTTATTAGAGAGATCCGTTCTATTTCACTAGTTGGGTTTCTGTCTCGGCCTGGCATCTTTGGACAAGAATAAGAAGTATAAGTAGCAGCTTCCTATTCCTTAGTACTTTCTTGTAGTGTAGTTTCTCAAACCAGTGCTTTTCCTGGAATGGATAGAATTCCTCAACTCTAGGAAAACCTGGTATGACAAATTCCGTATAATATGCAAAATTCCGTTTCCGTATCAAATAAATAAGTAGACTAGCTCTGGACCGGAAATCGAAACCCTAGAAACAAAAGACAGGACAGGTATGAATCACTAAACCTGAGAGCTTACTTCTCTTCTCCCAAAGCCAACTCTGGATTTTCCTTCTTCCGGCAAAGTCAGAGTGATGCTATCTCTCCTCTCCCCGGCCCTCCGGGATGAAGAATGTCCAACATCCTCTTCTTGGATACCAGATTCCATCCTTATCCACCTGGCTAGAAGCTGGCTAGAAGATCGAATTTCTTGGAATGAGTATCTTTGAGGTGTTTACGTAACTCATCCAGTCCAGAAATAGCTTGACCTGTCCAATTTCGAACGAATCAGGATATCCTATCGTTCCGGTAGCTATAGTAGCTATCTGTTCTTCCACTTGGAGAAGGTTTGATTGGGATTGTTTAAGCAATTCCCGTCATAAAAACAATGGATTCTGGCTAGTTTTATCGAGAGCAGAGGCGAATAATAGGCTTGTCACTCTGCGAATTGAGCTAGTTCCTATTTGGATTTGCCAGCTACTTGTTTCATTGCGGCACATTTGAGCCGCTGATCCTACTCTGGAAAGTGAAATACCCACATGAATAGCAGGTCGAATTCCGGCATGGAATAGATCCGCAGATAAGAAGATTTGTCCATCTTGGAGATTACATTAGTAGGAATATAGGCGGAAACCACTCCAGGTGGGCATACTCTCTTCGCCTAAAAGAGAATTGCATTGAGTGGCTCTTTCTAAAAGGTGTGAATGCCAATCAAATCAACCCTATCCTTATGGAGAATAGAGATCCACCCACCCACCTTCTATATTCTCCCATCCCCGAGGGAAGACCACGCACGGCCGAGAAAGAAGTGTCTCGTATTCAGCAGCTCGCCTAAGTCCTAACGTTAGTGGAAAGAGTAAGATTAGAAAGCTTAAGCGTGGTAGCCCACAGACCAAATATGAGAAGTTATGTTTTGAAAGCTTCTTATTGAGTCTAGTACTATCCTTTGGAAATTCTTGGTCCTCAGATCTGATACCATAACCAGCATCTACATGCTCATGCTGCAAACTATCACATAGGTCCTATTTCAGGTTCATTTACTTTCTCAAATAAGTAACTTTGTCTAATGTTCCCCGAACGAGTAGTTAAAACAACCACCCCCTGATCCGAAAGGAATGGGTGTTCCTGAGGCTTATTCAAAGGGCTTTCTAGTGAGTTAATGGGGAATGAGGGTATCACCCATAACCAGTTTGAAGATGCAAAAATTCTGTTCTTGTCAAGGAGGGGGATTAGCTACACAACCAAGGAAGGCCTTTTTAGATTATTAATATTCTGACTGCTTTTCACTCTTGTCTAGATCTTGCTTTTGCTTAGAGGGAAGGCCGCAGGACAAAGAAAGAGCTTGAATGCGAGGGGCGCTGCGAATGTTTGCTTCGAAGGAGCCTGTGAGCCAGCGATAATTAGACCCGTCAGTTAGTAGGGACAACTTGAATACTCCGCCTGTGTCTAATCATCCACTCGACTAGCCAATGAAACGAATTGAGATGAAAGTGATCGAAAGTTATCTCCCGTAGCAGGAGCTATGTTTGCGAAGGATCGAAGAGAGCGTTGAGGGCGCTAGCAACAGCGTGTTTGTTTCAACACAAGAAGTGTCGATCCAAGCTTTAAGAACTCAATCGTCCGTCCGACCGAATCACTCGTTTATGGCTCTGATTCCAAGTCAGGGTTTAAAACAGCGGTGACGCAGCTAGTTGAAAAGTTTTTACTTGGAACACCAGACATGAGAGCCAGCTACAGAGACAGCTAATGATATCAAAGTTGACGAAACAAGAGAGTTTCATTCAATTCTTTTCAAAGTGTACGCCTATGATCAATAGTTCCTTATGTAAAGGATCTTTCCCTTCTCATATTCTATTTGAGAGTTCTCAGTATTTAGCAAAGTTGTTCCTATCTAACGGAGGGCTATTGGATCAAATGAAAAAACATTGTTGAGAAATAGTAGCCACCCAAAGTAGAGGGAATCCAACCTTGCCCAGTCGATGCTCAAGTGGCCCAAAGAAGCAATCTGAAAAGGCAAGAGCTTGTTCTGAAGGAACCGCACTCAAAGGGAATGTTTACTTTATCAAATCATTCTTACTCCTTGGTTACCCCTGATGAAACGAGCCTATTCATTTGACCATTCACTAGTTTGTAAACTATGCCTACTTCATGCACAGAACTCCGCTCTACTGGAGGCTTGGCATGCTCGAAAAGAAAAAAAGCGGAGTCAATCTTTTCAAATTCCTTGCGAACAATACCGAAGACTTGCGGCGTGTAGTTGCTTGCGTGAGATTTCTCAAGATTGTAGAAAGGGGTTTTTAAAATAGGTTCCTTCCGTCTGAGAGGCTTTGCAATCCAACTCAGTCTCCTTTGTGTGCGCGCACACGCAAGCCAAGTTTCACTTTTAATACCCCTGCCTTCCCGACCACGGATAGGCTGCGGGGCTTTGCACTTCGGCCCCATTGTGTGAATACCACATCAAGGTGACAGGATTCGAACCTATGGCCCTCTGTACCCAAAACAGATGCGCTGACTAGACTGCGCTACACCTCGTCACCCCCTCAGAACATATGGATCTACCCGATCGATAAAGAAAAGAACCGCAACGCTGTCGCCCACCCCGCTTTGGGCATGGGGAGGCGAGAACCACCACTTTTAGGAAAGAAGCCTACAATTTGATTCTCGTCTCGTTTCACTTGCATTTTATTTCGTTCAGTCTCGTTCTGAGAGTGGAATCGAACCACTCACTCCGTTTGGATTTCGAGTCCAAAGGGCCCAGCCAGCGAAAGAGGATTTATAGTCCCACGCAGCCTGCCAGAACCTTTTTCTTGCTTGCTTTTTATACGATTTTTTGAGAAACTAGCACGAAAGCCGTTGCGCGTTAGCGCATCCGTTTTCTTGCTTGATTTTTATACGATTTTCTGAAGTGATCTGTCCAACTAAGTAGAAAAGGACACTAGAGTGTGGCTACAGGTGGTATAGGGCTGCTCGTCCCGCTTGGTGTTTAGAAATGACGTCCAATCTTTCGGTACCTATCATATAATCTAGGTGGATAAACTTATTTTTGATCAGCATCAATGGGAGATCTGATGTTTTAGAATGACCTTCCCCCGATCAGAGAAGGGGCTTGGTCTGGAACGGATTGAGACGGAAAGCGGTAATCAATCGCCGCGTGGTGGAACGCTTGTTGGAGAAGGGTAAGCGCCTCCATGTCGTAGGGGTGGGTAGGCCAATAGAAGACTAGGGAACTTAGCCTAGCCACTCAGTTCTGCCCCGAGCCAAGTCTATTTAGTGTCAGCGAACACATACCACTATCTATATATAGGTTTTTCTTTTTCCTAAAGGTTGTCGCTTAGGTCCTTGGACCCTTCCTTCATGAAGCTTGAGGAAGCACTCACTTTTCTATCCACGGTATTCTTGGTTCTGCACTTAGTCTTGAACCTGTGTTGGTTTGGGACGTCAATCTCATTCGTCAGCGGTGTGTGCCACATACTATGATTGCTTTCTTCTTGCTGTCAAATCCCAGTCTATCTTTCACTGAGCTTCCTTCGCTTGGAATTCAAAGTCCAAAAAAAAGAAAGAAAGCATACTGTGAGGTATGAATGATGAAATGTCTACGGGTGTCATTGAATATCATGGGGTATGAACTTCTAAGGTCATGGCGTAGGGTATTGGATAGGCTGGTCCGCTGGTCGAAGTCATTGCAGGGTGTGCTACGGACAGCTATTGTTCCTGGGCATTTCCTTTCTCTCGTCATCACGCCAACATACACAAGGCTTGCCTTCACAGGGCCCCACCTTGACTTGCCATCATGGCTACACTCTTTTCATCAAAGCAACTCTTCTTAAGAAGACCCCTTGGTCCCCACAACGAAGTTCCTCCATAGAGAACCCAACTGCACAGCACCATCGCAAAGGTTTCTTCGTAACTCGATTAGTCTCACTCAAGAGAACTCATCTACACGGAAGGTCTTTTAAGTGCCAGTTGTACCCGCACAGAAGTTCTGCGCCCTCAACTACACCAGGATGCCCCCTGCAGTAGCATCACAACTTTTCTCACCATGGACAGCTCGCCAGTCTTCTTGCATCAGCCACACCTAATTACAAATGACCTTGGCCTCTCCATGCTCGTCATTTACATTTAAACTGCACACCCCCTTGTTGAGGTCTTACTCCAAAGGTACGGCCTCTAGCACATGACCATTCCTCACTCAAGTCATTGACACCCTCGTCGATGTACGTGTTGAAAGAAGAAATTCCACTATCTCTCAAACGAAATGAGGTTTTTGAACTCCTATATAACAGAGTTTCATTGATGCCAAAGGGGGTTTTCCTCAAACGATTGGAACCAGAATAAAATAAAAAAAAGAATGAAAGAGTCAATCTATCTTAGTCAAGGCGCTCGCTCTGCCACAAAGGGAGGCACTGGCAAAATCTAAATAGAAAAGAGATGTTTCCAATTAAACCATAGATGTCCACTTCATACTTATAGTATTCTATTTCGGCTTGCTTGGGTTCATTCAAGGCATCTTCATATCTATTAAAGAAATCAATCAGCTCCTAATTAGGTCCCCCAAGGCGAGCGAAGTGACGTTTTTATTTCTCTTCCTCCGGTCAGAAAAAAAAGATTTCTAGGACCGGATGCATAACAAGAAAAGACAGAATAGTAGTGGTGCCTGCGCGCAAACAATCTTAGAACTGAGCTCTTGTAAAGGTGGGCGTTCCTACGCTCAAAGCCCATATCTCAGATGCATGCCCATTGGAATAGCCCATCACCAGGATGAAATTATCCATTTAGCGCAGTTCCCCTTTCCTCTCTTCTTATATAAACTTCACATCCTAAACATCAAAAGGAAGGGAGAAGCGAACTCGACCTGGTGGTTTTTTATCATTTCATTGACCTTCGAACCGCTCTTGCCCTCCCCTTTCACTTTCTTTCCTAAATGTGTGATTGATACCAATCCCTATGTTGTACACTCTTCCACTAACTAGAGAGAACCATGCCTGAAGTAGAAAGAACCAATTACAAGTGTTCATAGTGGTCTAAGAAAATCAACCCTGACCGTGAAGGTTCCTAGTGTTGATACCAGTTGTTGGAGATAATGGAAGGAAGCAACAAAACAGAGAGAGGATCCAGTGTAATCTTAACTACATCTCAGCTCTTATACAAAAGCTTATGTTACAATACATGGTACCAGTGTCAGGACCCCGACTCGATGTCACATCGATCTAGCCGGTAACACCTCATATCACTTTGCGGCCTCACGCACGGTATCCCCACGGGTGTCGCCTTACCTTTGCCCAGGACCGTTTGCGCCTTTTGGCTCACGTATATGATAGTGTTGCTAGCATCCATATGATAAGGAGCCCGGGCTGACATGACTAGTCGTAAACCCAAAGTGGCACAGACTTACAGGGACAGGCATCCATGACCCAGCTTCGAACGTGTCGGTCATCAGCAAGTGGGTCCGGGCTGTAGCACTGGGCTAGCAGGACTCCGGTAAACCGGGCTGTAGCGGGCTAACAGGACTCCGGTACTCAATGCGTGACATTTCCCCGAAGGGACAGACACAGGAACGAAGGACACATGGCGGCCAGCCTAAGTGTTCCAGAGCAGTAGCAAGCTACCATGGCTCAGTGGTAACACTAGGAGACATTTCCCGGTAAGAGAGGCTACTAAAGATAAACAACTAGGTAGTCAGATCCCACACATACCAAGCATTTCAATCATACACACAATATGCTCGATATGTGCAAATACAACGAAGCATCACAACATGACTCTACGATACAAGTACTTTATTTAAGGCTCAGGGAGCCATACATAACATACACAAAGGAACGGGTCACACGACCCAGCATTCAAGTCATACAGTCATACAAACCAGCAGCGGAAGTAACTTGTCTGAGTACAGACAACTAGTAAAATAAAAGAGGCTTGGAAAGCCTAACTATACTACGTGGTCCTTCACAAGCTCAGGGTCACCACCTGGGCCTTTAGCCTACTCGTTGATGTCAACGTCTACGTAGAACCCATCAGAAGGGGTTGCAGCGTCTTCTGTAAAAATGTAAATTATAGCAACATGAGTACAAAGGTACTCAGCAAGACTTACATCAGATCCTACATACATGCATATTGTCAAGAAGGGTTGGTGGAGTTATTGCAGCAAGCCAGCTTTGACTCTTGGCTAGACTATCCTACGATACTTCAACTTGAAATGGTTTTGCGCACACGAGTCCACTACTCACCACTTCAATACACTACTGAGGATCCGCCTCCGTCTTCCTACGGAAGAGCCATCCTCGGCACTCACACTTATCTTGAGGCTTTTAGTAGTTTCCATTTACTTGTCTATGAACTGTATAGGCAACCAAGTAGTCCTTTACCGCGGACGCGGCTATTCGAATAGGTTATGATAACCCTGCAGGGGTGTACTTCTTCATACACGCTCTCACCACTTACCGCCGTTTACACGACATGTACTCGGCAACCTTCAAGCGGAAGCCCAACGTGGGTGTCGGCCACGACCTACCTAATCACCTAAGCCTCCAGTCCAGGTTTATCGCCTATCCAGGTTCCATCCGCAGGGAGTCCGGCCGAGGTTTCCCATACGGCCCCGAACGATGTGAACAGGGTTCCCGAGATACCTAACGGGTATTCGGTACACCGTGCCACGTACCTACCGCATCCCAGCCCACCCCTACGGTCAGCGCTGTCCACGGCCTCCAGTAGGCTACAAACACCAGAAACTACTTGCAACTCCTGGACAGAGAGCTAGGGTGAATAAGAAGTCGAGCGGGGTCATATTTCAGGGCCCAATGCATGGTAGTAGCTGTATCTTAAATCACGCATACAGATCTCAGTGCTTAAGGTCGGCTTCAATGAAACAACCCACCATGTACTCCTACATGGCCTCTCATCGATACCTTTACCAAATCGTGTTCACCACACCACTCTCATTACCGAGATAAACATTTCACTCTAGCCCATCACCCAGATGAACCAGACCTGACACAACTCTAAGCATAGCAGGCATAGCAAGGTAGGAACAACACATACATATGGCTCAAACAACTCCTACACATGCTAGTGGGTTTCATCTAGTTACTGTGGCAATGACAGGTCATGCAGAGGAAATGGGTTCAACTACCGTAGCACACAGCAGTTTGAAACGCGTTGTCTTAATGCAGTAAAAGAGAGCAGGAGCGAGAACATGGGATTGTATCGATATGATCAAATGGTTGGTTGCTTGCCTGATGGTTCGATGCACTGATACGGTTCTTCGTTAGGGTAATCACGGTACTCCTCGGAGGCAGAACCTGTCACAAAGGACACCGATACACAACCATCACCAAACAATGTGCAACAATATGATGCATGCATGAAACATGGCAATATGAGTGTGTTGGGCTAATGCAACTAAAACCAGAAGGGTTTGAACCAATTTGAATCAAAGATTCAAATTTCAAACTCAAGCATGGCCTTTTAAAGTGCTTTTCCTTGTTCTTCTTTAAACACCAATTTAACTTGTTTGATCATGCATGAAAATAGTACAGATGGATAGATTGGATTTTTCTGATCATTTTTCATATATAATTTGTCTGATTTGGAGTTACAGAATAAAAGTTATGAATTTTTGAAGTTTAAATAATATTCTGGAATTTCCTGATTTAATTAAATCCAGAAATATATATATTGCGCCAGCATGACGTCAGCATGACGTCAGTGGTCAGCTGCGGCTGGCTGGGGTCAAACCTGACGTGTGGGGTCCACACGTTAGTGACAGGGGGGGTTTAACAGGGTTAATTTAATCCTAGTTAGGAGTTAGTGGTGCTCGGGCCCACTGGTCAGTGTCAGGGGGGTTAACTAACAGTGATTAGCGCTAATCTAACCACCTGGCCGACGGGGCCCACGCGTCAGTGACCCTGGGGGGGTCAAAGCCCAGGTCGAACAGGTCAAACCCACCGGCGACATGACGCCGGCGAGGCCCGAGACGGCGGCGCGATACGGAAACGCGCTACAGGGCACGGGCGAGGCCGTGCTTGGGCTCGTTGGAGAGCCCTTGCTCCCGCGCGTCGAGCGGTGGTGGTGGCCGTGCCTGTGGTGGCCGGTACCGACGACGGCGAGCTCGTGAGCGGCGGCCGGAGTTCGCGTGTGGTTGGGATCGGTGCTGCTGCTCACAGGCGAGGGAGCTGAGGCGCTGGAGGGGCTCTACGGGTCGCGGCAAGCACAACGGGTGCACGCCCGTGACCAAATGGTCACCGGGGCTTCGCCGGCGACGAGCCCGTGCGGCGGAGCGTCTCGGCTCCGGTAGAGGGGCGGCTAGAGCTCGAAATCAAACATGGGGTTAGGGGGAAACGAAGCAGGGGCTCACGGGGATCATGCAGGGAGGGTCAGCGAGCTCGGGGAAGCACGAACGGCGGCGAATCGACGGCGACCATCGGCGGCGGTCGAGGATGAAGACGATGGCGTGGAGGCGATGCAGAGCTTCCCGAGGGGCTTGGCTTGGTGGGGAGGAAGAGGGGGTCGCGGCGGAGCTCCTGAGCTCAGCGGAGGGGCGAGGGGTGGCCGGTGGCGGCTGCTATGGCGAACGGCGGCGATGGTGGCGTTCGGACACGAGAGAGGGAGAGCGAGGGAGAGGAGGGGAAGAACCGAAGGAGAGTGAGAGAGAGCAGGGGGAGGGCGTGGCGTCGTTCCAGGCCATCCAGACGAGGAGGGGAGGGGCAGGCAGGCAGGCGAGCTGGTGGCGTGGCGCGGTGGCGCGCGCGCGCGCCGGGCACACTCCCCTCCCTCTGTCGAGGACGAAGACGACAGAGGAGGGAGGCGGGCTGGGCCGCCTGCTGGCTGGGCCGGCCAGCTGGCTGGGCCGGACAGGGAGGAGCCCAGGTAAGCTCCTCCTTTTATTTATTTTTGTTTTTCTAATTTCTGACATTTGTTTTGATTTAAATAAAATATTAAATCATTTTATAACCTTATGCCAATTTTTGCAGGAGCTAGATATATTATTCCAGAGCTCCCCAACAGGTGGCATAATTTTTGGACATATATTAATATATATAACTAATATATTTCCAATGCAAATATTTATGCATTAATTCCAAATGCCCAAAATAAATACTTATGAGCTCTTAAAAATATTGGTTTGATTTTTATCTCTGTCCAATATTTTCATAGAGCAACATGAGCATTTTCTTGGACCTTTTTGGAGAAATTTTTATTTGGGTCATTTTCAGAAACGATTCTGAGGGTTTCACAAATCCCCATTTCAAGTTTCTGATGAAAGAGTAAACATGATGCAACACTCTAATGCATGACTAGCTAGGGTGTGACAACTCACCCCCACTCAAAAGAATCTCGTCCCGAGATTTGGGTTCCTCCGGGAAGAAGGCGGGATACTCGAGTCGAAGACGATCCTCCCTTTCCCAAGTTGCTTCATCCTCAGAATGGTGCGACCATTGTACTTTGAGAAACTTGATATTATGACGTCGAGTGGTACGCTCGGCCTGATCGAGGATACGAATGGGGTACTCTCGATATGTAAGATTATCTTGGAGATCAAGCGTTTCGTGGTTCACTCCATGGATAGGATCCGAGAAGCAACGCCTGAGTTGAGAAACGTGGAAGACATCGTGGACTCTGGAGAGGTGCGGAGGTAGTTCCAACTGGTAGGCAACTTCTCCTCGTTTGGCGAGAATGCGAAAAGGTCCAATGTAACGAGGAGCCAATTTGCCTTTGATACCGAAACGATGGGTTCCCTTCAGAGAGGTGACCCGAAGATAAGCCTTCTCATCAACCTCGAAAGTCATAGCCTTATGTTTTCGGTCATATTGACTCTTTTGACGAGATTGGGCTGTTTTCAACTTTTCACGAACGATACGAACTTGTTCTTCTGCTTCCTGAATCATATCGGGCCAAAGAATTGTCTTTCCCCGGTCTCTGACCAGTTAAGGGGTGTTCGACACCGTCGTCCATAGAGAACTTCAAAAGGGGCTTTACCCAAGCTAGATTGATAGCTGTTGTTGTAAGCGAATTCGGCAAATGGAAGGCACTTCTCCCAGTCCATTCCGAATGAGATAACAGAGGCTCGAAGCATGTCTTCTAGAATCTGGTTGACGCGTTCCACTTGACCACTCGACTGAGGGTGGAAGGCGGTGCTAAAGGAGAGACGGGTCCCCATAGCATTTTGGAAGCTTTCCCAAAATCGAGAGGTGAAAAGACTTCCTCGATCCGAGTTAATTTCCAAAGGAACACCATGGAGGGACACTATTCGGGAGATGTATAAGTCTGCCAGCTGACTAGCGGTTATACTCTCACGAACAGGTAAGAAATGGGCTACTTTGGAAAGACGATCGACAACGACGAAGATAGCATTATTCCCTCTCTTGGTTCTGGGAAAACCGGTAATGAAATCCATACCAATTTTATCCCATTTCCATTCAGGAATAGCTAAGGGTTGAAGGGTGCCAGCAGAACGTTGATGCTCTGCTTTTACACGACGACAGACGTCGCAATTAGCAATATACTGAGCAATTTCTCTCTTCATCCTAGTCCACCAGAACCTCTGGCGTAGGTCCTGATACATCTTAGTACTACCGGGATGAATGGAGAGAGGAGATTCATGAGCTTCCTTAAGGATCAATCGTCTCAGGTTTCGCACTTTGGGAACCACTAGTCGATTCCCGAAGTATACGACCCCTTGATCATTAGTGGAGAAGCAATTCGCAATTCCTTTCTGGATGTTTCTCTTTATGCGGGAAATTCCCGGATCTACCTTCTGTGCTTTGATAATCTGATCCGTAAGGGTAGGTTTTTCCACCAAGGTGGACAGAAAACCTTGAGGAACAATGTGAAGGTTAAGCTTCCGAAATTCCTCATGGAGAAGCGGTTGACTTTGTTGTAACTTCAGGTTGTTACAATAAGATTTACGACTTAGCGCATCAGCCATGACGTTGGCTTTCCCTGGGGTGTAGGTTATTCCTAAGTCGAAGTCTGTGATCAACTCAACCCAACGTCTTTGCCTGAGATTCAGATCCGGTTGGGTGAAAATGTACTTCGGACTTTGGTGATCAGTGAATATTTCGCAACGGTTACCGAGGAGGTAATGTCGCCAGGTCTTAAGTGCATAGACTACGGCTGCAAGCTCTAGGTCATGAGTAGGATAATTCTCCTCATGTGGGTGCAATTGGCGTGAAGCATAAGCAATTACGTGTCGATCTTGCATTAGAATGCAACCTAGTCCTTGTCGCGAGGCGTCGCAGTAGATAACAAAGTCATTGGAGAAGTCTGGCGGTACCAGTACGGGAGCAGAGGTCAGGCGTCTTTTCAGTTCCTGAAAGCTGTGCTCACATTGTGGAGTCCATTCGAACTTCTTATCTTTCTTGAGGAGTTCGGTTAGAGGTTTGGCAACTTTGGAGAAGTTCTCGACAAAGCGACGACAATAGCTCGCTAAGCCCAGAAAACTCCAAACTTGCTTGACCGATTCAGGTGGAGTCCAATTAAGGACGGCTTGAACTCGCTCAGGGTTAACAGCAATACCTTTACCAGATATTACATGACCCAGATAGGTCACTTCTGACAACCAGAATTCACATTTAGAAAATTTGGCATAAAGGCGATGCTCTCGAAGTTTCTTCAACACTAGCCTTAGATGTTCGGCATGTTCTTCCTCGTTCTTGGAGTAGATGAGTATATCATCGAGGTAAACAACGACGAATTTATCCAAATACTCCATGAAGATTGAGTTCATTAACCGAGAAAAGGTGGCTGGAGCGTTGGTTAAACCGAAGGACATGACAGTGTACTCGTATTGGCCATAACGAGTAACAAAGGCCGTTTTAGGAATGTCCCCGTTTCTGATTTTGATTTGATGGTAGCCCAACCTCAAATCCATCTTGGAGAAGACTGAGGATCCAGCAAGCTGATCATAAAGGTCGTTGATCCTGGGGAGCGGATATTTGTTCTTGATTGTGACCAAATTGACAGGTCGGTAATCTACAACCATCCGGTCCGTACCATCCTTCTTCTTGACGAATAGGACGGGGCAAGCCCACGGAGATGAACTAGGGCGGATGAAACCCTTTTTCAAGGACTCATTGAGTTGTTTCTTAAGCTCGGCTAGTTCTAGTGGTGCCATCTTATAAGGTCTTCTAGCAATCGGAACGGTTCCTGGGATGAGGTCTATTACGAACTCAACATCCCTGTCAGGTGGAACACCTGGCAATTCCTCTGGGAAGACATCCGGGAAGTCACGGACTTCCGGCACGTCCTCAAGGTCTGGCAAAGGGCTGGCGTTAAGAGAATATAATTGTCGCTTGGCTATTCGGGTTAAGACATTGACTATCTTGCCCGAAGGGTGAGTGAGTTGAACAGTCCTAGAGAAGCAATCAATTTGGGCATGATGAGCCGACATCCAGTCCATACCCAGAATGATATTAATATCTGAAGATTTAAGGGCTATCAAAGACGCGAGGAAAACAAGTCTGTCGACTTGGATTTCATTTCCATGGCTTACTCTAGAAGTTTTCCATTTGGATCCCGGAGTTTGAATTACCATAGAGGTTGGCATATCACCGAATGCGACGTTATGCAAACGAGCATAATTTTCGGATATAAAAGAATGAGAGGCTCCTGTATCGAAAAGAACAGATGCCGGGTGGCAATTAACAAGAAGCGTACCGAGAACGACGTTGGGATCCTCTTGAGCTTCTTCGGCAGAGATAAAGTTGACATGGCCACGTGAGGCGGTGACCGGCTTGGCGTGGAATACTTTTCCTGTCGGCTTGCCACGGCCAACAGCTTTAGCAGACTGGTTGGGGTTGGTCTGGGGACACTCACGCATATAGTGGCCAGATTCCCCACACTTGAAACAAGTCACGGAACTGGTACGTGGAGGAGCATTATTGGTTGGACCCCCATAGGGCTTGGCTGGAATAGACTGTTGAACAGGGCGAGGCGCCTGGAAAGATGGCCTCGGTGTGAACCTGGGTGGCAGGGCGGTGTTGGGCACCCACACGCGGCGCTTCTGAGGACCAGCACCGGACGAGGAACCCATGTCACGGCCATGCTTGCATGTTGCGTCATAGTCAGTCTGACCAGTTTCAGCACTGATGGCTTCGTTGACAAGTTTCTGAAAAGATGTGCACTCATGCAGACGGAGGTCACGGCGAAGCTCAGGACTAAGGCCCTTACGGAACCTTGCTTGCTTCTTGGCGTCAGTAGAAACTTCCTCGGTTGCATATCGTGCGAGGTTACCAAACTCCCTGCTGTAAGCATCCACAGAAAGTCGGCCCTGAGTGAAACTGCAAAATTCCTCACGTTTACGGTCCATGAGACCCTCCGGAATGTGATGTTCACGGAAAGCCTCGCTGAATTCAGCCCAAGTAGTGACATGGCCCGCTGGGCGCATAGCTCCATAATTCTCCCACCATAGACTGGTGGGGCCTTCAAGATGATATGCAGCAAAGGTGACCTTGTCAGCCTCCGCTACCAGCGCGGAACGCAGTTTGTGAGAGATACTGCGAAGCCAGTCATCAGCGTCGAGAGGCTCGACGGAGTGGTGGAACGTGGGTGGATGTAATTTGATGAAATCACTGAGTGACACCACGTTAGTCCTCTGATGGTGTGCTGTGTTCTGTTCAATACGCTCCAACAAACGGTTGGTCTCCCGCTTGTTTCTCTCAGCTTCCATCATAACCTCGGCTAGGGAAGGAGGATGAGGCAGATTTGCATCCCTGACTTCACTGCCTTCGGCCTGCTCTTGCGGAGCAGGGTTAGTGCGCGTGTTGACCATCCTAGGTAAACAAGACAATAATTTAGTCAGAATGATAAATTCCGACATAGGATACCAAATGTAAAGGATAACTCGAAATGCAAGATGATCATCCGTATGACATGGTAGATACAGAAACTGCTTCTTTATTCCATCATCATACACACCATACAGGGTTTAGTACAAGACCAAACAAAGTACTATTACGGTGAAAAGAGGATTACATCTCATTGGAGGCATTCCAAGCTCCTATACATTATTTTCTACTCCTCCGGAAAGAGTACAAACAAGGTCATATCCCACGGTCATGCGGGACGATAGACGACACAGCTAGTGCAAACTAGTGATACTACCACTAGCTCAGACCGATCCGTAGTAGTCCTCGTAGAAGTCACCTCCATAGCCTGGAAGCTCAACATGATCATCCGGAAACAGACGATCTCGCGGAGCTTGTGGACCATAGGGGCTAGGATGAGGCCTTGGACCAACAGACGGTGGCCTGCGGGGACCGCGAGGTGGGGTGATGCCTCCTACATCACGCCAACCCATCACGTCTGGCAGAGCAGATCTCACAGGATAGAGATCGCGCATATCTGAATATCCAGCTTGCACCGCTGGTGCGAACCGAGTCAATGTGGCCCAGTGGTCAGCACGGGTATTGAAGAGCTCTAACCTCAAGGCCCGATTTTCACGGTCCTTATCCTCGAGCATCTCAGCAGTGGTGCGAGTCCGTGAATCCTCCTGAGTGGGGTCAGCATAGATAGCCTGGAGATACCCTTGTGCTCCCGGAAGTGATGCTGGCATATACCGGAAATCAGAGTCCCGAAATAGTCCAGATCTGACTCGCATGATGGTCATCATAGAGTAGGCGGCGTCCTGCACAGCCATCTCAATAGTAACCCCGAGTCCATAGGAGCAGTGAAGGGGCTCGGTGGACCCAGGATAAGATGGAAATATCCTGACAGTGCAGAGATACTGGCTTTGATTAAAGTCTCGGAATTGCTCTTCGAACGTGTACTCAGGATACCAGCGGTATCCAGCCTCAGTCATTACCCTGACCAACTTGGCAGTATGGCCGGGTACATCTAGGCATCGAGTCAGGCGAACCACTTGATTGAGGTCGCGAGTGGCCATCTGAAAGCACAATCATAATGCAAAGGCATTAGAATTTCTAGCAAAATTTCGGCAGCATAACAGCTGTAAATGCTCAAGAAGGATTTTGAGACATTTGAGAAAGGATTTCATACACACTCAACATCATCATATCAAATTCTGAGTCCATCCTAGCAACATAATATGGTAGAAGAACTGAACTAGGCTTGTATCCATCATACCTATAAGGTACTACTGATTAGTAACACGTGATCCTGATAGAGAGAATAGATCCTAATTCCTTAACCCCCGGTGGAAGAATGGACTGACTCAGATCAGAATGTCATAAGATAAAGGAGTAAAAAGAGCCTTACGTTCCAACCCACAAACAATTCCCCTACATATAACTAAAGAATTTCTAGACTCAACATCGACCAGTTTGGCTTGGAGAACCTACAGGCAGTCCGGCTCTGATGCCAACGCTGTCAGGACCCCGACTCGATGTCACATCGATCTAGCCGGTAACACCTCATATCACTTTGCGGCCTCACGCACGGTATCCCCACGGGTGTCGCCTTACCTTTGCCCGGGACCGTTTGCGCCTTTTGGCTCACGTATATGATAGTGTCGCTAGCATCCATATGATAAGGAGCCCGGGCTGACATGACTAGTCATAAACCCAAAGTGGCACAGACTTACAGGGACAGGCATCCATGACCCAGCTTCGAACGTGTCGGTCATCAGCAAGTGGGTCCGGGCTGTAGCACTGGGCTAGCAGGACTCCGGTAAACCGAGCTGTAGCGGGCTAACAGGACTCCGGTACTCAATGCGTGACATTTCCCCGAAGGGACAGACACAGGAACGAAGAAGGACACATGCCGGCCAGCCTAAGTGTTCCAGAGCAGTAGCAAGCTACCATGGCTCAACGGTAACACTAGGAGACATTTCCCGGTAAGAGAGGCTACTAAAGATAAACAACTAGGTAGTCAGATCCCACACATACCAAGCATTTCAATCATACACACAATATGCTCGATATGTGCAAATACAACGAAGCATCACAACATGACTCTACGATACAAGTACTTTATTTAAGGCTCAGGGAGCCATACATAACATACACAAAGGAACGGGTCACACAACCCAGCATTCAAGTCATACAGTCATACAAACCAGCAGCGGAAGTAACTTGTCTGAGTACAGACAACTAGTAAAATAAAAGAGGCTTGGAAAGCCTAACTATACTACGTGGTCCTTCACAAGCTCAGGGTCACCACCTGGGCCTTTAGCCTACTCGTTGATGTCAACGTCTATGTAGAACCCATCAGAAGGGGTTGCAGCGTCTTCTGTAAAAATGTAAATTATAGCAACATGAGTACAAAGGTACTCAGCAAGACTTACATCAGATCCTACATACATGCATATTGTCAAGAAGGGTTGGTGGAGTTATTGCAGCAAGCCAGCTTTGACTCTTGGCTAGACTATCCTACGATACTTCAACTTGAAATGGTTTTGCGCACACGAGTCCACTACTCACCACTTCAATACACTACCAAGGATCCGCCTCCGTCTTCCTACGGAAGAGCCATCCTCGGCACTCACACTTATCTTGAGGCTTTTAGTAGTTTCCATTTACTTGTCTATGAACTGTATAGGCAACCAAGTAGTCCTTTACCGCGGACGCGGCTATTCGAATAGGTTATGATAACCCTGCAGGGGTGTACTTCTTCATACACGCTCTCACCACTTACCGCCGTTTACACGACATGTACTCGGCAACCTTCAAGCGGAAGCCCAACGTGGGTGTCGGCCACGACCTACCTAATCACCTAAGCCTCCAGTCCAGGTTTATCGCCTATCCAGGTTCCATCCGCAGGGAGTCCGGCCGAGGTTTCCCATACGGCCCCGAACGATGTGAACAGGGTTCCCGAGATACCTAACGGGTATTCGGTACACCGTGCCACGTACCTACCGCATCACAGCCCACCCCTACGGTCAGCGCTGTCCACGGCCCCCAGTAGGCTACAAACACCAGAAACTACTTGCAACTCCTGGACGGAGAACTAGGGTGAATAAGAAGCCGAGATGCATGGTAGTAGCTGATTCTTAAATCACACATACAGATCTTAGTGCTTAAGGTCGGCTTCAATGAAACAACCCACCATGTACTCCTACATGGCCTCTCATCGATACCTTTACCAAATCGTGTTCACCACATCACTCTCATTACCGACATAATCATTTCACTCTAGCCCATCACCCAGATGAACCAGACCTGACACGACTCTAAGCATAGCAGGCATAGCAAGGTAGGAACAACACATACATATGGCTCAAACAACTCCTACACATGCTAGTGGGTTTCATCTAGTTACTGTGGCAATGACAGGTAATGCAGAGGAAATGGGTTCAACTACCATAGCACACAGCAGTTTGAAACGCGTTGTCTTAATGCAGTAAAAGAGAGCAGGAGCGAGAACATGGGATTGTATCGATATGATCAAATGGTTGGTTGCTTGCCTGATGGTTCGATGCACTGATACGGTTCTTCGTTAGGGTAATCACGGTACTCCTCGGAGGCAGAACCTGTCGCAAAGGACACCGATACACAACCATCACCAAACAATGTGCAACAATATGATGCATGCATGAAACATGGCAATATGAGTGTGTTGGGCTAATGCAACTAAAACCAGAAGGGTTTGAACCAATTTGAATCAAAGATTCAAATTTCAAACTCAAGCATGGCCTTTTAAAGTGCTTTTCCTTGTTCTGCTTTAAACACCAATTTAACTTGTTTGATCATGCATGAAAATTGTACAGATGGATAGATTGGATTTTTCTGATCATTTTTCATATATAATTTGTCTGATTTGGAGTTACAGAATAAAAGTTATGAATTTTTGAAGTTTAAATAATATTCTGGAATTTCCTGATTTAATTAAATCCAGAAATATATATATTGCGCCAGCATGACGTCAGCATGACGTCAGTGGTCAACTGCGGCTGGCTGGGGTCAAACCTGACGTGTGGGGTCCACACGTCAGTGACAGGGGGGGTTTAACAGGGTTAATTTAATCCTAGTTAGGAGTTAGTGGCGCTGGGGCCCACTGGTCAGTGTCAGGGGGGTTAACTAACAGTGATTAGCGCTAATCTAACCACCTGGCCGACGGGGCCCACGCGTCAGTGACCCTGGGGGGGTCAAACCCCAGGTCGAACAGGTCAAACCCACCGACGACATGACGCCGGCGAGGCCCGAGACGGCGGCGCGATACGGAAACGCGCTACAGGGCACGGGCGAGGCCGTGCTTGGGCTCGTTGGAGAGCCCTTGCTCCCGCGCGTCGAACGGTGGTGGTGGCCGTGCCTGTGGTGGCCGGTACCGACGACGGCGAGCTCGTGAGCGGCGGCCGGAGTTCGGGTGCGGTCGGGATCGGCGCTGCTGCTCGCAGGCGAGGGAGCTGAGGCGCTGGAGGGGCTCTACGGGTCGCGGCAAGCACAACGGGTGCACGCCCGTGACCAAATGGTCACCGGGGCTTCGCCGGCGACGAGCCCGTGCGGCGGAGCGTCTCGGCTCCGGTAGAGGGGCAGCTAGAGCTCGAAATCGAACACGGGGTTAGGGGGAAACGAAGCAGGGGCTCACGGGGATCATGCAGGGAGGGTCAGCGAGCTGGGGGAAGCACGAACGGCGGCGAATCGACGGCGACCATCGGCGGCGGTCGAGGACGAAGACGATGGCGTGGAGGCGATGCAGAGCTTCCCGAGGGGCTTGGCTTGGTGGGGAGGAAGAGGGGGTCGCGGCGGAGCTCCTGAGCTCAGCGGAGGGGCGAGGGGTGGCCGGTGGCGGCTACTATGGCGAACAGCGGCGATGGTGGCGTTCGGACACGGGAGAGGGAGAGCGAGGGAGAGGAGGGGAAGAACCGAGGGAGAGTGAGAGAGAGCAGGGGGAGGGCGTGGTGTCGTTCCAGGCCATCCAGACGAGGAGGGGAGGGGCAGGCAGGCAGGCGAGCTGGTGGCGTGGCGCGGTGGCGCGCGCGCGCGCCGGGCACACTCCCCTCCCTCTGTCGAGGACGAAGACGAGAGAGGAGGGAGGCGGGCTGGGCCGCCTGCTGGCTGGGCCGGCCAGCTGGCTGGGCCGGACAGGGAGGAGCCCAGGTAAGCTCCTCCTTTTATTTATTTTTGTTTTTCTAATTTCTGACATTTGTTTTGATTTAAATAAAATATTAAATCATTTTATAACCTTATGCCAATTTTTGCAGGAGCTAGATATATTATTCCAGAGCTCCCCAACAGGTGGCATAATTTTTGGACATATATTAATATATATAACTAATATATTTCCAATGCAAATATTTATGCATTAATTCCAAATGCCCAAAATAAATACTTATGAGCTCTTAAAAATATTGGTTTGATTTTTATCTCTGTCCAATATTTTCAGAGAGCAACATGAGCATTTTCTTGGACCTTTTTGGAGAAATTTTTATTTGGGTCATTTTCAGAAATGATTCTGAGGGTTTCACAAATCCCCATTTCAAGTTTCTGATGAAAGAGTAAACATGATGCAACACTCTAATGCATGACTAGCTAGGGTGTGACAACCAGTCCAATTTATAGAAAATAGCAAACCGACACAAAGTCATTATCGACTCAAGTAACAACTATTTCTATTTTGTTCACAGCTCATTCCTAGCTAAGACATAATGGTGGGTAGGCAAACAACTTGATTCAGGTCAATACAATACTCTTCTTCGAATTTGCAAGCTTGGGACACAAGCATAAACTGAAAAAGAAGTAAGACCAGGTACACTGCTAAACATAAGTATAAAGAGGTGGAAGGCTGGGTGTGCTTGTGCTCACCTACAGGTTTGTCCCAGCATACAGTATCGAAAAAGACTGTCTCTTATTTTTGATTTGTCTGAATCAGCGTATATTAACTAATACTACTTTATCCAGTCAATAATGAATTGAAAGGTCGTCTTTAATTCAAAAGTTCATAAGCAAGCAAGGAACGGAAGGCATGCTAACTACACTACTAGAGTCAAGAAAAAAAACGACACTACAAACCAAACTACTTGAGTAAGAATCAAAGCTTATTGAAGATGCTAGAAAATCTATGAACAAGTACCAGGTTAGTAATTAGATTGTGATATCTTCTGCAGCGTTTTCTCTCTGTTGCTATTCTCAGCACTTTGGAAAGTATCTATGCAAAGGAATTAGTATTAAGAATAGCTTCGTTTGGTGCAAATGTAATATAAAAAAGGCATTCCCCTATATGCTGTTAGATGTACTGCAAAAAGGTCAAGTTAAAGAAATATTAGGAAAATTGTTTCGGCTGTCTGTGCTATCATTTTTCTGGAAGCTTTTAAGCCTGTTGTCCAGATGCTGCTGCCTAAAAGTAGTTCTTTTAAATTGTTTTCTTGTGGTCTTGTTCTCTGTATTGTTTTTGGAAACAAAGTACTATATATTGTTCATGTGCTAAACTTCATAGTTGGAGGTAGCACAGCAGCAGCAGCTACTCTCACCAGGTGCCTTTCGCCAAGGATACCGTCAACCGATTAAACCTTTGCTAATGGTGGAATTGCGAAACCTTTGCCCATGCCGAAAAAGAAGCCAAGTCCGATTCAATAATTACCTTTCTTTTGTCTCTATCTTTGGACTGAATCAGAATCAGAAGAAAAGCAAGGCTATCCTTCGTTGCACACCTAATGGAAAGCACTGGCTAGATTTCCGATGAAGGAAGCCGTCTACTAATCGGAATACTACAGCAGAGGACAAAACTAGGGACTTCGAAAACGAGGATAGTTTGCCAGGTAGGGATACCGTTGTTCGAATTGAAAAAAGATACCTTTCCCAGAGAGATAGGATTCGAAAACAAACCATTCATGAAACTCATGCAGGAGCATGCGGTGGTCACATTAATGGACATGCGCTAGCTAAGAGAACTTCTTAAGTTAGGGTACTATTCTATTGGCTGGCTTACTATGGGGAAGGGGAGAAGGCAAGCCGCGTATGGATTGATCCCTAATTCAGTTCTTTTTTCGTGGTTTTCTTTCCATCTCACAACTTCCATTTCTTGAGCCGACCTTGCCCGCAGGAGGTATGATTCTGATCTTTGATTCGAATTGGATTTTTTGTCTTAAAGTGAGGGCGATGAGTGGGGAAGGAATATGACGATTTTATTAGTGTGTAAGGTGGCCCCGAGAGCTGAACCAAAGCCGGCCGTTTCGAGACCAGGGAGCTTTAACAGTTTCTACTTAAACTATGTGTTCAGCTATGTGTTCAGATTATGCTATTTTATTAGTAGCTTTCGGTCTCGATTCGCCCTTACCTCGGAGGGATCAACTACTTCGCTTAGGCAAAAGATTGAAAAAGTCTGTATCTGTCTACATGTGCCTCCGTCTATGTTACCCCTTCCCCGGAAAGGAGATTATACGTTTAGTAAAAAAAATGAGAATAAAAAATCAAAAAGAAAGAAGAGAAAGAACTGGGAGTTGGCGCCTACATAACAGGTAGCTTGCTTACCAAGCCGTTCTGGCAAGCTCCTATAGTTCTCTTATTACTCTTGACTTGACTTATTAATAAGAAAACTACTCACTAACAAAATGAAAGACGATCTAGAATCTACCCAAGAAGATAGAGAGTCCCACATACGAGAAAAGGTCACAAATGGAGTTGAACCAAGTAACATTGCAAAGGCATAATGATAGTAGGGTCGGGATATCCGCGCCCTCCGAACCGGACGTGAGGGTCTCCCCTCATCCGGCTCTCCGCAGGGGAATCTCCACTCACTGCTTCCCCTAATATCCTCCCTTTACCACATCATGGGGGTTTACAGGAGATCCCAGAGACTCACTCGGAAAGGCTGCTATACCAAACATTATTACTTAACTACAAAGAAAGAAAAGACTATAGTAGTCACTAGACTGACTATAGTAGTCCGTCTGGCTGCTCTTGCTTAAATCATTACTCTTCATTCTCCCGTGCTCTAGCAATTGCGCTCCCTAGACCACTACCATTTAGTTAGGTAGGGACAATCAATCCATAGTTACGGGAATAACGGAATGCATGGGGATAAAAAAATAGAAAAACGCAGATTTTCTATGAAATCCTTTCTTTCCATAGATGTATCTGGTCTAAGACGGTACAGTACTCTACGAGAGGAATGCAATGGGATGGATGGTAGAGGGCTGCCTGCGCCCAAAAGCGATGATTCACTTGTCCCCTTGTCTATAGGGACATTGTGGCATACAACCGCCACGACTCCCGCGTTATAGCCGCCCCTTTCTCTCTTTCTTTTGACTGCCTCGTGGACGGACGAAAGAAGGGAAGTTACAGAAGGGGGCAGTGAAGGATCGCCAAGTAGACAGCAAGCCCCCACCCCGTCAGTCCTGTGTTGCCGTAGCGTGCCCTACTTCAATAAGGTATTACCTCGCCGATTTCAAAGGGGATGGGATTGGATTCATTCACTTGCATTCCTGCTAGCACTACAAAAAGCTCCGGTCTTAACGCCCCTACGGAAGCTGTGCAGCCTTTCCTCGGGTTCGTAGAGTCGGGTTTCCTGTTTACCCACAACGGAGGAGCCGCCCCCACCAACCAAAGCAGGTAGGTGGACACGGTTCATAACGCACTCTTCGCACAACAGATCCACTTTGAAGTTGACTTATTCGCTCGGCCAATCGTCGGAATGTGTACGAGATACCATAAGGGCCCAATATCTCAATAGCACCCTTGTCTAAAGCTTTGAATGAGATTGAATATCCGAAACGCAGGAACGATTTGACTAGAAAGTCATTCAAAACTTGATCGAAGAACCAGCGTTTATTGAAGAAGCTATAGAGTCGATTACAAAAAGTACTAGTTTGAAAGGATCGTTGGAATTGATCCTCTACGAGATTTACATTATACGCTAGAGAAGCACCTGAAGTACTAAACAGAATAGGTATTAGTTTTGTAATGGTTGGGGCAGCAAACTCGGATTCGGCAAGAATCTCATTTTTTGGTAGTACGAAGGGGGAATTGGCCCAAAAATTGGATAGGGGTAAAGACGCAGCCGGTGCCGGCGGCTTATTCAAGTGCCCCCCGAACCGCGCGAAATGGTCGCCTATTACACGGCTCACAAACTCTGCCTGGGGTGGGGCTACCTATTATTCATAGGCGGTACGTACGGCGCACGCAGGGCCTCGGTTTGCTGCGTGGACTGTCTATGCATTTCCTACAGAGTGTAATGGAACCCAGCTCAGCTCCGCCGGGCCAAAAGAAAAGAACAGAACAGCCGGAGGCGAATAGTAGAGTATAGCCAAGGGGCTTTCGTCATCCGTAAAGGACCTAACGGAAGACCGTGCTCCGAAGTGTGCACTTCGAGTTTTGTTTTAAGAACACTTGGCCTTACCCCTTCATTTTGAGCCATGTCTAGGTAGAATCGGCAAGATTGAACCGAGGCCCGCCCGAGCACCGCCGGGGGACAACCAGACCAACCAGTAGGCTTTCTTTCCGAAGTTTCCTCCCGGGGCCCTTAAATCATTGAATTCATAGGCATAGGGGCGTCCCAGGCAGTGGTTCATTCAATGAGAAAGAAAGACAGGAGGGCAGGATTCGTCGTGTCGGGCTAATTCATTCTGGGAAAAAAGGGGGAAGGGAGTCACCTGAGCTATGCGAAGGGAAGGAAGTCGTGGGCTGAGCCGGAGGTCACTTTTCCCGATCCAACCCGAAGGGTTTTTTCCCTCTCTCGCCCCATCATCGTACCCAGTCCTGCTATCGGCTCAGCCCTATCTATTCATCTCTTTTTTTTACATGGAGATTTTTTGGATCTCTCTTGTTCATAGATCTTGAAAGCGGATCAATAGAAATTTCTCAAAGGATCTATCTATAGAAAGATCTAGATCTCTATCATCATCTATCTCTATATCTAGATATGGAAGAACCCTCGAAGCCTGTCCCCGACGACGATGCCCCCTGGGCGAAAGGAAAGGGGCCACCATTCTCTTTATTTCCTCAATTGTTCCGATCATTTCTCTCATTCCCTTTTGTTTGTTTTTTCGGGTTGGTTCGTTTCCTCCTCCTATCTACGCAATTCTCTGTCTTCGTTCATGATCATCTTAGGCGAAAGGATAGGTATAAATTTTGTGGAGGGGCGGCTGTGAAAGGGCGATTCCCCCTTTTCCATTGAAGTAGGGAAGGGGGTGATTGATCTTTTTTTGAATCAGGCCTTACTGACCAAGTGGTGGTATAAGCTTCATTGCGGATGAAAAGAAGTCCTTGTGAGCGGAGCTACAAAAGGAAGTTCAAGCTCAAGAAATCCTCTCAATAGGGATTGGGCAAGCAAGCTGTTTGTTTATTTGATCTTACCCGGTTGTGAGACGGGACGTGAAGTCAACCAAGTACATGTGTGTTCATAGTGTCCCCAGCACCTTCCTCCTTGCTGAGTATGGATGCTGAAGTTAGCTGGAGTGTGGGGCGAGTGCGTGGTAGATGGAACTCCTATTTACCGCATTTCTTCTTGCACTTCCAACTTGAAGAGGAAGAAGCATCTCTCTTTGCATCTTCAATAGATAGGAAAAAGGATCTTGACCTGAAGCCTTCGACCAAAGAAAGGGAGACTTGGTGAAGTCAGAGGTGGTTTTCCTTCCCTAGATTCATGGAAGGACTTTTTGAAGTTTGAGTGAGGAAGGAAAGCAGGAAAGGTCCGATACAAAGGAAAGGGTTGCGAGGCTTAACGATTTAGAATATAGCTGTTGAGGTGGCACCTGTTCCCCCGGGGCAGGGGTATATGCCCGTAGCTTTCTTCTGTCACTTCTTTCAGATCAATGAAATGGAAAAGTAATATAGTAAGGGACCCTTGTTTACAAAGAAAGCTGTCACTCCAAGAACTCGAAGTCAAGCATCTTTGGGAATATCCAGATTAGTCTTCCACTAGAGAAAGGATAGGAATCTCCTTTGCTGAGTTTCTTCTCCAGCGGATGTAGCGGTAAAAGATTCTATTCTTTCCGCGGTCTAGTTACGTCTTTCCTCTCCCTATCTAAAGAGCTCTATTAACATAGACCCTCTCCTGACTCTCTATCATTTTAAGAAAGCAGCAAATCCTTCTCTCTATTCTACTATCCGATCTCGTCTGTTGAAAATCGATCTGAAATATGGTCATATCTTCGTTATCCCAATAGTAAACCTTCTTACTTCTCTTCGCATCTCGAAAGACGCAAAAGATCTGTTATTAGCTTATTTATAAGCTGTCGAACATCCTTAAAAGCCTTGATTTATGGCTTACGGCTTACTTGCCTTTTTCCTTAAAGCCTATATAGACAGACATAGACTGAGGGCATTCTGGGCATCCATGCTCCTTGCAATGGCAAGATCCGAGATGTCAGTTGCTTGTCTTCAAGCCTCAACCTTATTCTGACTCCTACTAGGGCAATCAGGTTTAAGTTAAGCCCGAACAGCTTAGTTTTCCACTTCTCTTCCAACACAAGCTTCTTTGCCAAGCCTTCCCCATCAACTGGAAATCCAGTAAGAAAGGCAAGGGGCGCAACGGCAAGGCAATCTCAAATCATAATGGGAGTTTTATTTAGGTTTATTTAGATAGATTCGCCTTTGGGGTTGTTACAAAATCAGTTCTTCAAGAAGGAGCTCTTAGTACGGTGGATGCATCGAATGCAAGCTGTAAGGAAGAATAATTCTCTTAGCAGACAAGAATGAAATTCAATTAGTCCCACACTTCCCGCAGGAATCGAAGAGTACGCAAGCACATTCATTTAATGGGAAAGCTTTCCTTGGCTAGGCCCCTATGAAGAAAGATGCCAATTCCCAAAAGCAGTAACAATAGCAATAGCAGTAGGAGTAGCATTAGGAATTAAGACCGTCAGGCCTCATTCATCAAAGTAGCAGTCCTTAGGGGCTGAAAAAGAGCCCAGATTCCCCGCAACAAGCTTGGAAAGGAAGAAGACACGAAGGGAGGAGTTCCGCTTAGCCATTGCTCCTCTGTGATAGAAGTAGCTCTTTTGTTTGCCAGAATGGCTTGTTAGCAAGAAAATGCCTTCTTAGGAAGTGAAGAAGAATACGCCTGCTTGAGAATGCCCTCTTGTTGTTCTCGAAAGATGGAGGGGGGCAGATTTCACTAAGGAAAGGAACTGAACTAATGGACGAGGAGGAAGAGAATATAGAAAAATTGCCGACATTCAAGCATACTATAGATGTTCCAGAACTGCTAAAGGGAAGTTCTAGTAGAAAGGACAACTAAGCGAAAGGCCTTCTTAGAAAGGCAGAGTGACAGGTAATGCCCTATTTCCTAACAGTGAAATCTAAGATCAGACAAGAAAGAAGCTAAAGGCTAGGCAAAGAAGACGAGGGAGAAATCGTAGGTGAAAACGTTGGGTTACCAACTCGGGTGGGTTCTCACACCAAAGTTCCTTTGTTTCGGGCAAGCCCAATTACAGACAAAAGAGAAGGTCGGTCCCGTACTCAAACCAAATCAGAAGGGTGGTACTCGGATGGAAGAATCCCAGGTCGGTCCCATACCCGAACAAAGGCTAGACTGAAGGTCCCGTCCCATGGGTTAGGTGCTTAGCTGAAGGTGGAAGGCGAAGCCAAGGCAAGAGCAAGGGTTCAAAGACAATATAGAAGAATTCCATCTCCCCTATTTGTTCCATTCTCAATGGTTGGTCAAGTTGAGATGAACTACGGGAATCTATATATGGACTTCAAGGTCAATCAACCCATGCAAGGAAACTCAACGGAATTTGTGTTTTGATGGATTCAAGCTAAGAATGAGAAGTATGGCTTGGCTAGGGAAGCAGTAGTAGTGGCAGAGGTCGAGCTTTGAGATGAGAAGAGGGCTGAGTCGTCTAGCTTTTATTCCAAAATCACGTATCACCGACCAGCCTATTCGAGAGGAGCTGCTTGCCTTGCCCACTTCAATATGGAAGACTCCATCCATCTAACCCATATCCATTGGAACCAGAAGCAAGTGGTAAAGTCACCCTTTGGCTAAAAAAACGATTTGTATGCGTGGCGCAACACACACCTCTACAAAAGAAGAGAAAGAACGGAAAGAAGCAGGCCCACAAGACGACAAGTGGATTGAATATCCTTTGCTTTCGTCACCGGTGCTATTGAATCCACATTTAGAAGAAAGAGCTCCGGGACTGAATTGCTTTGAGTGGGGCTTGCCCATTAATTAGATCACCTGAGTAAGCCAAGAAAGACGAAAGCGATGGATGTATGTGACAAAGAGAACTTATGAACATGAAAGCCAGCCTGTTCCCTAAATATTTTAGGAAGCGAAGAAGACAGAAAAAAGTTCGGTAATCTTCTCCCTTTGGTAGGCATTTACCCAAGGCACTGATATTATGAGTCTCTCGATTATACGTGAAATAGGGAGTTCGAGGTCTTATTCGTCTTTCTTGGTCTATGTGAATATGAGCCAATTTCGGAAAGTGAATAATTCACTATTGAAAGTGCAAGTCGACGTTCCTGATATGAAAGTGAAAGTGGAGTGAAATATGGATATGAAGGTTCAAGTCCAGTTCCAATCTGGATATCAAAGTGCTGTTCAATCGTCGAAAGTGATCTCTCTTTTGTTGTTCTCTTTTAGTCCGCTTTTCTTTTTTCTTTCTTTGGAGTCGGGTTCTTAAGACAGGACTGGAAATCGGGTTTTCTTAATATCTCTCTTCCAGAGAAGTAAGTTTGTTCGAGATCGAAAGAGTGCCCTCGAGAGACTAGACTGATAGTAAAAGTAGTGCGCCTTCAGTTGAGGAGAACTGTTCACAAGCAGTGGTTATGAGCTCTTTCTTGTGGAGGTTCAGAATAGGTAATTCCTTCACTTCAGTTGCACTAGTGGATTGAATAACCTTTTCTTTAGTTCTAACAAAGTGCATGTGTTGTTGGTTAATAAGAACACGAGTTTCGATAGGCTGGAGGAAAGATACTATAAGTAGGACAAATAAAGACCCTATAAGAGACCGGAACTCAATACGATTCAACCAATCCAAATTGCTTTGCTAAAGATACCCGTTCCGCTGTTCCTTTACCGGCAACAACTATTGAATAACAACCTTCTCTTTGCTTTCGCATCGGATCTCGGCATTAGCAAATCTAAGAATAGAGTAGATCCCGGGGCGTACCTAATGGTTTCATTGATTTGAATGGATTGATCCGTTGTCCCGTTGTAGGAATCCTCATCCGATGTACGAATCCCGTGGAGGAAGTGGGCAAACAAATCCAATTATTTGATTTTGATAGGAGCAGTGCCGGTATTGAGGGTTTCTCTATCTCTTCACTCATGAAGTTAATACAAGTGAGGATTGATTTCAGTTATTCATATAAGAAATAAGAGGAATAAATAATCTCGGGGAAGACAGGCTTTCTCGCTCTCGGCACATCTTCGCTAGGGATTCTTCTCTACCTTCTTGCGTTGAGATGCCATCAACTCTTTCCTGGGGAATCAGGTCAATAGAATACTCTTGGAAAAGCAAGCTATAGCAGATCCTTGAGTATAGAGAAAAAGGAATGGAGTTTCATTAGCTCTCTGCGCACATACAGTATAATACCTTTGCGAGCCCCTACGGAAAGGGGTGCCGTGTTCTCTTTACAATGGGGGTGATCCTGGTTTCCAAAAGCTGCTGGTTGGTTGTATCTTTTTCTATTGGCAATCCCCAATCCGTTGCTTGTTCATTACGAACAAAATAAGCCGATACCAGTTCTGGTGTTTATCCAACGGAGGCTCGTATCTCTTCCATGTGAGACCAGCGACCTCAGATCATCCCGGACTTATGTGCTGGAATAGCTTCGTTATGAGTTGAAGCAGCCTCAGCTACTATTCCTACTAAGGAGGAGTCGCCTTTTTCAATTCCCTCCCTTTTGCAATCCCATGTTGATGTAAGGAAGATGCTTTAGAGTATTGGCAAAAAAAACATTACATGCAGGTCCAGATCTCCTTACGTTCGTTGGTGGTTGATTACCGGGAAAGGGCAGAATAGCAACAGTGAGGAAGCATACCACCCAAAGCAAGACGTGAAAACCTTCTTCGTATCCAAAAGCCCCTTTTACTCTGTCTGGCCTTAGTATTTATGATACATAATCGCATCTTCTCCCCCTTTCTCGTATCTCCACGGAAGTAAGTACTGGTATGATCGGAACTAGTATTTAGATATATGTGACCCTCTAGCGGTTTGACTCTGTTGATGGTATACGGAACTTCCTTCCTGCGAAAGGTCGAGTTCGTAAATCAGGCTTGTAGAAAAAGCGAGTACCGGTATTTGATGGTGATGGTGAGGATGACTAACCTCGCTCTTGCAACCATGAATATTTTCTAGATACTACGGGCATATACCTTCTTCCGAAGGGTCCCCGTCCTATCTTTTTCGCCTTCCGCTCTGGAATCGACTATTGGTGGGTTGTAACGTGAACCTATGGATCTCAATGAACAGCTTCGAAACAACAAAAGGATGGGCAAGAAAGACAGCAGGTGTTGAGCCAAAGCCCTAGTTCATACACAATCATAATGTTGGTCAACCATCCGAACCGGGATTCCTGTTATTCATACGAAAGAACAAGAAAAGAAGAAGTATGGGATAAATGGTTTTTGAGTTGGGCATGATGAAAGCGGGTACAATGGCATTACTTAGAAGCTATTATGTCCTGTCTTGGCTTTAGCAATAAGCTTGTGCGACTGATGACTCCCTCCATCCCTGGCATCGCCAAGACTAATGGATAAGGTTTTGTCGCAACTTAATCGAACCGCATGCGGAGCTCGGCTCCTAAGAAAATAATAAGAAATATCTAGTTTTGTTTCATAAGTGGTGAGCCAAAGAATAAGAATACCGCCCCCTGATCTGTATTTCAAAAGCAGATTCAGCGCTGCAAGAAATATAATTATGCATAGATTGACTTGTAAAGAAAGACGAACCGAACAGTGCTAAGCAAAACTCTCTTATTTCTATGCTCGATTCAATCTCTACTCATCTACTTTTAGTTCTACTTTCTGTATACGAAGTCCGAGCTTTTCGAGCTGCTCAGTTCTCGCTATGTCATTTCTTGGTTTTTAGTGCATTCACTCAATTCTCTGTGAAGTCCATGGACATGTTGTGGTTCATTGCAGAGAATAGCCATCACATGGATCAAGCTATAAGGAATCACCCGCGAGCGAGGGCAAGTCTCAATTACAGTAGGAATGGAATACACCAATCATAACTCTGGTCTGGTCCCTAGTTCCCTAAGTAGTTAGTGAAACTTCCAGCTAGACTGACTGGATTTAGAGCTTAATGCTCCTATCTTTGAACTAGAATCTTAGCGCTTATTTCATGAAGATAGCTACTTTAATTGATACAAGAATGCCTACTTTGGACCAATAGGATCTACTCCTACTTGAATGCAAATCCAATCTCTTTCCCAATAAGAATTCCTATCCCTAAATCCAAGCAAGGCATGATTGTTAGTCAGGATAACCAGCTTACGTACCGCATTAAGAAGTACCGACTATGCTTTTTTCCATACTTTTCTTGTAGTACTTCAGTAAAGCTACCCCATTTTAATAAGATAGGGATTCGAGATATCAGCATTTTCACAGGTCCTTGTCAAGCTGCAGCAGAATCAAATTCGAGTATAGCATCATTCAGTTGGAGTTCTGAAATAATCTGGATCCCCTTTGCTATTTTAGCAATCTCTTCTTCTCAGTTTCATCCCTTTCTGAGGTAGAAAACCCATCCATATATGTATGAGTGAGAGATGTCTTCCGTCCCGGAGAACCGTCTTCTCTCCCTCCTTAGGAAAAGGAGATCTAGGTAGAGGAGGTAGAAAATAATAGATACCGTCTATTCTATTAACTAGTCATCAAAAAGCAACCTATATCAAGGTCAAGTTTGATAGGGTGAAGTGGACTATTAGATCCCCGGCTTACCATTAGAAAGAAAGCTTAGCCGTCGACGTCAATGTGTTAAGCACATAGGATATATTTGGCGAAAGTCAGTAAGAAGTAGAGTGAATTCTGAAACTCCAGCATTTAGGCCCGGATAGAATGGGTCCTCAAGCTTAGAATCATTTGGCCTAACCTTTAAGAAAAGTCAGCATCTTTTCATCCGGGTCGTACTAAAGGCAGGTAGACCGAACACACGGCACCTGTCCCAATGACTGGTACACTGACGGTGGCTTATTGGTTCCTTCCTCCCTTCCATCCTCAAGTCTTACTTTCCTTGATGCCTTAGTTTACTTGATGCCCGATTCATTCCTCCCTATATTCAATCTCTCGAGCCATATTCTTTTTCAGGTTTGACATTACTTCCCTTTCCTATCTTTTTACTTTTCTCAAGGACATAAGATTCTTCAAAATCCCTTTCGTAGATCCCTTTGATTCCAGGTTCAGATCCATCTATCTCTTCTCTCCCTTTCTTGGAACCTTACTTCACAAAGTAGGACATGCCCCCGGGGATACTCATCATTATTATGAATAGGTTACTCTATCCAATTCCCCGGAATCATTCACTATCATAGTCAGTCTCACCTTCGCTTAGTTGAGGGATACTAACATCACCATTTGCACTGAGGAATATCTGAGATTTCTCAGGGTTCACGTGCATGCCCCCGCCACGACGTTCGATCACGGAAATAAATCCACTTAGATTTACATGCCTTAAGATGTCCAAAATTTGAGGACGGTCAAGATGATATGAATCATAGCGTATTGAAGCTAGAAGGACATTGGTGTCCCATCTTGTATAAAGAACACCTTCATACCGGCTCAGGACCTCCCTATCGCATTGTTGTCCTTCCATTCTTCTGACCTCCCACTATGTTCCTCAGCTTAAATCATTCTATGATTGTTTACAATTCTGTCATCTATTTTACATGAGGGCTAGAGGGTGGTCTTGGAGCAAGAAAAGTGTTGAGTCCATGCGCATTATGGTACGAGTGAGACTGAGTTGGGCAGGAGCAAGCGGTTGGATTGGCCTGACTCTTCAAGACCAAAGATACTCGGCTTCCTCTTCATCAAGTCACGAAATTCGACCCTTAGTTAGCAGCACCAAAACTAGAGCAGGCCCAAGACAAGCAAGAACAGTCAGTCAGCACCGATCAGGCAGGAAGCAGACAGTAAGCTAAGAATACTGGAAGAAGGTGGTCGCTCAGCCAAAGCCCTAGTTCAACCAGAACAGTAGGGAAAGCGGTAGAGGCCGCTCCGTAGCTTTGGTCGTCGCACTCTAATCCGCTTTAGAAGAAGCAGCTATTCTATTGCTTGGCTATAAAGCCTATAAGTAAGAACTCTGGGGAAGGAATCCGATCTGTAGATGAAGCAGAAGCAGGCAAAAGGCGAGCGCACAGCGAGGAATTTTCCATACTAGATCGACTCAACATTAGGGAATCTACTCTGAGACTCTCTTCTCTTCATGGTTGGCTATAAAAAAAGAGTCTCTTTAGTCCCCAACTCTATGGATTTTACTTTTTGGCTCAACACCCTGCTCTCGATGTTTGCTCGGGACGGGAGGCTATGAAATAGTTGAAAGCAGATGCAACATTAAAGAAAGTCAATCCAGTAGCCTTAAGTCGTACCGAACACTATGTCCTAATAGTAAGGGATTTCTTTCAACCTGGTGGTAAGCCGGTGGTACCCGGAGAAAACGTTGCCCGAAGGAAGGGACTAAACCCATATGTTCAAGTAGTAGCCAAGTAGTACCGAAGGAGTATCTCCGAGTTAAGGAGTACCGAAGGGAAGGAAGAAAAACCAAGTGAAAGAAAGAGATCGCAATGGTCTAAGATATAGTCAGTGAACAATAACTCAGATCTGATGTCGGATCGAAACAAAAATGCAAAAAGACAACACAAACGTAAAAGATCGAACTCTAATTTAGTTACTGAGTGAGATGTTTTGCTACCTACAAAAGGTTGGTTCTTCCCCTACAACCCCTAGCCCTCCAAGGCAGTACTCTTCATCGGCAAATCCGAATGTCTCGATCCGAGTTGAGACCCACCTACAGAAATTGATCCATCAACGGCTTTTTCTATAGTGGCAGGAAGTCTCCAACTCTTCGATATGCGCTAGCTAGGTAATCCCTTTACTTAATCTGATATGGGATCTCTTGCTACCAGAAAGGAACTGAACTGGCTTGCCCAGAAAGAATGGATTGCGACCCTTGGAGAGCTAATGGTACTGGACTGATAGCGCACTGATTGAACCGACCCCGGACGTACCACTGGGAACCTGTGGCTGGAGAGAATCTCTCGCGATGGAGAAATGTCAAATGGGAAGCTCTATGGAGGCACACATCGTGTCGTTCGTCATCGAAATGGGACTGACTCGCTTAGGAATAGGCACAGGATTGAGGAACTTTCTAGCGTAACACACCCGTAATCGGGCAATCTGACTAGCTGGTCAAAACCCTTTCCGCAGTGTTTAAGTGGTGCTGGAAGGAATCAAGAGGGGAGGAGGAAAGCTGTACCAGGTGGAAGGAGAAGAGCTGATTGCTACTAAATCAGAACAAGCTTAGTTCTGCATGATGGCTCAATGGTGCATTGTCAACTCAGTAAACCTAACATCTCTGATCTCTGATCCAATTTCGACCCTACTAAACTCTTAACAGTAGGTGTTTCAAGAACCTAAGTCCTTACAAAAAAAAAGAATCCATGATCACTATAGACCCCCGAAGGTACTGAGCCCAAACATCTGAAGCCATACGGATACTCACATCTGCAAAAGGCTGAGATTGAGAATTGAGGAATTGCTGAAGAATTCACTGATACAATCCTCTACTAGCCCCTTTGCTTCACCTATGCTGTTAGTGAAGAAGAAGGATGGGACATGGAGGATGTGCATTGAAACCAGGCAGCTGTATGCCAGTACAGTAAAGAAGAAATACCCAATTCCGGCACATAGATGCCCTATTGGATGAGTGGTGCTAAATATTACAGCAAGATTGACTTAAGATCTGGCTATCATCAGATCAGGATGAGGGAGGAAGACAAGCCCAAAACTTCATTCAGAACCCTGTAACTAAGAATTCAATGTGATGCGGGCTTACAAATGCTCCTGCAACGTTTCAAGCACTCATGAATGATGTGTTCAAGCCCAGAAGATTTGTGTTGGTTTTATGATATACTTCTTGACAGTAAAACACTGAAGGAGCATCAACAGCACTTGCAGCTAACACTTTTTCTGCGGAAACAACTACATGCTAAGATGAGCAAGTGTGAGTTTTGACTTTCAAAGGCGGAATATTAGGGGTAAAATGGAAAATAAGGTGGCAGATGCATTTAATAGGAGAAAGGCCGGAACATCTGTCCAGCTGGTCCAAGGTGTGCAAACCGCTTTGTGAAGGCCGACTAAGAATGAGGGACCTAGTAGTGTATTTCGAAGCCTTCTAGGCAAAGCTGCTTTGGCGTGCACTGAAAGGGCGTCTTCCTTTCCTATATTATACCAGAGGTGAGTGCATAATCTGGTGTAGAACGGAGGGGATATCCTAAGTTGATGTGCACAAGTGCTTCCTCTGATTGAAGTCGATTGCCTCAACCAATTTCTTAGTACATCAACACAAGAAGTGGCGAATTGGGGATGGTACTACCTCAGTGAAACTGTGGGAAGATGGGTAGGTGGGGCCTCTCAACTAAGACATCGCGGTTGGCGAGTGGGGACTCTACTGAATTCTAGCATGGGTGTGGTAGATTACTGACGTGAAGCCGGACCTCTATGAGTGCTCTACATGGCCGGATAAAAGCTATTCTAAAAACTAGATCCATTGGAGTGGGAAGTACCCAAGATGTAGAAGAGGACTCAAGCAGGTTTGGTCCTCTTTCTCTGATGTGTTCTTAGAACCCACTACCCTCCCTCCTAAAAGACCATGTGACCATCGGATTCACCTCACGATAGTCAACCAGTGAATAAAAGGCCTTATAGGTATTCACACCACCGGATGAAATTGAAGCCATAATCAAGGAGTTACTCTAGAATGGTACTCTACAACCTAGTTCATGCCTCACCGGCTCTTCTTTACAAGAAGAAAGAAGGTTTGTGGCGCCTATGGATTATAGGCAACTCAATGCGCAAACCATAAAAAAGAAATACCCGATACCGGTCATTGATGATCTTCTGGATGAGCTACACGGTTATATTGTGTACTCAACAATCGTTTTATCTATTCCCACATCGATTCACCAATCCTGGAACTCGTTATGGATAGAAGGTCCGTAGAAGTGAAAGTAGGACGACGGGAGAAAAGAGTAAGGAGTACCGGAAAAACAAGATTTTGGACTTTCTGCCCACGAAGAAATAGTAGAATTTGAAACTGGAAAGATTTACTTTGGATAGTAAATCTCCAAGGGCTATAATCCAAACAAAGGAGGAGCTAGCGGATAGTTCGAATTTCAACGATTAGGGAGGGGAATGAAACACTTGTCTTTCACAATCAATGTCACATCCCTAGTTCTGGCCTGACCTATGCTTGCTTCCATCTGTGCATCATGTTTAAATTTTTGAAACTTGAACTAAGGAATTTAGAAGCCTCAAAACCCTAAATAAAAGAAGGGCAAAAACCCTAAAATCCCATTCATTGTTCCAAAATGCTCTTCTTAGATGTTTAATATTTTTGGCAAGGGTTTTGATCTAAACCAAAAATATTGAACATTTTTAAGGATTTATTTTTGGGAATTTGAATTTAAATCATTAGCTATTTGAATTTGAATTATATTCATATAATGAGAATATAATTTCAAATACCCCTGAAATATTTTATGAGCTTTTGGAAAAGTCCATCTAGCAAAATAAAAATATTCAAAGGAGCTTTTGGCATTGTTTGAATTATTTTAAATTCAAAACAGTGGCAAAAGATTAAATAAAAAGAAAACAGAACAGAAATTTAAAAAAGAGCAGAAGGACTTACCTGGCGCCCACTTACCTGGCCCAGCTCCTCCAGCGGCCCAGCCCACCGCCGCTTCCCCCCTGTCGTCTTCCTCCCTCGCCAGAAGGACAGAGGTGAGGCGTGGCGCGCGCCCGAGAGCCCTCGGCCACCTCCTGCTTCCCCCGGCCTCCCTAGCGACGCCACGACGACGCCCCGTGTCCCCTCACTCCTCTTCCTCTCTCGCTGCTCCCTCTCTCCTCCCCTGGCTCTCTTCCCTGAGCTCACCCGAACGGAGCCGCCGCCACCGACGAGCTCCACCACGGCCACCGCCTCCCCCTCGCCTCTCCTACATGCCCCGAAGCCCCGCCATCGATCACCGCTTCGCCCCAACCTGGCCCCAAGCGTTGGGACGGCCTGCATCGCCGACGGCCTCATCTTCTTCCTTCTCAGAAGCCGGTCGCCGCCGACGTCGATTCGCCACCGACAGGACGTCCCCGAGCCCACTTAGCGCCTCGCCCGACTCCCCGTGAGCTCCTCTTCTCTTCCCCTCACTCCGCGCACTTGATTTCGTCCCCTACCTAGCTGCCCCGCCGAACCCGAGCTCCGGCCGCCGACATGGACGGTGAGCTTCGTGCTCCCGAGCTCCTCCACCTGCGCTCGTTGCTTCTGAGTGTTCCTGGTGACCCCAGCAACCCGTAGAGCCCATCGGCCGCGCCCGCCGTGCCCCGTAACGCCCAAAGCCTGGATTCCCGAACTCCGGCGGCCGCCCGGCTCGCCGCCGCCGCTGTTACACACACCCCCAGCACACCACGCGGCCACCACCGGATGCGCCTCACTGCCAGCGTCCCGTAGCTGCAAACCACGAGCGAAACGATGCTCCGTAGCTCCGTCCCCGAGCAACTCCGGCGAGGTCTCGCCGTCGCCCTGGTCGCCGGCGTCACTAGCTGACGTGGCTCCGTCATTAGGAGCTAATCCAACTAACTAAACCACCTACAGTCACTGACAGTAGGCCCCACCCCTGGTCAAACCCCAGTCAGCGTTGGGTTTGACCGGGTTTAGCTCCTGTGTCACTGACGTGTGGACCCCACACGTCAGGTTTGACCTGGACCTGGCCGTTGACTCGCTGACGTCATGCTGGCGTCAGGCTGACGCAGTTAATTCATTTACTGGATTTATTATTATTCAGGAAATTCCAGAAAATGCCCTAAACTTCAAAAATTCATAGAATTCAACCGTAACTCCAAATTAAATAATTTATATATGAAAAATTATCATAAAAATTCAAGGAATCCATCTGTACCATTTTCATGCATGTTAGAGCAACTTATAGATGCTGTTTAGCACAAATCATATTAATGGCATTTAAATATCCACATATGGAGTTTGAGTTTGAATCTTGGATTCAAACCAACTTCATTTAACTTTGTTGCTAGCTGTATTAGCTCAAACCACATTCATATTGCCATGTCATGAGCATGCATCATATTGTGCATTGCATTGATTGTATTTCTTCCTTGTTGCCGGTGATTGCCCCCTTTCGATAGACGTGATACCAACGATGTGATCGATGACACCGATGAAGAGCTATATTATCTTCAGAAGTGCCAGGCAAGCAAAACCCCCTTGTTCATTCCGATAAAATCCCACTCTCTCGCTCCTGCTCTCTATTACTGCATTAGGACAACAACGATTCAACTGTTACTTGCTGCGGTAGCTGAACCCCTTTATCCTTTGCATGACCTGTCATTGCCACAGTAAATAGATGAAACCCACTAGCATGAGTAGGAGTTGTTTGAGCCCTGATGTGCCTACTCATTCATGCTTGTTTGTCATGCCTGCTACTGCTTAGAGTTGAGTCAGGTCTGATTCATCGGGGATGAATCAGAGGCGTGTGAACATGTCCTACTGTTGAGTGCTAAGTGTGTGAACACGATTTGGTAAAGGTAGCGGTGAGAGGCCATGTAGGAGTACATGGTGGGTTGTCTCATTGCAGCCGTCCTCAGGAACTGAGTTCTGTGTTTGTGATCCATGAACAGCTACTACCACACATTGGGATCCTTAATTGACTCTCTCGACTTATTAATCAACATGATCTCTGTCCAGGAGTTGCAACTAGTTTCTGGTGTTTGTAGGTAGTGTTAGTAGTCTACCAAGTGGCACCCGGTACAGGTTGGCTTGGGACAGACTAGGCACAGTGGCACGGTGTACCAAGTGGCACCCGGATGGTGGGCTTGGGAACCCTGCTCACATCGTTTGGGGCCGTGAGCGACACCCCGGCCGGATCTCCTTGCGGATGGAACCCGAATAGGCGATAAACCTGGACGAGAGACTTGTATGGTTAGTCAGGTCGTGGCCGACTCCCTCGCCCGGCTTCCGCTTGAAGGTTGCCGAGGTACATGACGTGTACAGGACGGTAAGTGGCTAGAGCGTGTGTGAAGAAGTACACCCCTGCAGGGTTAATATCATCTATTCGAATAGCCGGATTCCTCGGATATGGAAACTTGGACCCCTTGCATAGTTCATAGACAAGTGAAAGTGGATACTCTAAAATACGCAAGATAAGCTTGAGTGCTATGGATGGCGTTCTCGTAGGGAGACGGGAGCGGATCCATAGTGGTGTATTGATATGGTGAATATGTGGACTCGTGTGCGCCACCTCAAAAGAGTTACTTGCAGTCATAGTTCAGGATAGCCACCGAGTCAAAGCTGGCTTGCTGCAGTTAAACTCCGCCACCCCTTTGTTGATAATGATGCATATGTAGATAGATCTGATGTAAGTCTTGCTGGGTACATTTGTACTCACGTTTGCCTATTTTATGTTTTGCAGAGAGACTTCAGTCTCGCTAGTAGTACCGTGTGGACTTCGACGTTTAGCTTGTTACCTCAGCTACGATCTTGTACCCTCGGCAGGATCTGGTAGATAGTCAGACTTCTCAGCCTTTTTCATTTATAGATGTCTGTACTCAGACATGATAGCTTCCGCTTGTGCTTTGACTTGTATGCTCTGATTGTTGGGTCATGAGACCCATGTTTGTAATATCTCGCTCCTCGGAGCCTATTGAATAAATACTTGAGTTGTAGAGTCATGTTGTGATGCCATGTTGTATTTGCACATATCGAGCATATTGTGTGTATGTTATTGAAATGCTTGGTATGTGTGGGATCTGACTATCTAGTTGTTTATCTTTAGTAGCCTCTCTTACCGGGAAATGTCTCCTAGTGTTCCCACCGAGCCATGGTAGCTTGCTACTGCTCCGGAACATTTAGGCTGGCCGGCATGTGTCCTTCTTCGTTCCTGTGTCTGTCTCTTCGGGGAAATGTCACGCGATGAATACCGGAGTCTTGTTAGCCCGCTACAGCCCGGTTCACCGGAGTCTTGCTAGCCCAGTGCTACAGCCTGGACTCACTCGCTGATGACCGACACATTCGATGCTGGGTCATGAATGCCTGTCCCCGTAAGTTTGTGCCGCTTTGGGTTTACGACTAGCCATGTCAGCCCGGGCTCCTTATCATATGGATGCTAGCGACACTATCATATACGTGTGCCAAAAGGCGCAAACGGTCCCGGGCAAAGGTAAGGCGACACCCGTGGGAATACCGTGCGTGAGGCCGCAAAGTGATATGAGGTGTTACATGCTAGATCGATGTGGCATTGAGTCAGGGTCCTGACAGCATTGGTATCAGAGCTTGACTGCCTGTAGGATTACCAAGCCAAACCGGTCGAAGTTGTGTCTAGAAATGCTTTAGTTATGTAAGGGAATTGATTGTGGGATGGAAACGTAAGGCTCTTTTTACTCCTTATACCTTATGCCTTCTGATCTGAGTCATCTTATCTTTCCTAAGGGGTTAAGGAACTAGGCTATCTCTTCTTTCTATCAGGATCACGTGTTACTTATCCGTAGAATTATAAGATTGTTGGACTTAAGCCTCTGTTCAGTTCCTACTACTTCGGTATGTTAGCTGTTGATCTCCAAACCTTGATATTGTGCTTTTGAGTGGTTATGCCACCATTTTTGTGATTGTCTCAAATCTTTTTGAGCATTTACAGCCGTTATGCTGTCCGAGTCATCCTAGGTTTCTTAATAGTCTGATGCATTTGCAAAATTCTTTCCCCCTGGTTTCGATGTTTCTTTATGCCAGCTCAATCACACTAATTGTTGAGTTGAGGTATTCCATTGCCTTGACAGTTATGTGGGAGTTATTATTATGACCCTAGGTGTCTTAGGGGATCATCTAGTGGTCTAGCCATGATCTATGTTTCCAGTGTGATGATTCTGGCCGTCATTATCAAAAGCATCCCGTGATGCCATTTAGTTAGTAGGCATTCTATTTCTGGGTTTTGAACCGAGATTCACCCTACTTACCTCATGTTGATAGTGTTTGCTTGTTCCTTTAGGATATTAGTAACTTTGCGATAGTCCTCGAAGTTCGTGGTATTTCCTTCTTCCAAATACTATGAACCACTTTATGGCAGATGTTTATTGGATCAAAAGATCACAATTAGAGTACTCTTGAGGAGTTCTCCATTCATAAATCGTGACTCTGCCAGTCCTACCTCTCTGCATGGGTTATCCGGAAGAAACATGTTGAACTTAGTTCAGCATACTAATCTATGCATCCACAACTCAGAAAATTATATGTTCCTTTGAGTTGTTCTCTTTAGTTGCATTCTGACCCTCGTCTATCAATTGATATTCAAGAGTATGCGTGCATTGGTGTATCGAGGCCTATTACTCTTGTGGTCCGTCAAGCCATTCTATTCCGGAATGACTAGGAGAAACAAACTCCAGTACCTCATCCATATCTAGGATTGGGTCAAAACAATTGTACTCCGCAGATCAAAATGCCAATCCAGCTTTTGCTCTGTTCTACCTTGGAGTATTACCATCTTTATATCGGGATTGTTATAGGAATTGCACACCATCCTATGAACTCTTGGTAGAGATACTTCTCACCATCATTAGTCATTCCTCGGTCCTCGTGTTGATGCAACCGGAATACCGACAAATGAATTGTGATGTGTGAAATCAATACTCCCAGCAACCTCGTTGCTTGGTAGTTAAAGGATAATAATTTCATTCTTAGCTGTTGGTTTTTGAATCATCCTTCTAAGACTGATCGTGCTACCTAATCCTTATTTCGGTGCACCCTTCGATTGATGAGTTAGGATCTTGTCAAGTCCTCACTCATTTGATCATATCATCTTGCCCTGACAAGCAAGATTGTTCTCGAGCTTAGTAACATACCGGTGGTTCATGATATTCCGAATTTCTTCTCGGAAGTAACACCAGGTTGTCGCCTGACCACTATGTTGATCTCGTGATCAAGTTGGTTTATTCCTGTAAACCACTATTTCTCCAAGAATCCGTGTTGGATACCCCTGAGCTAGTTGGTTAAGCTAAACAACAACTTGGAGAATTCGAAGATAAAAGCTTGCCTAAGTTAGTTCGTTCCAAAGGGATATTCTTCTGTAGTGTGTGTTGAAGAAAGATGATATCTTCATCGATTGGTCCCTGTGATCAGTTGCTGGACCTATTGTCTTATCAATCCTTTGATTTGAGTGTGGGCTATCCTGAATCAAATCAGTACCAACGATGCTCGTAATGTTGTCTTACTCGTGGTTGATCCCTCGAGCATATACCATTACATCTTTGGTCTGACCAATACTATCAATGTGTTCACATGATGGTGGAAGTCCAGTGATATGGAAATTCCGATGAGTTGTTGTTGAGCCCATCAGCAGCATTTTGTCTCCCCCATGATTCATGTTGAACATCAACCTAGTGTTGGAAACTTTTATAGGCATTTTCTTCATGCCCCGTTCATGAAGTATATGCTGGATGAAAGAAGTGACTTTCTTTGATTCACGTGCATTTGATGTAAGTTGCCGCCGTGGGTTCGAGAAAGTTAGTTTTGCTTCCTCTGGAATCGTCCCAAGTCAGTCATGCATGTGCAAAGTATACTGTGGTTTGGTAGATTAATTACCTCCACTCCATATGTATTCCGTAGCACACCAAGCCACTGACTGATTTGTTCTAGGAGAAGGAGTTCTTTCTAAGAGCTAATCCGGACTTATGAAAGAACTTTGATATCCTCGATGATGGTTCCCAACCTGAACTCGGTAGTGTTTTATTGTAAGACTACCATGTGATCATGTTTTGTCTGGGACAACATGTTCACATGTGTGCAGCAGAACCAGCTCATGTTTTGGAGCTTACTACCGTAGTCCATTTCCCGAGAATCTTGCAACGTCATCTCGTCGATTGTGTTGCAAACTTTCATTTTTCTTCCTAGACTTGATGGGTCTGGAATATCCTGACACCAATCAGATCTGAATCTCAGGAAGATATAATGGTTGGAACATTTCCCAAGAACTATAATATTAGTCCCTCGATAACTGGTAAAGTGGATGTCGTGGCCAGCACCACCCAGCCGAAGGACCTATTATTGTAGTATCTTAATTGAAGAAGTTGGCCACCTTCCCATAAGGACTTCGTAGGATTTACCTCCCTAGTTGTTCCTTATGGATTTTTGTGTTTTTGAAGTCCGACCTTTACTTGATGTTCTAGATACCAGACCATTTCTATGAATGGGTTACACTAGCACATCAAGGAGAACATTAGAAGAGGAGTGCTAAATGTCTCTCGGTCGATCATCCAGATTTTGTTTCCTTGGCCTCGCTAAGGTGAAATCTGAGAAGGTGTTATCTTCCTTTGCATCTGCATCATCCATCATTAGTCATCATGGTAGTATGTTGTGTTGCCAGGATCCCTGACATGGATATTGGTAAAACCTTGATGAATATGGAAATGCTCAAGTTCTTGAGAGCACGCACAAGCGCTAGGTGTTATCATCGGTACTAACTGGATTGCTCTCAGTTTCCTCGGCAATGCTATGACCTTTTCAAACAGTGAATTCACTCACTATTGTTGGGTTCTTCCCTAGTTACCAGAATCATTCCCAGCATTTGCATTTTGCTCCCAGCTTGCACCGCCAATGTGCCATTGTACCATGGGTCTCTTCCATTTCCGGTGATAAGCAAATTCATCCATTACGTTGCCTTCAACAAGGTAATCCACATCATCCATTCTGGCCCGAGTATGCCATTCTACCGACCCCCTCCAGACGATCGCTCGAGAATTACCTTAGGCTGGTTTAAAGAGTTTCAAGGATCTCTGGATCAAAGGTAATTCTTTTTGCCACTTAAGGAAATAATCTACGAATCACACTCCTCCAGGATGTTTCGTCGTGGTATCATGGCAACTCAACTCCTCGGTACGTTGACAATCGTTTACCACCTTCTTAAGTGTGGAATTATTGTCCACCTAGTGAACCTTTGTCATCTGCTTCACCCCATTCCTATGGATGTGTGCTTCGTCTCTCAGCTCGAGTGATGTTGCTATGTCTCATTCCTTGCATTGATCCTGAGTTGTTCGACCTTTGAGAAGATCGATCCTTCCAGAATCTTTCTTTCCCTCTCGTTGTCAAGTTAGCAGGATTTCTCAGAGCAAGATGACGGGACAAAGATGGTGATCGAATCAACGTTCATTTGAAGTGCAACCTGGATCGTGAAGATTATACTAGTTTGCGTTTCCCCTTCATCTTACCCTACGCTTGAATCTCGAGACGAGATTCTTGTTTAGTGGGGGTGAGTTGTCACATCCCTAGTTCTGGCCTGACCTATGCTTGCTTCCATCTGTGCACCATGTTTAAATTTTTGAAACTTGAACTAAGGAATTTAGAAGCCTCAAAACCCTAAATAAAAGAAGGGCAAAAACCCTAAAATCTCATTCATTGTTCCAAAATGCTCTTCTTAGATGTTTAATATTTTTGGCAAGGGTTTTGATCTAAACCAAAAACATTGAACATTTTTAAGGATTTATTTTTGGGACTTTGAATTTAAATCATTAGCTATTTGAATTTGAATTATATTCATATAACTAGAATATAATTTCAAATACCCCTGAAATATTTTATGAGCTTTTGGAAAAGTCCATCTAGCAAAATAAAAATATTCAGAGGAGCTTTTTCCATTGTTTGAATTATTTTAAATTCAAAACAGTGGCAAAAGATTAAATAAAAAGAAAATAGAACAGAAATTTAAATAAGAGCAGAAGGACTTACCTCGCGCCCACTTACCTGGCCCAGCTCCTCCAGCGGCCCAGCCCACCGCCGCTTCCCCCTGTCGTCTTCCTCCCTCGCCAGAAGGACAGAGGCGAGGCGTGGCGCGCGCCCGAGAGCCCTCGGCCACCTCCTGCTTCCCCCGACCTCCCTAGCGACACCACGACGATGCCCCGTGTCCCCTCGCTCCTCTTCCTCTCTCGCTGCTCCCTCTCTCCTCCCCTGGCTCTCTTCCCTGAGCTCACCCGAACGGAGCCGTCGCCACCGACGAGCTCCACCACGGCCACCGCCTCCCCCTCGCCTCTCCTACATGCCCCGAAGCCCCGCCATCGATCGCTGCTTCGCCCCAACCTGGCCCCAAGCGCTGGGACGGCCTGCATCGCCGACAGCCTCATCTTCTTCCTTCTCAGAAGCCAGTCGCCGCCGACGTCGATTCGCCGCCGACAGGACGTCCCCGAGCCCACTTAGCGCCTCGCCCGACTCCCCGTGAGCTCCTCTTCTCTTCCCCTCACTCCGCGCACTTGATTTCGTCCCCTAGCTAGCTGCCCCGCCGAACCCGAGCTCCGGCCGCCGCCATGGACGGTGAGCTTCGTGCTCCCGAGCTCCTCCACCTGCGCTCGTTGCTTCCGAGTGTTCCTGGTGACCCCAGCAACCCGTAGAGCCCATCGGCCGCGCCCGCCGTGCCCCGTAATGCCCAAAGCCTGGATTCCCGAACTCCGGCGGCCGCCCGGCTCGCCGCCGCCGCTGTTACACACACCCCCAGCACACCACGCGGCCACCACCGGATGCGCCTCACTGCCAGCGTCCCGTAGCTGCAAACCACGAGCGAAACGATGCTCTGTAGCTCCGTCCCCGAGCAACTCCGGCGAGGTCTCGCCGTCGCCGTGGTCGCCGGCGTCACTAGCTGACGTGGCTCCGTCATTAGGAGCTAATCCAACTAACTAAACCACCTACAGTCACTGACAGTAGGCCCCACCCCTGGTCAAACCCCAGTCAGCGCTGGGTTTGACCGGGTTTAGCTCCTGTGTCACTGACGTGTGGACCCCGCACGTCAGGTTTGACCTGGACCTGGCCGTTGACTCGCTGACGTCATGCTAGCGTCAGGCTGACGCAGTTAATTCATTTACTGGATTTATTATTATTCAGGAAATTCCAGAAAATGCCCTAAACTTCAAAAAATCATAGAATTCAACCGTAACTCCAAATTAAATAATTTATATATGAAAAATTATCAGAAAAATTCAAGGAATCCATCTGTACCATTTTCATGCATGTTAGAACAACTTATAGATGCTGTTTAGCACAAATCATATTAATGGCATTTAAATATCCACATATGGAGTTTGAGTTTGAATCTTGGATTCAAACCCACTTCATTTAACTTTGTTGCTAGCTGCATTAGCTCAAACCACATTCATATTGCCATGTCATGAGCATGCATCATATTGTGCATTGCATTGATTGTATTTCTTCCTTGTTGCCGGTGATTGCCCCCTTTCGATAGACGTGATACCGATGATGTGATCGATGACACCGATGAAGAGCTATATTATCTTCAGAAGTGCCAGGCAAGCAAAACCCCCTTGTTCATTCCGATAAAATCCCACACTCTCGCTCCTGCTCTCTATTACTGCATTAGGACAACAACAATTCAACTGTTACTTGCTGCGGTAGCTGAACCCCTTTATCCTTTGCATGACCTGTCATTGCCACAGTAAATAGCTGAAACCCACTAGCATGAGTAGGAGTTGTTTGAGCCCTGATGTGCCTACTCATTCATGCTTGTTTGTCATGCCTGCTACTGCTTAGAGTTGAGTCAGGTCTGATTCATCGGGGATGAATCAGAGGCGTGTGAACATGTCCTACTGTTGAGTGCTAAGTGTGTGAACACGATTTGGTAAAGGTAGCGGTGAGAGGCCATGTAGGAGTACATGGTGGGTTGTCTCATTGCAACCGTCCTCAGGAACTGAGTTCTATGTTTGTGATCCATGAACAACTACTACCACACATTGGGATCCTTAATTGACTCTCTCGACTTATTAATCAACATGATCTCTGTCCAGGAGTTGCAACTAGTTTCTGGTGTTTGTAGGTAGTGTTAGTAGTCTACCAAGTGGCACCCGGTACAGGTGGGCTTGGGACAGACTAGGCACAGTGGCACGGTGTACCAAGTGGCACCCGGATGGTGGGCTTGGGAACCCTGCTCACATCGTTTGGGGCCGTGAGCGACACCCCGGCCGGATCTCCTTGCGGATGGAACCCGAATAGGCGATAAAACTGGACGAGAGACTTGTATGGTTAGTCAGGTCGTGGCCGACTCCCTCGCCCGGCTTCCGCTTGAAGGTTGCCGAGGTACATGACGTGTACAGGGCAGTAAGTGGGGAGAGCGTGTGTGAAGAAGTACACCCCTGCAGGGTTAATATCATCTATTCGAATAGCTGGATTCCTCGGATATGGAAACTTGGACCCCTTGCATAGTTCATAGACAAGTGAAAGTGGATACTCTAAAATACACAAGATAAGCATGAGTGCTATGGATGGCGTTCTCGTAGGGAGACAGGAGCGGATCCATAGTGGTGTATTGATATGGTGAATATGTGGACTCGTGTGCGGCACCTCAAAAGAGTTACTTGCAGTCGTAGTTCAGGATAGCCACCGAGTCAAAGCTGGCTTGCTGCAGTTAAACTCTGCCACCCCCTTTGTTGATAATGATGCATATGTAGATAGATCTGATGTAAGTCTTGCTGGGTACATTTGTAATCACGTTTGCCTATTTTATGTTTTGCAGAGAGACTTCAGTCTCGCTAGTAGTACCGTGTGGACTTCGACGTTTAGCTTGTTACCTCAGCTACGATCTTGTGCCCTCGGCAGGATCTGGTAGATAGTCAGGCTTCTCAGCCTTTTTCATTTATAGATGTCTGTACTCAGACATGATAGCTTCCGCTTGTGCTTTGACTTGTATGCTCTGATTGTTGGGTCATGAGACCCATGTTTGTAATATCTCGCTCCCCGGAGCCTATTGAATAAATACTTGAGTTGTAGAGTCATGTTGTGATGCCATGTTGTATTTGCACATATCGAGCATATTGTGTGTATGTTATTGAAATGCTTGGTATGTGTGGGATCTGACTATCTAGTTGTTTATCTTTAGTAGCCTCTCTTACGGGAAATGTCTCCTAGTGTTCCCACCGAGCCATGGTAGCTTGCTACTGCTCCGGAACATTTAGGCTGTCCAGCATGTGTCCTTCTTCGTTCCCGTGTCTGTCCCTTCGGGGAAATGTCACGCGATGAATACCGGAGTCCTGTTAGCCCGCTACAGCCCGGTTCACCGGAGTCCTGCTAGCCCAGTGCTACAGCCTAGACTCACTCGCTGATGACCGACACGTTCGATGCTGGGTCATGAATGCCTGTCCCTGTAAGTTTGTGCCACTTTGGGTTTACGACTAGCCATGTCAGCCCGGGCTCCTTCTCATATGGATGCTAGCGACACTATCATATACGTGTGCCAAAAGGCGCAAACGGTCCCGGGCAAAGGTAAGGCGACACCCGTGGGAATACCGTGCGTGAGGCCGCAAAGTGATATGAGGTGTTACATGCTAGATCGATGTGGCATTGAGTCGGGGTCCTGACAATCAATTCTTTCTTTTTTTTATGTTTAGGACACGCGAAGCGAGAGCGAAACTCGGTATGAGGAGAAGACTCGGCAAGAGAGGTTTGAACAAGAGGAACTGCCGTCTAGTTGAGTTTGATCATTCTCTCTTTCTATCTCTCTTTCTATCTCTCTTTCTTTCAAGAGCTGAATAAGGGCATATCCACAAAGGAGAGAGAAATCGGACATTCTTCTTTACCCCCCTCATTATTCAAGACGTGAATATAAAGTTTATTGTACTCCCTTGGATCTTTTCCGGGATCTTTACTCGTCGTTGATCAAGGAAGCTAGAAGGAAGATGGGTGGTAGGGTGAATGAACATTCGTATCCTCTCCGACTCGTCGGTTAGGAGAGTAGCGACCAAAAAGAAATCATTATACAGGATAACTGCTATAGAGATAAAATGTAGGAAGGAGAAAGTTGGTTTCAATGAGTCATGTGAATTGTAGAAGAAATAGGTAAACAAGGCGGGTTAATATATATACGTTGAAAAGCAAGGGGATAAATTGAACGAAATGAAGAGCAATCCAGAATCCGATTTTGTATACTATAAGAAAAAGGCACTGAAAACTTGGAAACGGAAGATGTTGCAACTGATATGGGTAGTCACACATTCGGCAAAATGGTGTAGTGGTTGGGCCAGGTAGCTTCTTCTTTTGAACAGCATTTCATTCTGTTTTGGATGCTTTCTACTATGTTTCAAGTGATCAAAGAAGAGTTTATTTCCCACTACTCATATCACATCTTATGTGTTGATGCAAGATGACTAAATCAATAAGATGGTATTCGTATTTGATTAGACAAGATGGTATTCTTCTTTATTCCGGAGCACAACAATCCGGATCTCTATCTTATAGCTTATCCTTCCTATTTTGTATGTATTATGGTCATGTCAAGTCAATGGTCTGTGTGCCCTACAACCGGTCTTGAATGGCTTCAGTGAATTGTTTGCTGAGCCTACAGAGTGACCTCCTAGGAGGACAATAGACCACAAAATACCCTTACTACCAGGCACTAAACCTGTCAATCATTAGAGAAGGGACAGAGTTCAAGATAAGACTATCTTGCCTGTTTGGTAGAGAGAGTACCGGGTATTCCGATGGTTAAAGATTCAAGTCTTAGTGGCAAAGGGGGACAGCTTTGGCCTGCAACCGTTTCCACTTTACGGCCCACAGCTTGTGTTCTTCGGTATTAATTCGGTTTCTGTTTGTTTGGCTTGTCTCGTGCACCACCTGAATTGAATCATAGTAATGGGACTTTGGTAATCCAGTGATGAAGTTAATGCTGATAATGGACCATGCTTCATCAGGAATGGGTAGAGGATCGAAGAGGCCAGGGAGTTTTTAATGTTCTACCTTAGCTTGCTGACAGATTTGACACTTGTTGACAAAAGATTCCACTGATTGAAAGATTCCTGTCCAAGCAAATAGTGCCTTGATGCGGTGATAAGTAGCAGTAATGCCAGAGTGGGGACCAATACCACTGGCATGAAGTGCTTGCAAGATGTTTTTTTTCATTTAGAAGTTTGCACCAACCCATACTCTTCCTCTATATCGAATGACCCCATTATGCAATGAATATTTGCTATTCTTGTGAGTGCTCAGGACTGCCAATTCAGATAGTCAATTCTGGGTGAATGTGTCTTTGCTGTACCCTGCAACAATATCAGTGAGCCATTATGGTTGACAGGAAGTAATGGCATTGAGTTCATCTGGCTCATGTAATCTAGATAGTGGTGCATCAGCTGCCCTATTCTCTGAGCCTTTTATTGGATGGTATATTGTAATCCCATGAGCTTGAGGAAAGGAAAGCTTTGTGCTGCATTGGTGTTTTAAGTCTCTGAGCAGTCAAATGAGCTAAGCTCCTATGAATGAAACGCCTGTCCTGCTAAGCCCAAACTCTAATGTGCTTGACTTGGAAGTAGGCCACTCTTTCACTTTGAGGATCTTCTTTTAGTATGTAGCCACCCCTTGCCCACTAATGACATGACCCAGGTATTCTATCTGTGGTTGAGAAAATGAACATTTATTCAACTTCACATATAGTTGATTCTGCTTTAGAAGGTCAAATACTTGCTGCAAATGGGTGACATGATCTTGCAAGGATTTGCTGTAGATTAAGATGTCATCAACAAAAACAAGTACACAAACCCTAGTCAGCTCAGCCAGAATTGTGTTCATAGCACTCTGGAGGGTGGGTGGTGCATTTGTGAGCCCAAATAGCCAAAAATTCATAGTGACGTGGGTCTTGAATGCTGTTTTGTATTCGTCTGCTTCATGTAATCTTATCTGATGGTAACCAGCTCTCAGATCCAGCTTAGTAAACCAAACAGCACAAGATAACTCATCCAACAATTCTTCAACTACAGGCATTGGGTATTTTATTAGACGAATCCATCTTATTTCCTTATTTCTCTGTTTTGGTAGCAGGAGAAGTAGTTTGTTCAGCCCGGACTTCAAAGTAGTCTCCCCCCTTGACATTCTTTTTTAGATAGAATCCTCAATGAGTGGAAAGGACTCCCAAACTTGTTCCACAGTACTATACCATACAGAGCCGCGCCCTTGTGATATGATAAGAAGAAAAGGGGCCAGGCCGCCCTCTTTTCTTTTCCGCACCAAGCCTTCTTGTAAAATCGGGTGTATAGCTCAGTTGGTAGAGCATTGGGCTTTTAACCTAATGGTCGCAGGTTCAAGTCCTGCTATACCCAAAACAAAAAAAACCACTCTTGTATTCATAAGGATGCATAGTAGCCTTCAAAGAGCACTCTTTGGCCTTGAGAAAAGCCCCTTTCTCATCAACATCTCGACTTCATGTGACACCCCAAAAATTTGGCCTTGTTTTAATGAATTAAAATTTTGCCAGGAATTAAAACTTTGAATATCTGAGCTCCATTTTGATTTTCAAATCATTTCCTTCCCTGTTATGATGAGTTTTTCCCAAAGAGAAAACTTTTCAAATATGTTATTGGACTTGTTTAACCTCTCAAGAAAAACTTTCCTTTTATCAGTATAACTAATTAACTAATTTAATTGCTTGATCTTTAAGAATGGATTTTCAAGGTTAAATGGCCATATTTGAACTACAACCATTTGATAGATTCACTTAAAATTCCCACAAAAATTCGGAGATGTCACGTGATGTTTTTAAATCACTTTTATGCAAAAATATATTTCATTCATGAAATACTTTGAACCCTACACTCAATTTTTCTTCTCTGGTCCAGAGTGCATTTTTGCACTACAACTCCTTTAAACAATTCTATCTAGCCTCCACCAAAATTATGGGATATTGTTAGTAGCATATGATTCAACTTTATGCAAAAACCTCGTGCTGTTCTTTGAAAAATTTGAGTGAATCAACCTCATTTTCATTCTGGACCAACTTGATGGTTTGTACAGCAACCATATTTTTACTTGCTCTTTAACCCTTGATTATTTCTCCTACTTGTAGTCCTCCATGTTAAACCCTTAAGTCCAGGAGCATGCACCTTTTGGATCATTTTTGGTTCACGAAATAATGCTATTTATTTCCTGTCCAGAATTGAGTTTTGTAAAACTTGCACTAACAAGTTGCTGCATTTGACCAACTAACCCCACCACCCTCTTGTACATCTAAAGAGACCACCATCTGGAGTTTTTGGCCACTCCAAGACTTGCCTAAGTGCCCTTGGCATTTTGCCAAACACCTTATGGGCAGGATCTGTTTTGGCATGAATTTTTGGTTTGCACTGTGAACCTGATCCCCTGACCAAACCAGCTTGTCCACTGATCTCCTTGCAAGCCCAAACCTAGACCTGTTAACCCACAGCCTCAACCGCGACCTCTAGCATGCTCTGGCATTTCGTCGAGCACACTCAGTGCATGCACGGGACGCACCCAGAGCGCGCGTATTGCACGACCCGTGCGCCGAGCCGACACGCTGGCCCCACGGTTTTGGCTCGCTCCGCGGCATCATGCCACGCGCTCCCCTTCTCACAGCTACGCGCCAAGCCGCCCCTCGCCGCGCCCGGCAGGCCAAGCGCTAGCCTCCGCCGCCGCCCGACAGCCTCTGCCCATGTCGGCGCCGCCGAACCTTCCTCCGCTCGCCACCTGGCCCCTGGAACAGCGCGTGCTCATCCACGAGTGTGTCCACTAGCGCTCGTCGCCGCCACGTTGCCCTGGCTACAGAGAGGCGGTTCGCCGGAGGGCTTATCCACGGCCGCCGCGGAACCGACGTCGACGAGCTATAAAAAGAGGACCCCGAACCCATTCACGCACACAGGCAATCTTAGAATGCTCCCCTAGTTCTCCCGTGGCAGCCAATCGACCCGGGGGGGCCTCCTTCCTCATCTCCGGCAACTCCTGCCGCCGCCACTGCCCCGGCCAATTCGGCACCACCAGGACCTCCCACTCTCCGTTCTCTCCACCAAGAGCTTCCTCATCTTCCGGTGAACCATTCCCACTACTCGATGTTGATCAGGAATCAACATAACCCCAATCACACTCTGCTCCCGAAGCTCTCCGTCCGCCGCGAAGCTCACCGCCGATGACCCCGTCCACCCCCGAGACCATAACACCCACCGGCGGGACCGCCTCGACCCCCTGAGCCCGTGGATGGCTTCGGTTTCTCGAACAAAGCCGCCAATCACCGGCGGCGATCGCCGGAGTTCCGCCTCCGCTCGGGACAGAGAAAGAGGAGGGATAGACTGGTCAAACCTGACCAGTGGGCCCTCTGGACCCACTGTCAGCGACCGCGTGCCTGTCCACGTGGGATTAAGTGAAGGCGTAATCCCCCCAGTACGTTTTCCCCGCTCCGAAAGCGTATTCCCCTCCGAAAGCGTTTTCTTTTCTGTTTTATTTAAATAACAGATTTTGACCAGAACTTTGACTGGCTATAACTTTTTAAATACAACTCCAAATGAAATGATTCTTTTTCCTACCTCTCTCGAATTTCACCTAGTTTATTTTAAGATTTATTTGAAAAAATTTCAGAACAACTTTTGGTGCTGTTTTTATTTTGTGTGTTAATTCTTTTATATTGCTAAAATAGGATTTTTGAAGAGAGGAGAAATGTTTCAACTTTTGGAGTGCACCCTGCCTTTCCACACATTGAAGGCAAGCATTCTGAACCCCGGCATAATATTTTTGTGTGTTCGATGACACGTTCAGAACATCACCTCACTTTGGAGAAACTTGTTATTTCATGTGATATGATCATATGCATGGGTGCATGTTATTGATTTCCATGCTGTTGGAAATGGACACACTTGTGATGATAATCACCCTCATGTGCCTTGCATGCATACCGGCAGGAACCCGAGAAAAACCTCTGCCTTGGGTAGGCATGAGTTTGTCGCCGGTCTCCGTCGGGACGGTTATGTCTGGTATGGCATGGCAAGGTGATATGAGCGGTGACTCTGATGGTTGAAATATATATTCGTCATGCTAATCATGCAGGGAATACTTAAACCACCTGAGTCGACCATAGATCGAGTCTTGTGCCAGTAACCCCCATACTTGTTTCGTACTACCACTCGTCTCTACAACAAGTAGAGTACGGTTCAGTTAGTTGTCAACCTCTTTTTAGCACACACCGTACAGAGAGGCCATGGTGGAAGATACCGGTTGTAGCTGGTAGGCAGTCCACCTGGTCCGGGGGCATGGGTGTTTCCGGTTGGGACCGAGAGGGGAGGCCACCCCTTAGAGCGCGCGATATAAATTTGATCCCATGCTACGCGAGGTTGTAGCCTCCCCACTTAGAGTTTGCTTAACAGGTGTCGTGGGTGATTCCAGACACGTATGAGATAAGCTGGTGTGTGCGAGTTAGGTGTGTTTTCAACAAAAAGACCGTAGACGGAATTAGTCCCGATGGACTAAAGAAATCCGTTACTCGTGGGTAAAGAGTACACCCTCTGCAGAGATTAAACCTATTCGAATAGCCGTGTCCATGGTTAAGGATTACAGTCTGGGATGGGTCAAGTGTCGGCCTTAGTGTAGGTCTTCGGAGGTGAAACTGTTAACCAGGAATGGAATTACTACTTGTGACTTGTGAGAACTATGATGATTATTATTGTTGACTAACCCGTGATATTATGGTTATTATCGAGTATCTCTGGGATGGTTCTACCTCCCGGATATTCACTATGATTGTTTATTTTAAAGCCCCGACTGTGGCATTTCTTTTAAAGCCCTTTATGTGGTGTCGCTCAGATGCCCGACTGTGGCATTTCTTTTAAAGCCTTTTATGTAGTGTCGCTCAGACGCCCGACTGTGGCATTTCTTTTAAAGCCCTTTATGTGGTGTCGCTCAGACGCCCGACTGTGGCATTTCTTTTAAAGCCCTTTATGTGGTGTCGCTCAGACGCCCAACTGTGGCATTTCTTTTAAAGCCCTTTATGTGGTGTCCCTCAGACGCCCGATTGTGGCATTTCTTTTAAAGCCCTTTATGTGGTGTCGCTCAGACGCCCGACTGTGGCATTTCTTTTAAAGCCCTTTATGTGGTGTCGCTCAGACGCCCGACTGTGGCATTGCTTGTTATTTGTTTCATAAATTTTAATACTACCATGTTATTGCATTTTTATGAATAACTTGCTTGCACGCATCAGAGTTTCATTTATCGTTTGTGACTGACGTCATGAGCATAAAATATTTTCAGCACATCATTGTTATATTATACCTGTGTTCATAATGTTTGTGAGTACATTCAAAGTACTCACTGGCTTGTCCCTGTCTATTGTCTTGGCCAGATTTTCTTGCACGAAGAGGAGCGACGCGATGACAGCCCCGGAACCTAAGTAATGGAGATAGCATCCTCGCGAAGATAGGAGTTAACATGGTTAGCTGTTCCCGTGGGAAATGGAGTCCCATAGACACTGATGTTTCACAAACTGCTTCCGCCATCAACCACTAGAAACCATTTGTTGTACTCACAGGCCAGAATGGTCTTGTACTACATATGTTGTATTCTGCTTGAAAATTTCTGTATCAAGTTGGAGCCTCATCAGCTAACAGTAATCCTGGGGCTGATGAGCACGACGGTCTTTTCTGGAAATTTATTACCCGGAAAACCCGGTCGTGGCAGACTTGGTATCAGAGCCAGGCTGACCATTGGCTAATCCTATCTTAGCCAGGTCGAAAAACTTAGGCAAACCAACCCACTAGACCTTAACCAAACCCCATCCAAGCTTCTCGTGCAAGATAGCCACAAAGTGACCCAACACCTTTTGGCAGTCGGTGCCCAACCTATCAACCTAACCTGTCGCTCATGCGCTAGTGACCGGCCCCTAAATAGTCCTTTCTCGCAAGCGTGCGAAGGAAGACTCCGTCCCCTTTTTCCTATAAAAGGGGGCACGCTAGCTCCAACACAGCACAGCACAGCCTCTACCCCCAAACCGAGCCGCAATGCCTGGCCCTGTCGTGCACAATGAAACCACAGCAACCAACCTTGGAGGTTTTGTGACCATACTCGCAAACCTCACCCGTCGTGCCTATGCGTTAGAGGAGCCACCAGAATATGTTGTGTACCAAGGACCCAGGAGCGGTGAAGACCGTCAATTCTGGGCCACTGTGCACATTTACGGTAGGGGTCTAGCACCCGAGCGCCCCTACAGGTTCACCGGAAGAACAACTTCCTTTGAGCCACAAGCCATCCAGCTAGCCGCTCGAGAAGCTATAGTTCATCTCAGGCACTTGTCGCCCAGAGTAAACTGTCGCTCGTTCCACTACTACCCCAGACGTGAAGGGTATGGTAGACCACCCCAAGTTGCCAACGGACATCACGAGACAGATTCTGCATTGTTGCACCTGGTGCGCTATGTAAGTGCACTAGAGGAACTGTGCGATCAAATCACTATTGATTTAATTGCAGCTCGTGGAGAGCTGGTTCGTCGAGCCCCGCCGAGAGAAGAAAACGATCCCAACGCCGACAACCCAGTCGTGCTATTTGGACAACCGATCGAGACTCCGAGATCAGCTCCAGCCATCAGCTGAGATGCTTTGATGACCCCAGAAGTGCTTCGTCGCCTTTTGGGAGCAAACTCCAACGGGGTTGTGGCCAACAATCCCCGCGATGGTCATCATCACTACTCCGACCCTGCAGTTCCTCCGCCATCTCCAACTAATCCCGGCAGTGATACACGTGGAGAAGCCTCGACATCCACCAGGCACGCCCGTTTAGACATTAACGAGGTAGACTAAGCCATATGAGTAGCACTGAGTTTCAGTGTATCCTCACTTTGTAATCGTGCGACCGTGTATATTAACGCAGCCTATCGTTGTGCCTCTGTTCTAATAGTGGCCTTGCATTTTTGGTCAGCGCATAGTTGCATATTTTTCCAGGCACAACTACCAAAACCAACCCGACGACAACCACAGTAACACGTCTCTTTATGAGATATGTGTATCTCTGACACTGACCTGACCTTTGGAGCTAAGCTGGCAAATTTATTACCTTTCACCACGGTAAAACGATCCGGCTCCATTGCTATATAAAGGCCACCTTGTGACCTTACCCAGCAACCCTCACCTTGTGCACCACACTCACAACTTTTTCCTGTCATGCCGAGCCCCAGCATTCATCTGAGAACCCCAGATGCAACCCCAGGTAGCTTTGTCAAAATATTGTGGGATTTTACCCGCAGTACCATGGGTTCTACCCAGCCACCTCAGTACGAGCTGTTCAAATCAAGGATCACCCCATCCACCTCGGAATATTGGGCAGCAGTACACATTCCTCCTGTAGACCCCAACCAAGATCCAACGGAAATTTCCGTCATGGGGAAATCTATGCCAACCGCACACCTGGCCATAGAAGCTGCTGCGAAAGAAGCGATTGCTCGTCTTTGATCCGCCGTACCCTATGCCCACAAACGAGGATATTATTACTTTCCGAGCCGTGCAGCACCCGGAGAAGTAACATCTTTTCCCGGTGGACGCATGGAGAGAGACCCAGTGCTAGCCAACCTTATCCAGTACATCATTGCTCAAGAGCATTTGAACCAGCGAGTGATGGATTATCTCCAGAGCCTCACAGATTTAAATCCTCAGATTGCCATCGGCAGACCACTGAGGCCCGACCCGGAGAGACGCATACATCGACTGGTCAATCCACTTTCCCCGATAGAAGAGGAGTGTATCCCTTTACCAGAGACATTTTATCAGGACCCCACCCAGTTACCATTTTCATTTTAGACGTCACTACTGTATTTGTTTTTTTTGCAACATTTATTTATGTGTGTGACTTATGCGTGATACCCTGAGTTTGTACGACGAGTCAATTATTTTGGCTTCTACTAATGTGTGTAGTTTTTGTTGTGGTTTATGCTCCTTTAAATTAACTGTTTTTCCCTCGCTAAATCCTGGAGTGAGATTTCTTTTCCCTGAGTTGCTACACCTGCCCCTTCTCACGACATGGATTATTTAATTTCACACAACACCACGCAGCAGACTCACAACCATAATCATTCGGACACATACACTGTTTGCAAAACCTTGCAACGGTGTTACATCCAGCTAATCGCCCCCTAACAACAGTTAGCACCCGGCACACTCCATCTACTCCTCATGATCACCACCACCGCGGAGAGCCAACAACCGAGCCGCAGCGTCGCGACACTCGTCGAGGATCATCGCGCACAGGAGCACAGAAAGCCCCAGCAGTATCACCAGCCCTCCGCATATCAGGATCACAAACCAGTCCGGCATCGCCTCCGCCATTAGAGCCTCACCCGAGCTTCTGTAAGCAGTAATGGAGAAAGAAGGAGGAGGAGAAGTGAGGCCAGGTGTAAGGAAGAAGAGAGAGGCACCCCGGCCATTTTTATAGCTCGAGCTCGGTGTACGGTGGGCGAAGTCCACCAACGCCGCTCGTCGCCGAACGTCGGTGTTCAGAGTCGAATCCACGAGCAGTGCCGACAGCGCGCTGGCCCGCGAGGTGAGTGCACGCTGCACCGGCAGCTAGCACGCCGCGCACTACCACAGTACGGCCTAGATGCCCTACGCGCTAGGCATCACCGGTGGAGAAGGCACGAGAAAGTGCGCGGGAGAGAGGAGGAAGAAAGAGCCAGAGGGAGAAGAGGAGACTGACAGTGGACCCCGGGTCCACCTGTCAGCCAGAAAGAGCACTGTGCTCTCGGGTACGACCAACGTATATCTAAATTTAGGAGTTATTCTAAATTTATATCCAGCGTAGAAATCTCACGATTTTGTCCCGAACCGTAGACTCTTCCTCGCAGCACCAGTTTTCACACTGTGGTTTTTCACCACTTATTGCCCTCTCACTAAAGCCACATCTTTATTGCATAGTATTTTCTTAACACAGCTTTTAACAAATCTTGAGGATGAGATTTTTCTTAAGGGGGATAGTATTGTGACACCCCAAAAATTTGGCCTTGTTTTAATGAATTAAAATTTTGCCAGGAATTAAAACTTTGAATATCTGAGCTCCATTTTGATTTTCAAATCATTTCCTTCCCTGTTATGATGAGTTTTTCCCAAAGAGAAAACTTTTCAAATATGTTATTGGACTTGTTTAACCTCTCAAGAAAAACTTTCCTTTTATCAGTATAACTAATTAACTAATTTAATTGCTTGATCTTTAAGAATGGATTTTCAAGGTTAAATGGCCATATTTGAACTACAACCATTTGATAGATTCACTTAAAATTCCCAAAAAAATTTGGAGATGTCACGTGATGTTTTTAAATCACTTTTATGCAAAAATATATTTCATTCATGAAATACTTTGAACCCTACACTCAATTTTTCTTCTTTGGTCCAGAGTGCATTTTTGCACTACAACTCCTTTAAACAATTCTTTCTAGCCTCCACCAAAATTATGGGATATTGTTAGTAGCATATGATTCAACTTTATGCAAAAACCTCGTGCTGTTCTTTGAAAAATTTGAGTGAATCAACCTCATTTTCATTCTGGACCAACTTGATGGTTTGTACAGCAACCATATTTTTACTTGCTCTTTAACCCTGGATTATTTCTCCTACTTGTAGTCCTCCATGTTAAACCCTTAAATCCAGGAGCATGCACCTTTTGGATCATTTTTGGTTCATGAAATAATGCTATTTATTTCCTGTCCAGAATTGAGTTTTGTAAAACTTGCACTAACAAGTTGCTGCATTTGACCAACTAACCCCACCACCCTCTTGTACATCTAAAGAGACCACCATCTGGAGTTTTTGGCCACTCCAAGACTTGGCTAAGTGCCCTTGGCATTTTGCCAAACACCTTATGGGCAGGATCTGTTTTGGCATGAATTTTTGGTTTGCACTGTGAACCTGATCCCCTGACCAAACCAGCTTGTCCACTGATCTCCTTGCAAGCCCAAACCTAGACCTGTTAACCCACAGCCTCAACCGCGACCTCTAGCATGCTCTAGCATTTCGTCGAGCACACTCAGTGCGTGCACGGGACGCACCCAGAGCGCGCGTATTGCACGACCCGTGCGCCGAGCCGACACGCTGGCCCCACGGTTTTGGCTCGCTCCACGGCATCACGCCACGCGCTCCCCTTCTCACAGCTATGCGCCAAGCCGCCCCTCGCCGCGCCCGGCAGGCCAAGCGCTAGCCGCCGCCGCCGCCCGACAGCCTCTACCCATGTCGGCGCCGCCTGTCGTGGTTCTAAGCCTGACAGTAGAGTGGGGGGTAGGTATGGAGAGGCAAGGTCCTAGCTATGGAGAGGTTGTAAACACAAGGGATGTACGAGTTCAGGCCCTTCTCGGAAGAAGTAAAAGCCCTACGTCTCGGAGCCCAGAGGCGGTCGAGTGGGTTATGTATATATGAGTTACAAGGTGCCGAACCCCTCTACCTGTGGAGAGGGGTGGCTTATATAGAGTGCGCCAGGACTCCTGCCAGCCCACGTAGGAGAGGGTTTAAGGTGAGTTAAGTCTGGGGCGTTACTGGTAACGCCCCACATAAAGTGTCTTTACTATCATAAAGTCTACTTAATTACAGGCCGTTGCAGTGCAGAGTGCCTCTTGACCTTCTAGTGGTCGAGTGAGTCTTCGTGGTCGAGTCCTTCAAGTCAGTCGAGTGAGTCCCTCGTTGGTCGACTGGAAGGTGACCTCTTCTAAGGGTGTCTTTGGGCAGGGTACTTAGATCAGGTCTGTGACCCTACCCTAGGTACATGACCCCATCATTAGCCCCCGAATGGATTGAGGCTTTGAGTGAGGAAGGAGTTGATGTTGTTTCCGATTAACTTTTGCACACTGGTCGTGCGTTGTTCTGGACCAAAGAATCTCTTCGTTGATAGTGACCAACTTGTCTTCAGTCGACTCGATCCATTCTCTTCTTTCGTCGAGTGATCTTTCGGGCTTTGACGATTTCCGAGCGACGGATCGTAGGAAATTCCGCGTCTGACAGACTGGTCTGCCGTTCGCGGATTCCGCGGGATGCGAAATTTGGGGAAGCGCGCGAAGTGGAGCGGACCGCGGCGTTCGGATGGGACGGGACATAGACGCCTCGATCCCCGCGCCGCTTTCTTCGCCATGTATCCCGCCTGCATAACTGTTCCTGGATATGATTAGATCGACCGGGCCCACCTGTCATCCACTCGGAAGGGACCTTATAAAAGCGCCCGGCGAGGGTTTTTTGTACAGTGCCTCAGCATTCTCTTTCTCTGCTCCCTTTGTCTCTGCCCAACGCGCTCGCTCTAGCCTCCGCCCAACCTCTCCTCGCGCATCTCACCGGCAACCATGGCCAAAGGAGAAGACGGCGGCGCTGGAACGCGCGAAGAAGGCGTCGGCAACGGAGAAGGCGAAGGGGAGATCCACCAGCCACGGTGGGTCTTCGTCTAGATCCCGCCTGCCGAAGGGCTGGGTCCAAGGAGATTGGATCCAGTCGACCATCACGGAGAAAGATCTCCTCGACATGGCCAACGAGGGCATGATCCCCCATGGAGCTGCGAGGCTTCCGGGGAAGGAGTGGCAGCCCCAGCCAGAAGAGGGTGAGTGCGTGCTCCTGGCTACCCGTGTCGATCGTGGATTTTCTTTGCCGCCGAGTATTTTCTTCCGTGGTTTCTTGAACTTCTTTGGAGCGCAGCTCCACCACTTTACCCCAAATTCTATCGCCTATCTTGCCGCGTTCGTGTCCATGTGTGAGGGTTTTCTGGGCTGTCGACCGCGCTGGGGCTTGTTCAAGCATATATTCACGTGTCGCTCTCAGACCGTGAAGAAGGCGAGCCCAGGCGACGAAAGAACCCGAGTCGTCCAAATGTGTGGGGGCCTGGGGATCCAGGTGAGGAATAAGAGCACCTTCCCTGCCATGACTTTTCCCGAGTCAGTCAGAGGCTGGCAGTCGACCTGGTTCTACTGCCAGGATCAGTCGACGCCGGGGCAGTCGAGTGGACTCCCTCAGTTTACCATGGACCGAGTGAACAAGCCCTCCTCTCTAAAGTTGATTCCGGAGGAGAAAGCTTACGTGAAGATGTTGATGGAGCGCGTAGTACAGTTGGTTCGGGAGGGAGCGCGTCGTATCCAGCCCCTTCAGTTCCGGAGTCACTGCATGTGGTTGTACTGTGGGACTGAGGACGAGACTCGGGTCCATCCAGAAGCAGTCGACGATGTCACTCTGGAAAGATGGATGGCCGCCGTTACCGGAAACAAGGATAACCCACGCGGAGCCAGAAGGATTCCTCCACTCGACCACCACAGTGATCCAAACAAGGTATGCCTGCTGTGCTCTCCACTGTGTTCTTGTCATATTCATTTCTGTTTATTCTGCCAATTGGTCGATTGATCCTTGTCTTGATGTCTATCAGGCCCTCACCGAGCTGTACTCGATGCCCAATGGAGCACAGGCTCCGACTGAGGAGGGTGAGGCGAGTGGGGGCGAGAGCCAGGAGGAGGAGGAGTGGGACTCGGACGTTGCTGAGGATGATGATGACGATGACGACGATGACGGTGATGAAGATGACGCTGAAGACGAGGAAGAAGAGGAGGAGGAGGTCGTACCACCGCGCTCAGAAAGGCGGTCGAAGCTTGTCCACGACCCTTTGACTGAACGTGGCAAGGGGGTTGCGACCGTTGCACAGTCGACCAAGCGCCCTCGGACCACCTCTCCGGCGCCGACTGAAAAGGCGCCGAAGTAGCCCAGGGCGGCTCCGTCAAAGCCGACCAAGCTCTTCCGAAGATGAAGCTCTTCCGAAGTCTTCTTATTTTGTGTGAACTTTTGTCTCTGGTTGACGCTGAAGTTAGTCGACTGATTCTTTGGAGTTGCAGTGCTGCTACTTCTGAGACCTCAGCCCGGGCTGATGACCATGAGATGGAGGACACAGCAACCTCAAAACCAGGTACTATATTCTTAACACCGTTTTTAGTCGACTGACTCATGATCTCTAATCCTGATTCTTCTCTGTAGCTCCACCCAATGTTGTTATCACTCTCCCTGATGATGATGAGGATGAGGAACCACTGAAGCGCAGAAGGAGTAGGAAAGCGTCCGTCAGCAGGGTGCCCCAGGATGTGACGGCGCCTGAGACTCTGATTGCGGAGGAAGAGAACACCACTCGACACACTGTGTCCTTCGCAGATCCACTGACGAGTGCTCAGCAGCCCTCCCTCTTCACGACGCACCACGTCCCAGAGGACCAAGCTAGCGCCGTGAAGGAGGCGATACGCCAGGCAGGGATCATGATGGAGCAGTTAAGGACCTTCCGGGATGCGAGCCAGGCAGCTTACGACGCCAGTTCCGCCCTTCAAAGCAATGTTCAGGTCAGTCGACCACCGCCTGTTCTGTTAGGATATGCTATCAAAAACTTTTCTTTCTAGAATTTATAGTAGTCACCCAGTGGGTGTGTCGATTCGGACTCCGTGTTAGCGGGGGCACGCTGAGTGCACCCGCTGGGTGTAGTCCCCAAGGCTAAGGTCGACTGCTGGCAGTCGGCCTTAGGCTTTATAATTTCAGTCTTTGCGTCATTCGACTATGTCGACTGGATATCGCAAAACGGGTCGACTGGTCGACTCTGTCTTCAATAGGATTAGTGGGGGCACGCTAAGTGCACCCACTGGGTGTAGTCCCCAAGGCCTTAGGTTTTATAATTTCAGGCTTTCCGTCATTCGATTATGCCGAATGGATTTCGCAAACCGGTGGGGCCACGCTGAGTGCACCCACTGGGTGTAGTCCCCGAGACTGTGGTCGACTGCTTGCAGTCGATTACAGTCTTAAAGAATACATTTCTCTTCTTTTTTTAAGGTCGACTGGTCGACTCTATCTTCGATAGGATTAGTGGGGGCACGCTGAGTGCACCCACTGGGTGTAGTCCCCGAGACTACGGTCGAATGCTTGTATTCGGCTGTAGTCTTAGAAACGTGTGATTTTTCCTTTGTCACTCGGAAGTGAATTATATTTGACATTTAGTCGATTGGTTCTTCGCAGAACTCCTGTGATCTTGTGGCTCGCTACTCTGAGCTGGAAAACAAGCACGTTTAGCTCGAGCTGAATTTGAAGCTGGTTCAGGAGAAACTGACGAAGGCAAAGGAGGAGACCGAAGGTATGTTTGGTGAGACCTTGACGACTGATTTTCCCCTTCGTTTGTTTCAAAATCTGATCTTGCTGTAACTTGCAGGTAAGGTAAGGGAGGCCCAACAGAAAAAAGACCTTGAACTAGCTGAGAAGATCAAGCTCGCTGACGATAAGCTAGCTTCAGTCACCAAGCTTGAACAAGACAATAGCAATCTGAAAGCTGCTCTTGGGATTGCGAACAAGGAAGTCAGTCGACTGAAAACTGATAAAACTGCCCTGACCGACCAAGTCAGTAAGTTGACTGGGAAGAAAAATGATCTGGAGGCCTTCCTGAGTGGTCTTGCCAAGAAGCTGTTTCTTATGCTTGAAGGTAAACCTCTATGCTCGGCAATCATTTCCAATCGTGATTTTTTCATTCGACCATCGCCTTGACTCGGTGATCGTCCTTGCAGAATTTTGTCAAAACTTTGAAGAAGAAACTAGCCGGCTGGAACCAAACCTCGACCCCGTCAATTCCCCGGTGAACGACGAAGTAGCCATGAATGTTTTCCGACTGGAGTCCCGTGTTGCAGCTGCCGTGGACTATCTTGCAAGGCTGAAGGTCACCACATCTCGCATCGACTCGACGCTCTGGCCCGGGGAGACACTTCAAAATGACCTTGAGTCGCTGATGGCTCGCTTGAACACGATCCCTGGTCGAGTGCAGGAGTGGAAGAAGTCCTCGGCTCGGTGCGGTGCAGATGTTGCTATGTGTCTAGCCTGAGTCCACTGCAAAGATGCGCGAGAAGAGAAGCTGGCGACCCTCCGGGTGGCCAACAGCAAGAAACACGACTTTAGGTCCTTTATGGAAACTTTCCTTGCGGCTGCCACTCGGATCGCAGATGGAATTGATCTTGATGAGTTCGTTGCACCTTCCAGCCCTCCACAGGAGGGGTAAAAATCTTCTTCTAAGCTCGACGCTTTAAATTTGCCTCGGTATGCCGAGTGGAGTTGTAACTGATAAACCCTAACGGGCTTAGCACCCGAGCACTTTCGGTTCCTTTAGATATCGATCCGAACTTGAATTTGTCGTTTGAATATGATTGCTTTTTGCTCGAAATGTCTTTTGCAGGTTCAAAGCACGGCGCATACTGCAATCGACTTATTCCTTAGTCCACTTAGGTGAGCGCTGGGCTGCAGCTAAGCCCCCGAGTGGAAGTCTGGCTTACCACTCGGCAGGATTTTTATAACTTAGGCGAGTACTTGGACTGCAGCTAAGCCTCCGAGTGGAAGTCTGGCTTACCACTCGGTAGGATTTTTATAACTTAGGCGAGTACTTGGACTGCAGCTAAGCCTCCGAGTGGAAGTCTGGCTTACCACTCTGTAGGATTTTTATAACTTAGGCGAGTACTTGGACTGCAGCTAAGCCTCCGAGTGGAAGTCTGGCTTACCACTCGGTAGGATTTTTATAACTTAGGCGAGTACTTGGACTGCAGCTAAGCCTCCGAGTGGAAGTCTGGCTTACCACTCGGCAGGATTTTTATAACTTAGGCGAGTACTTGGACTGCAGCTAAGCCTCCGAGTGGAAGTCTGGCTTACCACTCGGCAGGATTTTTATTCGCATAAATGTGGCTCCGGCATTCTTGAGGCCGAATGGCATGGTGATATAGCAGAAGCACTCGAATGGAGTGATGAAAGCTGTTTTTACCTCGTCGGGTCCATACAGACGGATCTGGTGGTACCCGGAGTAGGCGTCTAGAAAAGACAGTCTCTCGCATCCCGCGGTCGAGTCAACAATTTGATCTATGCGAGGGAGAGGAAAATAATCTTTCGGGCAGGCCCGGTTGATGTGCTTGAAATCAATGCACATTCGGAGTGATTTGTCTTTCTTAGGGACCATGACGACATTAGCGAGCCACTCGGAGTGGTATATCTCTCGGATAAATCCTGCCGCCAACAGTCGAGCCACTTCCTCACCAATGGCTTTTCTCTTCTGGACGGCGGACCGCCGAAGATGCTCTTTAACTGGTTTTGCAGATGAGTCGACTCTTAGGCGATGCTCAGCCAGTCCCCTGGGAACACCTGGCATGTCAGCGGGCTTCCATGCAAAAATGTCCCAGTTCTCACGGAGGAACTGGATGAGCGCTTCTTCCTATTTTGGGTCGAGTGTTGTGGAGATGCGGGCCGAAGCTGCATCGGGGTCGGTTGGGTGAATGTGAACAGGCTTCGTCTCACCAGACGACTGAAATGCAGACTCTGTGGCGGGTTTCTTGGATCGCAGCAAGTCACTCGGATCTGCGTTTTGCTTGTATTCTTCGAACTCGACCGCTGTCACCTGGGAATCAGCAATCTTTGAGCCTTTCTGGAAGCACTCTTCTGCCTTTTTCCGATCACCGGTGACAGTGATCACTCCTTTGGGGCCGGGCATCTTCAATTTGAGGTACACGTAAGATGGTCGAGCCACGAACCGTGCATAAGCTGGTCTTCCCAAAATGGCATGACATGCACTCTGAAAATCCACGACCTCAAACGTCAACTTCTCTTTGCGAAAATGTTTCGAATCACCAAACACCACGTCCAGAGCTATTTGGCCGAGTGACTCGGCTTTCTTTCCTGGTATAACTCCATGAAAGCTCATGTTACTGGTGCTCAGTCGGGACATCGGAATGCCCATTCCTTTTAGTGTGTCTGCATACAGCAAATTCAACCCACTACTACCGTACATAAGCACTTTTGTCAGTCGAGTGCCTTCAACAACTGGATCGACCACCAAAGCTTGCCTCCCAGGGGTGGCAATATGAGTCGGGTGATCAGATTGGTCGAAGGTGATGGGTGTTTGGGACCATTTCAGATAGTTTGCTTTTGCTGGGGCAACCATGTTCACCTCACGGTTAATAACTTTCAATCGACTCTTGCTCTCCACATCTGCAAAGATCATTAGAGTAGAGTTGATATGAGGATATCCTTCCTCACTGTCCTCCTTGTCTTCAACCTTGTCCGACTCCTTCTCCTTGTTATTAGACTGTCTTCCCTGAAACTGCTGGATCAGGAGTCGACATTGGCGAGTGGTGTGCTTCGGGTAGATGATATTCCCCTCTTCGTCTTTCTTCGTGTGGATGTGACACGGCATATCCATCACATCGTTCCCTTCTTTATCCTTTACCTTCTTAGGGTTCCAGGATCCTTTTGGTTTCCCTTTAAACTTTCCCTGAGTCACGGCCAGAGCCTCTCCAGGAGCTGCCGGTTCAGCCTTCCGCTTCTGTTTCCGACTGGTGTTTCCCTTTTCCGACTGACTCGGCTTGTGCTTGCCGCTTCGGAGTCGGTCTTCTTCTTCGCCGTTGGCGTACTTGGTAGCAATCTCCATCATCCGACTCAAGGTCATGTCACCGGTTCGACCAAACTTCAAGCTCAATTCTCTGTTCTTGATGCCATCTTTAAAGGCGCAGACTGCCTGATGATCAGACACATTCTCCACAGTATGGTGCAAAGTGATCCATCTCTGAATATACTCTCTGAGAGTCTCATTGGTCTTCTGCACGCAGACTTGCAACTCCGTCAGTCCAGCCGGTCGCTTGCAAGTTCCTTCAAACGTTCTGATGAACACTCGGGACAGATCTTCCCAAGTGTAAATGCTGCTAGGAGGTAATTGAGTCAACCATGCCCTGGCAGAACCTTCCAGCATGAGGGGAAAATGCTTCATGGCCACCTCGTAGTTCCCACCACCAATCTGAACCGCCACTCGGTAGTTCTCAAGCCAAGTTTCAGGCTTAGACTCACCAGTGAACTTGCTGACTCCTGTTGCCAACCTGAAATTGGGAGGGATAACTGCAGCTCTGATAGCTCTGCTGAAACATTCAGGACCAGAAACATGCACTCGACTGCTTGTGGGCGCATCTCTATCGAGTCCGCCTCGATGGGCTCTGTTCCGGTCGACCAAACCTTGCACGATAATGGATCGCGCGTCGAAGCCTGGTTCTTTGGGGTCGACTGGAACTCTTCGCCCCGTACTGAACTGACGCTTGTCATCTTGCTGCCGAGGAGTGTAAGACCCACCCCTCGGAGGGGAATTGGGCACTCGACGCCTATCATCTCGGTCGAGTCGGTCACCATATTGGTCTCGCCGATTCTCGCGCCCTTCACGCCGCGGAGGCGATCTGGGACTGTGAGCCGACTGAACCGTATTCGCAGCGACGGATCAACTGTGAATTCTGTTGCGCGACTGCGACACGGCCGAATTCTGGTCTCCGGCTGCCCGGAGCAGATCCCTGATCTGCATCAAGCCTCTGCCAGCTTCCGACTGAGAGGGTTGGATGGACTCTGCTATACGGGTTGCAGCTGCTAAATTCTGGATTGGGGTTCGATATACCTGAGTCGGCGGGAAGAGTTGACGTCGACTGGTGTCGGGAACTCGTTGCCGCGCACGCTCGTCGAGTGCTCACTGAAGATTCTCCAGTCGAGTGCGTTCGGCCAAATTGGCCAAACGTGCCTCCTCCAAGGCGCGAGCCTCGGGGGTTTCTCCTGTGATGGGAGTACGCAGGACATCCACGTTCCTGCGGCGAAGTTCTTCTCTTTGCAGAGAGTCGAGTGGCTCGGGCTGGTACTCTTCGTGATCTCGTGCGGGGTCGCCTCCGTCGCCTGCTCCACCATCACGGGCGAAGCCAGGGGGACTGCGAGGCCCGTCGACCATCAGGATTTCCGTCGCTGGATCACTGCTATCGCACTCGGATGCGGTCTCTACGGAGCCAGTCGACAGATCGAACAGGCCGTAGAGAGATTCGTCGGGCTCGATTGCTGCAACTTGGGTGGTGGCCATCTGGCGAGCCACCGCGTGCCTCACCCACCGCTGAATCCTCGACCGGCCCGAGCGCTTGCGCTGGCGGGAGACCGGGAAGGTGGTCGATGCGGATGTCGACCGATACGGGGTCGACGGTTGCCGCAGCAGAACGCCGCGGACGCATGCGCGAAAATGCGTCGCACCGCGGACGGGGAGCGCATCAACGTCGAGTGGAGCCTCCTGGAGCCAGGCGGAGTCGTCGGCGATGAAGATGAGAGCGCCGAGACAGATCTCTCGACCCTCGACCAAAACTCCAGCAGCCACCATGATGAAAGTACTCGGAAGAATCGCAACTTCCCCACAAAATCGCTAAAACACCTGCCCCACGGTGGGCGCCAACTGTCGTGGTTCTAAGCCTGACAGTAGAGTGGGGGTAGGTATGGAGAGGCAAGGTCCTAGCTATGGAGAGGTTGTAAACACAAGGGATGTACGAGTTCAGGCCCTTCTCGGAAGAAGTAAAAGCCCTACGTCTCGGAGCCCAGAGGCGGTCGAGTGGATTATGTATATATGAGTTACAAGGTGCCGAACCCCTCTACCTGTGGAGGGGGGTGGCTTATATAGAGTGCGCCAGGACCCCTGCCAGCCCACGTAGGAGAGGGTTTAAGGTGAGTTAAGTCTGGGGCGTTACTGGTAACGCCCCACATAAAGTGTCTTTACTATCATAAAGTCAACTTAATTACAGGCCGTTGCAGTGCAGAGTGCCTCTTGACCTTCTGGTGGTCGAGTGAGTCTTCGTGGTCGAGTCCTTCAAGTCAGTCGAGTGAGTCCCTCGTTGGTCGACTAGAAGGTGACCTCTTCTAAGGGTGTCTTTGGGCAGGGTACATAGATCAGGTCTGTGACCCTACCCTAGGTACATGACCCCATCACCGCCGAACCTTCCTCCGCTCGCCACCTGGCCCCTGGAACAGCGCGTGCTCATCCGCGAGTGTGTCCACTAGCGCTCGTCGCCGCCACGTCGCCCTGGCTACAGAGAGGCGGTTCGCCGGAGGGCTTATCCACGGCTGCCGTGGAACCGACCTCGACGAGCTATAAAAAGAGGACCCCGAACCCATTCAAGCACACAGGCAATCTTAGAATGCTCCCCTAGTTCTCCCGTGGCAGCCAATCGACCCGGGGAGGCCTCCTTCCTCATCTCCGGCAACTCCTGCCGCCGCCACTGCCCCGGCCAATTCGGCACCACCAGGACCTCCCACTCTCCGTTCTCTCCACCAAGAGCTTCCTCATCTTCCCGTGAACCATTCCCACTACTCGATGTTGATCAGGAATCACCATAACCCCAATCACACTCTGCTCCTGAAGCTCTCCGTCCGCCGCGAAGCTCACCGCCGACGACCCCGTCCACCCCCGAGACCATAACACCCACCGGCGGGACCGCCTCGACCCCCTGAGCCCGTGGATGGCTTCGGTTTCTCGAACAAAGCCGCCAATCGCCGGCAGCGATCGCCGGAGTTCCGCCTCCGCTTGGGACAGAGAAAGAGGAGGGATAGACTGGTCAAACCTGACCAGTGGGCCCTCTGGACCCACTGTCAGTGACCGCGTGCCTCTCCACGTGGGATTAAGTGAAGGCGTAATCCCCCCAGTACGTTTTCCCCGCTCCGAAAGCGTATTCCCCTTCGAAAACATTTACTTTTCTGTTTTATTTAAATAACAGATTTTGACCAGAACTTTGACTGACTATAACTTTTTAAATACAACTCCAAATGAAATGATTCTTTTTCCTACCTCTCTCGAATTTCACCTAGTATATTTTAAGATTTATTTGAAAAAATTTCAGAACAACTTTTGGTGCTGTTTTTATTTTGTGTGTTAATTATTTTATATTGCTAAAATAGGATTTTTGAAGAGAGGAGAAATGTTTCAAGTTTTGGAGTGCACCCTGCCTTTCCACACATTGAAGGCAAGCATTCTGAACCCCGGCATAATATTTTTGTGTGTTCGATGACACGTTCATAACATCACCTCACTTTGGAGAAACTTGTTATTTCATGTGATATGATCATATGCATGGGTGCATGTTATTGATTTCCATGCTGTTGGAAATGGACACACTTGTGATGATAATCACCCTCATGTGCCTTGCATGCATACCGGCAGGAACCCGGGAAAAACCTCTGCCTTGGGTAGGCATGAGTTTGTCGCCGGTCTCTGTCGGGACGGTTATGTCTGGTATGGCATGGCAAGGTGATATGAGCGGTGACTCTGATGGTTGAAATATATATTCGTCATGCTAATCATGCAGGGAATACTTAAACCTCCTGAGTCGACCGTAGATCGAGTCTTGTGCGAGTAACCCCCATACTTGTTTCGTACTACCACTCGTCTCTACAGCAAGTAGAGTACGGTTCAGTAAGTTGTCAACCTCTTTCTAGCACACACCGTACAGAGAGGCCATGGTGGAAGATACCGGTTGTAGCTGGTAGGCAGGCCACCTGGTCCGGGGGCATGGGTGTTTCCGGTTGGGACCGAGAGTGGAGGCCACCCCTTAGAGCGCGCGATATAAATTTGATCCCATGCTACGCGAGGTTGTAGCCTCCCCACTTAGAGTTTGCTTAACAGGTGTCGTGGGTGATTCCAGACACGTATGAGATAAGCTGGTGTGTGCGAGTTAGGTGTGTTTTCAACAAAAAGACCATAGACGGAATTAGTCCCGATGGACTAAAGAAATCCGTTCCTCGTGGGTAAAGAGTACACCCTCTGCAGAGATTAAACCTATTCGAATAGCCGTGTCCATGGTTAAGGATTACAGTCTGGGATGGGTCAAGTGTCGGCCTTAGTGTCGGTCTTCGGAGGTGAAACTGTTAACCAGGAATGGAATTACTACTTGTGACTTGTGAGAACTATGATGATTATTATTGTTGACTAACCCGTGATATTATGGTTATTATCGAGTATCTCTGGGATGGTTCTACCTCCCGGATATTCACTATGATTGTTTATTTTAAAGCCCTTTATGTGGTGTCGCTCAGACGCCCGACTGTGGCATTTCTTTTAAAGCCCTTTATGTCGTGTCGCTAAGACGCCCGACTGTGGCATTTCTTTTAAAGCCTTTTATGTGGTGTCGCTCACACGCCCGACTGTGGCATTTCTTTTAAAGCCCTTTATGTGGTGTCACTCAGATGCCCGACTGTGGCATTTCTTTTAAAGCCCTTTATGTGGTGTCGCTCAGACGACCGACTGTGGCATTTCTTTTAAAGCCCTTTATGTGGTGTTGCTCAGACGCTCGACTGTGGCATTTCTTTTAAAGCCCTTTATGTGGTGTCGCTCAGACGCCCGACTGTGGCATTTCTTTTAAAGCCCTTTATGTGGTGTCGCTCAGACGCCCGACTGTGGCATTGCTTGTTATTTGTTTCATAAATTTTAATACTACCATGTTATTGCATTTTTATGAATAACTTGCTTGCACGCATCAGAGTTTCATTTATCGTTTGTGACTGACATCATGAGCATAAAATATTTTCAGCACATCATTGTTATATTATACCTGTGTTCATAATGTTTGCAAGTACATTCAAAGTACTCACTGGCTTGTCCCTGGCTATTGTCTTGGCCAGATTTTCTTGAACAAAGAGGAGCGACGCGATGACAGCCCCGGAACCTAAGTAATGGAGATAGCAGCCTCGCGAAGATAGGAGTTAACCTGGTCAGCTGTTCCCGTGGGAAATGGAGTCCCGTAGACACTGATGTTTCACAAACCGCTTCCGCCATCAACCACTAGAAACCATTTGTTGTACTCATAGGCCAGAATGGTCTTGTACTACATATGTTGTATTCTGCTTGAAAATTTCTGTATCAAGTTGGAGCCTCATCAGCTAACAGTAATCCTGGGGCTGATGAGCACGACGGTCTTTTCTGGAAATTTATTACCCGGAAAACCCGGTCGTGGCACTTCGCTCGTTGTTTCAGGTCAGTATAAAGGAGAACAGACTGGCTCGGTCATTGATAGGCCGGCCTTCTCCTTATTCATTGGATAGGGCGCGGGGGAAAGTCAAGTCAAGCACTAGTTAGTTGGGGTGGGACGCACCAAAGCAGCGTTCGTTGCACTAGCGCCTTATCTTTTGAAGCTAAACAGAGGCTCGAAAGACGGAGTACGTCCGAAGTCGTTGGCTGCCTTTTTGTAGTGCGCAAGTCAGAGTGAACTTCTTCTTCTGTTCTGCGAAACTACTAACGAGAACTACCGTCCAGTCCTATCTTTTTTTAAGAAAGATCGTAGATGAACGTTTCGTTTCGTTACCTAAGTAGTTGAGCAATTCATTCCAAGGTAAACAAAGAGGTATTTCCTTTTCTCGTTCAGTCCTTCTCTCCTTCCATCCCAGTAGGACTATTCAAGCTTTTTTGCTATCCATCTTGATCAAATAGAAGAAGGGGAAATTCAGACTAGGCAAAACACCTCAAAAAGTGAAAAAAAAAGATAAAACAACTTTCTTTCAAGTAGTAAACCATAGTTCTCATCCTAGGAAACCATATCGATCATCGGTTCAGAGCTCCCAACTACGAAGCTCTTTTCTAGAGCGAGTCAACAATTCGTGGATCCATGGTTTGGATGAAGCTATCTACCCGGGTAGAGATGATTTGTCTCAGAGATGTTCCGCTCATCCAAGAATCTGAAAATTCATCTACATAAACTCATAAATAGCCCTTTCCTTTCTTTTCTTGACTTCAAAAGGTAATCAATCCTTTCTTTTCATCTTTTATCAAGTCTTCCTCTTCCTGATTGAGTCAATCAGGGATAGAAATTCAGATCAACTATGAGGAGTAGGGCTGCTGGGCAAGTGAATGAACTCTGTCCTAGGCATTTCCAATAAGTTCAGTGAAGTGAGGGCGAAGCCTTTTTTGAGAGGGAAAATACACTCCAAATGATATTCCATAATGGAAGGAATGAGTGGAAGATTTACTGGAAGAAAAAAATACGATACTTTTCTAGTCGTAGGTAGGGCTACCTATCTAGTTTCGTGCTTCGGGCGTACCAGATTCAATAGGCTAGGTTATAGGTGACAGATTTCTTTAAGAACTAGACGCCTATAAGCCTCGCTAGTAGTATTCCTTCCCAGTGCCGGAGTAGTGACTCACAAGGTAAGTTCTCCTCCATGCATTTCCAACACTCTATTTTTCTATGTACACTTTTGATTCCTCAGTAGGTAGGGACAACGTTCGAGATCTCATCTGACCGTCTATTTCTCACTGATTGGGAGATTGGATTGGAATCCGAGGAGAACTGATTGGATGTCATGAAACGAATGGGGCACTACGTTGGTTACCCACTGCTAGCCTAGCGGAGATTTCTCTATTTGTTGAAAGTGGAAAGGAGTCATATTTGAATCGGAAAGTTGGGCTCGTTCACTCACACCTTTCTTTGATTATCGATGACTTGGCTTCTTGCTCAAGTAAGCACCCGGCATACCAATTCATTATCCTTGGGGCTCGGCTCGCTCCTTCCTATCTACGTTATTCTTTCTTTGTTACTCGCGTAATGACGTTCCGAAAGAAATCAAGGTTACCAGGTCACAGCTCTGATTCTTCTTCCCTTATAGAACCTTCCCGCAAGAAATCAGTGGAAGTGGGTCCGCCCCTACAACTCATCAAATCAGCCTTCTTTTCTGTTCTGCGCTGTACATATTCTCAAGTTATGAGAAAGAATGGATTTGAATGCAATTTGGAATTAACAAAATAAACGAATGAAGAATATTTTTACCTCTTATCTGATAAGCAATCAAAGCATTTGCACTGCTCAATGAACAATAAAGAAAGAGCTAAGGTAAAAAAGTATATGTGTTACTAATAGTAAACCAATTTTATTTGGAGTTTGCTTTCAGCTGAACATGTTATAACTACAAATGAGGTGAGGCTTGATTAGGTGGCTTTGCAAGAACTAGGGAGGAACACAAGTTATGTACTTTAGGCTAAACATATGAATTTAGAAGATCAACTTTTCCTATTGGACATAAACAAAAGCAACCAATAATATATATATATATATAAACTTCAATAATATTTTCTCTATGGTGAAGTAATTTCATCGATAACCACTAAACGATTAAGTAGCGATGTATGCAAAGCTAGACAACGAACATTTCATAATACACTCGTTCTGCATATCTTTAGGATAAAAGAAAAAACTGCGAAAAAATCCGTTTTCCTAAATAAAAAGATCAAGAAATCTATTTTGTATGGTTCTTATTTCGTTTAAAACATTTCCATGAGACTTTCTTTCATTGAACAAGTCCATGACTAGTTCTAGGTGATATGAGGTTGAACAGGCTTTAGAAAAAATGTAAAGGGTACATGAGGGTGGAATAAAAATCAAAAATATAACCCCTTCTTTCTTCCTGAGCATTACCGATAAATATTCATTCTTTATACGTTAGGTTGGGTTTCAGATGTATATCATTTATTATATGAAACCAAAAAGAAGAAATGACAAGAAAGTTGTATATAGATGGAGGAATAAATTATGATGTGGAAAACAAGGCAGGGGTTCAAATCCTGTCATCCCTACCTATTACTTCTCCAATGGGCAGTAATGAGGGATCAATTGAGATCGATTCAAATTGGACAAAATTCAGAGTTTCATTTTTCTTTATGCATGCGGTACAAAAATCATCCTTTTCTTTACCGCTTTATCTCCCGGAAAGCGCTCTTAGTTCAGTTCGGTAGAACGTGTGTCTCCAAAACCCAATGTTGTAGGTTCAAATCCTACAGAGCGTGATTCTGTTCTTGTTATGTCGAATCCAAAAAAAAACTTATATAAATATAATAAAATGAGACAGTAATGAGGTCCATATCGTCATCATAATAAAAAGAAAGATCTACAAGCATTCTTTATGGGAGTCGGGGCTTTCTGATTTGAAGTTGCTGCAAAAGGACCTCTGTGATCGGTTGATCATTAGTCGTTTTTTAAGGTAAGTAGGCAGGGGTGTCTTGATCGAAACCGAACTTCAATTCCACCCAGCTCAGATTCTATGTAGCAGTGGGGAAGACCTGTTTATACTTTTATTGAGAATTCCATTTCTTCCTGCCGCACCCCAATTCTTTCCCAGCAGTTGAAAATTGATATGAGATCTTGAACCCAGGGGGCTCCTATGTTCTGGGCAGAGGCATTGATGCGGGCTATTAGAATAAGGTGGTAAGGTCCAGGCATCTTCAAACCCCACATATGCCCTCTTTGATCTAGTAAGGGGAATGAAAGAAACAGGAATGTTGCACAGTAAAGTGTCAGCACTCATCCCCAAACTCCATAGGCCCTGCAAGAGAAAGAGTTTACTTCGGTGCCGGAGAGCGGAAACCGCTAACCGAAACAAGACATATTCACTTTGACCACAGCCACCCGCACTTGCCTACCCGACTCGCTATTTTAGCTATTCTCTCTTCAACCTTCCTCTAACCTAAAATAGTCGTACCGCTCCCCCTTTAGAGATAGATTTCTTTATTCTCTAAGCTAGCTAAATGCTCGAAACATAATAAGCTAAGCCTCCGTCGATTTAGCCAAAGCAGGCCTGGAGAAAATAATGGGAGTCGGTGTCCCTTAAACGCCTTGTTTCCTCTTCTTTACGGTGGCTTCTTCTTAAATGAAAGAAGATCTCTGCTGCGCTTATGCCTTCAAAGCCGAAAACAGTGGTTATTACGACACCAGGTGAAATAGCTGCTTTTTCTTCTCTTCCTCCCCTCGACCTATTGAAGTTGCGCTCACCCGCAGCCCTAAGCCCTACAGTTCCTTCGCTTACCACCTAATCTTAATCTATTGCCCTGCCTCCAAGAGAAGAAATGGCACCAACCGATACAATGGCAGCTAGTTCCAGGGAAGCTGCTTCAATGGAAGTTGGATTGCCTAGTTGCTTTTGAGTTCGATTTGAACTAGTTTCCAAGCTTTTTTTTCATCCATGCCTATAAGTATAATTATCTTTTCCAATCCGAGTGTTCCATCGGACTTACTCCATTTGCTTCTAGGGTCCATTTGCTTCTAGGGATAGATAGGGCTGGAGTCGTCAGTGCTAGAATCAAATGTGAATGAGAGCATAGATTGATTGTCTCACTGCATGTACGTATAGTAACCGGTTAATAATACTAAGGGTCCCTAATACTAATCTCGACATGAGAGGAACGTGTCCTCTCGACCTTGATATATACTAACAAATATGGTTTTTTCACTCAGACATGAGAGGTGAGATCGATTATATGATGGAGACAGATGGAGGAGCAGAAAGTGAGAGATTGTGGCGTGAAGCACATGTAAGGTGTACAACTCTTGAGACGGATGCATCGAGGTGTCGGCCTGTGAGAACGCTCGTCATAGCGTTGCACCATAATTTTGTGATGGGTGTTTCGTTTTAAAAATAGGAGTTTTTCGGGTCTAGTTTACCGGTCTGTCAATAAATGCGTATGAAAAGTGAAATAGTTGATGTGATGGATGTGCCCGGTATCGATCAATGAAACATCGGCTCGACCCAGGATTTCAATAGAACGAAAAACATCGTCAGTAGTAGAGGGATAGGTACTTATTCCCGGCCAGCGGTATCATTGCTGCTCCCCGCCTAATGCGGATCATTGTGCAATGCTTATGTGAAATCTCAATCCAAAACTTATTCGTTTCATTGGAAAAACCGACACCGACGTCAAGATCAGTCTCCTTTCCTTTCTCTTTAGTTTGGGACCAGAGCTTAAAAAGATGGGGGTCACGATGGATCCTTTTTTTATCCCTGATTCCATGGACGGAATGATTGTGGAATTTAACCCTTCGTCGTCATACCCAAACTCGGTCAATGGGCTGGCTTTTAGCGTAGAAAGTGTGAGTTCGAACTACATGGAGGTGGAGGAATCAATAAATTCCCCTCCTCCCCCTAATCCAAACCCTTATTCTCAGATTCCGGATTTAGTCGCTGCAAATGCAAATATGGATTACTTTCACTTCTCTCAAATGCAGATGTTTTACCAAATGCAAATGTTTTATCAAATGCAAATGTTTTATCAAATGCATTTGAATTATTTTAGCAGCCAGCCGCTTTTGCCTATGGTACCTATGTATGTTCATTTTTTATGTCTTTTTATATGTGGTTTTGGTATTTTCCCTTCTAAGCAAACTCTTTTGCGCCATTTGATCTTTAATTGAACTATTTCAGGCTCCGTATTGAATTGAAAAACTCTTTCAGGCTCCGTATTGTATTTATAAACTCTTTAAGGCTCCGTATTGTATTTATAAACTCTTTCAGGCTCCGTATTGATTTAAAAAACTCTTTCTGGCTCCGTATTTCAAACTCGAATTGGATTTTGTGTCGGCTGGCCGGCAGGACCGCCAGCCCGCAGATGTAGGGAGGTCTCCTCTTGAACTGAGAAATCAAAGTCGCGATCTGATAGGTATCTATCCGGACCATGCATCTGGAAAGCGCCGGTTCGATTCCGGCTCGTGACATGAAGAAGAAGTCCCAAACAGGGATCAGATGAGTTTGCACAGTGTTACTTTGTTGACGGAAAATCTAATTGTTCTTCCAGTTCAATGAAGACTATGCTTACATTCCTTTCTCTTACCGGTCTGTGTTCTATCATGGACCTATATTCCGTTCCTTGAATCGAGACTTTCTTTTGGTATGATTTTGATACGAGTTTTCTATCAAAACTCTATGCCATCAATCACTATCCCCGGGGATAGAATCCAGCTCCCGGCGTACCTGATAACTACGCTCATATACGTCAATTCATGGAAGATTCTCAGGGAACGAATCCATATAGGAAACCCCTCTAGGGGAAGGGATAACTGGTTAGTTTGTGTTAACATATCAAGGGATACCAATCATTGCCAGGTATGGTGGGAAAAAAAGCAACCTATTGTATTTTCCTTACTCAAGTGGGCTTTAACTAGACCTGTTTACTTAGCTTGATCTTTGTGCTCCCGGCATAGGTAGGATGTATCTCTGGATTATCCATGGTATGCTTCCATTGTTGCACCTTAGCCCGGTATGGTAGAAGGCGATCCATGCTATTCATGAGTTGATAAGCTCCATTCCACCGATAGGGATCAACCCAGCTGCATAGCTTTAAGATCCTAAGCTACACCACAGCTAAATCAACCAACGTCAGGGATTCTTTCTCAAGATCAGGAAAGAGCTTCGTTCCCTCCCGCCTGCTAGCTAGAGTTATACCATCCACTCTTGCTGCTGACTGTGAAGTAGCGTAAAACCCTCTATCGCTTCTGTTTGTTTGCCGTTGTACGAAAGTCTATCGATTCAAGAATTTGCAAATCCCTTGGGTTCTTTGCCAAGGTTAGCCTAGCATTGGAAGCCCTGGTGGATAGCCTTGCTTTGAAGATGAGGATTATGATGTAATCACTACAAACAATATGGTAGCAACCACTTTCCATTTCACCAAAAAATTACAGCACTGCTTTAACATTCTTTAAGGAGACTGCTTTCTGTATAATTGTGCTTATGCAGCTAGAAACCCATTTTATGTTTCTGTCATTTTCCCAAATGCTCGCAGCATGTAGTAACAACAACCAACTTGGTTGGTATTATATGCAGAGATTACCTCATCAGCTAGATGCCTCAGCTAGTGCTTATCAGCTAATAAGCTACTTCGAAAAGACCAGATACTGGAGAACATGGTGGAGGAAGCAGCAAGTGATTTCTTCAAGACGGTGCTCTTCATTGTTGCAGCTGGATCCAATCACATATTTTGGAGTATCTTTCGCCTTCAGTACCGTTCGTTGGACGAGAGAAGCCTTATCCTTCAGACTTTCTGGACGTGTTGGTTTCCAATCTGTCATTTTATCAGAAGGTTCCGCCAATTTATCACTACTGTAGTTTAGTGTCGCTTGCTCTTGTTTGCTGCAGACCTCTATTTTCTTTCCATCGATTAAGAGGCTAAATGAACAGGGTGCTCGAAAGTTTGTTGTGTCCGACGTCGGGCAACTCGGTTTTATACCGTACGTTCGTGCTCTGGAGATACGTACGATATCATGACGGAGATCATTCTGCACTACCGTCAATACGGTACGCTTTTCTTCCTCGCTGCTTCCCACAAATGATGTGCTTCAGACTTCTGAACACGAAATGGCAATACTTAGAATCCAATTCTTGCTTTGTATTAACACCTCTGGACGTTACCTGAGCTGACTGTGCATATGAAGAACCCGAGTGGTAAACGAAACTTTTGTTCATTGACTACATTGCCTGGTTTTGATAATGCGCAGGACCCGTGCAGCGGCGGCTGCTTCCCTCCGTTCCTCTGCTTTGGTGCAGCCAAACTCCTGACTCTTCCTCGTCAATTTCATTGCCTTAATGGTAGTTATCCCTTTCTTCGATAAATGGAGCTGTGTGACAGCGCAGGTAGTCGCATAGTTTCATGCCCTGGATGGCTAATGCTTAACACTGGTCAGATACCATAAGTTGTGGTTGTGCTCGCTCGGCAAATTCTATCGGTTCAGCAGCGTCCTTAGTAGGAGCGGGAGGGATGTAGCGAGGAGCCAAAACCTACCGTTACGGAACCGTGGAAAAAGCCGAAACCTAGGGTATTCCCTGATCTGAACTTCAATAACAACCATTGCCTTACGTACCATTGGCTGGGAAAGGAAGGTGCCGTTTGCCGCAAGTAGATCTAGCTGATTGACTCGTTCATAGTCAAAAACTAATGCATCGAACCCTTTGCCGATCAAAAGATTAGGAACCGTCCTCCTTTTACCGGATACCCTTGCCGAAGAAGGGCTGTAAATATCTCGTACGTATGTTTCCTAGGATCTACTACATGAAAATGAAAAAGTATTGACTTGAGTTCTTTCGCGATAGGCCCTTGCAATAAAATGCTTTGAAGATGAGGATTCGGTGGGGATGACATTATCGCCATACGCTATTGGATTTCTCCCGGGCTTTGCCTTTGCCGAAACTGTTCCGTTGACATCCTTTGCCGTAGAACTTATCTTCTTGGAAAACGGAGGATATTACCTTTGATTCTGTTAGAGAGGTAGGAAGCCAAGCATTGGGAACTAGCCGTTATAGGGTTTCGGAAAAAGGGTTGATAACTCCCTTTGCTTTGTCAATTAAGAAAAATAGAATGTGCTTACCTTCGTGATATTCCCTTTTCTTTGATCCTTTCGGTTTTGAACTGCGCTTTGCCCGTACTAGGTCTTGAAACTTAGCTTCAACCTCTCTGTAGGAATGAAGGTTCTTTTCATGCAATTTCTCGTATGATAATGAATCGAGTTTCGAAACACGGTTGTTGTAGGGAGTTATTTCTTTCTTAAAGGAAGGCTCTCTGCTCCATTGGGTAATGATTCAATGGTTCTATTCATCCTATTCCTAGGTCGATCCGTTAACTTGGCTTTTGTTTACCAGTTGGTTAGGTCAACTTGTGGCATAGCTGTATTGGACGTGATACGGTGAACGAGTCCCTTTTTGCTTTCCGATACTTTCTTGAAGGAATAGCATCTGAGTACAATAGTGTAGAGTTCCCCGCACTAAACATTGCAAAGTGTCTAAAAGAGGTGAAAGAGCTATAAAGAACTAAGGAAGAAGCCATTTGTAGCACTAAGAGGAAGATGTCTCACAACCAGCCTACGGATAATACATGCCGATATAGGAATGAAGCATGCATAAACTCGTAAGTCAATAGTGAATTTGGTTGCATCAAAGGAGGATAAATTCAATAATGAGGGCCACCCGCAGATGATAGCAATTCGTCTTCACTAAGAGCTAACGACTAGAAATCTACCAAATAGGACGCTTTGTCAATTGAATTAGTAAGTTATCCTGGTCTAGAGGGTGTTCTTCCTCCCCACTCTAGAGGCTAAACCAGTTAGAAAAGCGTCCCCCGGGAGTTTCGCAGTAGTAGATGACGTTCCTGGTACTAGTAGTCCATAGAACTAAGATTTGCATGCATGGTGGGTAACAGCATTGTATCTATCCTTTGCAGTCTGTAAATACGTATCCCAAAGTTGTAGATTCTGCTTCTTAAAGGCTGGGTGTCAAAGTCCTCAGTAGGTGGTTTGGTCCTTCAAATGACTATCTGTTGTAGTAGTCCCCAAAGGCGGAGCTTTATTAGTTGTAGGTGGACGGACCTCAAGTCCTTTCCTTTCTCTAACGCTAATACCGCGGCCTGTCATGATTGTTGTCAAAGATGAAGGCCATACTGTAGTCATAAGATTGCGTGTCGTGTCGTTATTCTGTATCGTGTACAGATTCTCATATGTGTTGTCATTCCAGTACAGCTAATCCGTGAACAGCTAACCATCATACTGTCAAAGTGGGATAGGTTCGATCTATGGTCATGGAAGGCCTCCTAAAAAGATCTACTAAATTCATCGAGTTGTTCCAAAGAATCAAAGCGCCCAGTTATTAAGAAAATCCCTTGTCGGCTTTCCATGAAATATTCGTTTGGCCGAGGACTTCTATAGCTGTTCCTATTTCAACTAGGTAGGCCTTCGGTATTCATGCTTCCTTCTATCAAGAGCATTGTAGCAGTACGAAATCCTTCCTCAACCTTGTTTCTAATTTTCACCGGGCATATCCGATTTTTGGACACTTGCTGCATCCCTTTTCTTGCTGCATTAGCTTAACCGTTCGCTTCTTTCCATTGCTTCAACGCTTGTTTCAAAAAATAGTCAAGAGTTACTAAAGTAGTTTGTCCTATTCAAAGCTATAATTAGTGACTAATATGCACACAACAATAAAGACTGTTGTTTTTTCTAGTGAGAAATCGAGTACTGTTTTTACACAGCTATAGCGTCTGAGAATTTGACAGAAAAGCAAGGTTCAAAGCCCATGGAGCGGTAGGTCGACATTCCTTCTTCTTTCCAAGCTTCTGGTGGTATCTATACCTTTCGAGACCAAGCCCTGCTACAATTCATTGCTGGAAGAGACTGCTAGATTTCTTTTTCATAGTTCACTTCAGGGTTGTAGATAATGCTCTATCAAAGAGCGCCAGCATACGTGCTCGAAAGCGTTAGTAAACTAGCTACTTGTCCTTGCTTTTCTCTAGTGTGCCCCTTCATTCAATCTCTAACTCAATGTCTACCCGCATACCTTTCCTTTCTGAATCTGGAATAGCTGACTCAGGGTAAATGCTTTTCCCAGCTCAAAGGCGATGACTAGTAGATCCGGGGGTACCTAGAAAGCGAACAAATGTTCCCATGGTCATGATTGTTGACTAAACAGCCATTTCTCTGATTCCCCTTGCCGACTTTGAACGAACTCATGCTTGAATGAGAACAAGCGATTTGCGACTTTGGTCCATGAATTATAAGATCATGAACAACCGATTATGCGACATCTCTCTTAGCTTATAGAAAGAGCTGAAATACTACAACTGATATTGCGACATCTAATCCAAACAGCGTATCAGCGACAACCCTATTCTTTCTTTCCTTCCTTGCTTATTTATTCTATTATTCAGCTTGCTGTTGCAAATAAGTAAAGTAGTTTGAAGTTCTCTCATATGCATTTGCATTTCATTTAGTGTTGAATATCCAAGAAAAATGAAGGCTGGCAACGCGCCCTCCCTTCTGCTACCAATCAAAGCGTGGAACTAAATCTCCTATTTTTCCAAGTGAAAGACGGGCTGACGAATAACCAACCCGCAATGAATAAGGAAGGTATAGTAATGCTATGAATAACCCAGTATCGGATACTGGTAATAATATAAGCAGAAGAGCGTTCTCCCGTGCTTCCAGACATGCTGAGCTCTACCAATTTTTGTACATTCAAAAAGGGGAATTGATTCCTTCTCTAGATAGGGCGGGAAAACTAGACTATATAAGAGTTTATACATAAACGCACATATAGTAAGTATTTGGATCTTCCTGCGAGACTGTTCTTTTCGCTGGAGAAAGAGAACACTTCTTTTCTTTTTTTTTGATTCAACAAATGCAAGTTCGTCTTCGTCTAATTTGTCAATGGGAAAACGAAATCATGGGTGGAGGAAGAGGCTGTGATCGATAAAGGGGATGATGATGACTTCCATCTTTCTATGGATTTTCTCTCATTATAAATCGAAAGATCAGGTCAAAGCCTTCCAAACCATCCACTGGATTTTCATGTTCGTAAGGGAGGAATATGTGTGTGTTGTATATAAATAAAGGACTTTCGATTTAGCGTTGTCATTTTCACGAGTTTTTAGATAATCCAATTTTATGTGAGATTACTTTCATTTTTACTGAATCACTTGAATCAGTTAAAGGAGACGAGGCTTCTGGCCCAGCCAGAGGGGCTGTAGAGGAGAGTTTTGACTGCGGGAGAGGCAGGTCCAGGTAACGGGGAGAATCCGCTAGGCTGAGGTTGAGTGGCTCACTTCCTTGAGAATATAAAATCAATAACTAAGAAATGAGAATTGTTGACCCATATGATCTCAGGCTCATAAAGTGGATGAAACTGATAATTTCATTCACACTTTGAAATTGAGCTCGTTAGTGATCTTTTCCAAGGTGTCTAGAGAAACTTGCTTTGAACATGACATTCGTACCCAAGGAAAGTTTTGGCAGGCATTACTGTGATCTTGAAGCCCTTGCTAGGAGCTAGTCGGTACGGCTCACTACTAAAGAAGGTTCTGGAATGCTTCGACTTAGCCCTGTGATCCGCTAATTCATCTCTTGATCTGGTATTCCGCAAAGGAGGTGGATAGGGTCAGCCTTTTCTTCATGGATATGTTGATCTATCAGACCTATCTATAGTGGAATACTAGATTCTTTGCTACTTCCCGGATTATCCCTGTGTTTGCTGTTTCCAGATCCTGCCTTCTTGTCCTTTGCGCTCAAGTCTATGGCCAGTACTGCCCGGGGCAATATTAGCACTTTTCTGAGGGTTCCATCACCTCTTGGTTGGTTTTTCTCCGCAAGCAGAGCAAGCTAGTTCACATCCGATTATCCTTACCGCACTAACCATTGCTAGCGAGGTAGCCTTGCCCTAACGTCATAGAGAAGACGTGCCGCAGCTGCCTTTCTAAGACCTGGTACAAGTGATGACCTTGCTGATAAGGGTCGAATGCGTAGTTCATTGACAGTTGATGACGGAACAAACTGTTCGACCTTGATTTCTTGGCTTTGATGTTGTTATCACAATCAGGTTGCCATAACACGCATTGCTATGTTGAGACAACATGATCTTGAATCAGGATTGGATTGCCTTATCTTATTAGTAGAAAGAGGTGAAGTTCCCTTTTCTTTTCCCTGGGAAACGGTACCTGCATTCCTGTGAGCTTTTCATATCCCATTGCTCTCTATTCTCTAATTCCCTTAATCAAACAAAGTTTATATACCCTCAGATTTGGGGATCCTTCTTTTCTGCACTTCCCCTTTTCTCTACTTCCCATTGGAGTGTACGGGGCCATTTTGAGATATGGGATAGGTCCGTTTTCATCAACCAGCAGGAGGAAAGCTAGCACATTTACCTTAATCCATTGCTCTACCGAGAAGTTTGATGACTTCTCACCTTCATAACATACTTACCAAACCTAGTAAGGGATTTTGTACCTTAATCTAGTGAAAGGTGCACATCCGATCCCTAATCTAGCTCTCTGTGCAGAAACCCATTGGCAAAGAAACAGGTTGATTCTTCGGTTCAAGTGATGGTGGGGGATCAAGAAGAGTGGCTATGTGGGGTTTGAACTTGGACACGGGATTAGCTTAATTTGGATAGTTCATTTTATCACTCCACTGGGCCCTTGGCCTTTCTCCCTATGTGGATGGATGATAAGAAAAATGCCAATCGAACCAAGTAAGGGCTCCGCGTGAAGCCTATTATGTAGATCTAGCTGACAATAATAACTGAGATCCTATACAAATAACGCATTAGCGACCCCTTGGATAGACTATTCATGCTACTCGACTCACCATCACTCTTTAGAGACATTCGACGAAAAGCAAGCTTACCAATAAGAAACAGCTGGCATGGCAGTATCTTCTATATCTTCTATAATGAATCTAATGTGCACACCTGGCTTTAACCAGATAAAATCTAGTACAGCGGGAAGGATGTCATATTTCTGGTCCACTACTTAGACCCTACGAGGGCTTTAGGTGAGGAACTACTTATCTCCCGAGGCACCCTTCTCCTGAGTCCTACCCAGCTCAAGTTTAAGAATGCGCACAGCCCCAAGGATAGGTAGAGGGGGATCTTGTTCTGTTCAGTGCCGCCTCTTCCTCGGCCATTCAAGAAAGGGATTTGCTTCTTCTTACAGGTCCTTGAGAAAAAGAATAAAGATAGGAAAGGAATTAGGGCATTGCCGAAGGCAATGGTCCAGCTTGTGTGAATGGATTTCATTGTTTTTTTAGATTCCACTATTTGTTCAATAGCAAGCAAACTCTCCCAATTTAGGACCTTCAGTGATCTTACAACGAACATTGTAAATGACAATCAACAAATTCCGGCGAAATAGAAGATCTACGGGTCACCATAGTCTTCTGATACACAAATAGGATTCCACACTCTTAAACAAGAGGTTGCCACTTAGCATAAGGAAAGGGAAGAGTAAGGCCAGTATTGACTAGAGCTACTGATATCTCGGGACACTATGTGAAATAGCTACGATATGCTTGCTATTCTGGGAAGATAAGTCATGCCTTAGGAAACTAGTCATGTTATGATCGAATTGGAATGTGCGGGCTTTGTGACTACCACTATTTGGAGGATCAAGAAGCCTACTAGTTCACTCTTCCTGCGATATCTGATGAATCGCTCCTGCCGGTTGTACAGATTCTATCACTGGCTTTAGGTTATTCCTTCTCGGACCTGACGTCTCCATCACTACTAATAAGGAAGGCCACTTTCTTTTGTATCGTGCCTTCAAAACGCAACGCAGTAGAAACAGATAGCTGAGTAGAGAGTGCGGCCGAAGCATCCATAGCTTAGCGATTATGTTCTTATAGATAAGGATTAGATGGATGTAGACAACCAATAAATCTAAGGTGAACCAATAGGAATAGAGTCTGGTGGAAGCGGTCATCCCGTGGGGAGAGACTCAAGAATATGATAATATGATGACTCCGCTGCGCTGCTCTGCTGACTAGCCGTTTCCTCTTCTAAGTAAATAACCAGCTTCAGTTCATGCTCCTTGCTGGCATAACCATATTAAGCTGCATTGGATAAACAATTGAAACTCCGTAATTGTTAATAGTAGGGTAGCGAATTAGCCGGGGTTGCACACGTCATCAGAATTCTAGTATAAGGAAGCGACGGGAAGGGAAAGGTGATTACAAAATACGGATACGTAAGGGTTGTGTTTATTGACTATCACAGGAAAATGGGAAGAATTTATCACACATGGTATCAGAGCTAATTAGGCTTACTGTAAGTTTGTTTGAAGCTCCGGAATCTAGCCTACCAATGGGTGCTATGGTGTGTCCTCCCCTCTAAGGTCTCGCTTGGATAATCGACTCTTACGACCCACACAGGAGAGGGTTTTTCCCAACCGTTCATGCCTCTCGGCTATGAAATAAAAGAGTGGGCTCTTTGAAGCTAGGTATTAAGCACAGGAAGGTATGGGAATATAGCGAGCACTTTCTTAAACAGAGATGTGAGACTACTAAAGAGGCAGGTAAAGTGGGAAGTGGGATTCATGATGCAAGCTTATGAAGAAAAAAAGAGATCTCATCAATGCTTCTAAAAATAGTTATAGCAATCCCTTGCCATCTGAGCCAGAACGAATCCCAGTCAAATCTCTAAATGCTTTTGGCATTCTTTTCCCTCGCATTTCCCTAATTCTTTTATTAATATGAGAATGGGAGCAAATGAAGAGGCATCGAGTCGAAGAAATGAATTGCTCTTTGGCTAGTGGAAATGGGGTTCTAGTCGTCAACGAAGTAACTGCTCTATTTGGAGAGTGGAGCCAGCCTCAAAGCCGCCTTGGTTCTATAGTAATCTCTCAGCGTTTGAGTTGACTAATCCGATGGTACTTGAAGAAGAGTGAAACGACGAGATTTCCTTATAGGAGGAGAAAGGGATTCCTGTTGCTTTTGGGTGGGTCCAATCAAGGTACGAAAAAACTCTTTTCCCACGGCTCACTAATACGATCCTATCTTACCATTCTTCTATCCTTCTTCATCACGAGACAGAAGCATAACGCTGATCTATGGACGAAGGAAGGTATCAGAAAATTCATTATGACCTAGACCTAAACCAGGCTGATATTGAACAGAGGAGGAGTTCTTGTTACTACTTCTCGTTGGCACCAAAAGAAGTTTCGCCTGATTCGGACCTTTTGTGGTGGTCTGCCGAAGACAGCACCTAAAAACAACCCTTGTGCCATGGAATATTCCCTTTTACGATTGGAGAACCTGGCTTTGATGACATTCCTGAGGAAGGTATTTCCCCTACTAGGCTTGTTGCTTCGCTTATTAAAGATCAGAGAAGCGAATGCCTCTCGTAATTGATTGAAAAGTGCTCGCCTCTAGTTCCGGCAGATGCCTGCCATGTACCATCCGTGGATGAAGTAGTGGGTTATTGGAAGTATAGGATTATTTCTCAAGTGTCACCAAGGATACACCCCACTTACTAAATATGTCACAGCCCTAGAGCTTGCTTGTAACTAGTGGCATTGCATCCATGCACCATGTCTAAATTTCTTTAAATTTGAATTGGGAAATTGGAGAGCCTCAGAAATTATTTAAAAAAATGATGATCAACATTAAAAATTGCTTCAAATGTTTCCAAGGAAATGTTCCTTTTCAGCTTTGAAAAATATTGGCAAGAATAAAATGCAAACCAATATTTTTGGAGTGACTGAAACATTTATTTTGGGCCTTTGAATTAATTCAATAACTATTTGCATTGGATATATATTTGATATATTAATAATATATGTCCAATAATACTGGAACATTTTATGTGGTTTGGTATATTTTAGTTCTAGCCACATAACTATTTTCAGGATTTTATAAAATGGTTTAGTATTTTACTAAACTAAAACAACACAGAACAAAATAAAAAAAAACAGAAATAGGAAAAGCAGAGAGGAGAGAAACCCTACCTGGCGCTCACCTCTCAGCCCACCTGGCCCAATTCCAGCGGCCCAGCCCACCGAACCGCCACCGTCTCCCACCTCGCGCCAGAAGGACGCGAGGCGTGTGGCCACCGCACGCCGGCACACGCCAAGCCACCTCCTGCTTGCCGCTCTCCTTCCCCGACGCTCTGGACGCCTCCCCCGAGCGCCATGCACCCCCCTGACCCCTCTCTCCCTCGCCCGTGTCCTCTCCCCTTCCCTGGCTCTCTCCCGAGCGGAGCTCGTCGCCGCCGCTCGCTGTAGCCACGCCTACCGTGCTCCCCTCGCCTCCCCGTGTCGCCTGAAAGCTCCGCCACCCTCCTCTCCTTCGAGCAACCCGAGCCCCGTGTACTCTCAAGGCCCCGAGTCCACCGCACCGACCTCGCCCGAGTCTGCCGTCGCCGGAGATCCCCTTCAACGCCGTAGCCGCGTCAGCTCGTCCCCGACCCCGCCGGTGGCCTCTACGGGTGCTCTGTGAGCCTAGCTAGCCCTCCTACCCTTCCTCTCTCGCCCCCGAGCCGTGTAGCCACCGCACGAAGATCACCCGCACGCACCGTCGTGGATCTCGTCGCCGACATGCTCCCGGCCATCCTCCGGCCACCTCTCGGTGTCCAACGCACTCACCACGCTGCGTTGAGTCCAACCGTGCACTCCCCGCACCTCACCGCACACCCTAGCCTCGAGTTCGTCCCCAACCGAACTCCGGTGGCCGCCTAGGTCGTCGCCGGCGCCAACTCCGGCCACCCCGACCCCAACTGACTCGACCAAGAGCTGCGGTTCGTCCCCAGCTCCACGTAGATGCCCTCCGCGCCCCATTTGGTGGCCGGAACGGCCAAAACCACTTCCGCCTCCGCGTCGGGCTCGCCGGCGGCTAAACGCCGGTGCAGCCGTGTTGACTTTGACCACGGGTGGGCCCCGGTTGACTCTGTTGAGTCAATGACAGGTGGGGCCCCCTTCTGCTAATTATCCAGATTAGTTTAAACTAAATTAAATTAGTTAATTAGCCACTGACACCCTGGACCCACGCGTCAGGTTTGACCTGGACCGGGTCTGTTGACTTGCTGAGGCCAGCATGACCTCATGCTGATGCAGTAATCCTTTTCTGGAATTAAAATAAATCTAAAATGATTTATAAATTCCAGAAAATAACCCAAACTTCAAAAATTCATATAAATTCAACCGTAGCTCCAAATCAAACATATTATATATGAAAAATGATCAGAAAAATCCAATCTATCCATCTGACTAGTTTCATGCATGTTTAAACAAACTAACTTGAGGTTTAGTGCAGAACAAGATAAAACACTTTAAAGGGCCATTTATGAGTTTGAAATTTGAATCTTTGGTTCAAATTGATTCAAACCCATCTAGTTCTAGTTGCATTAGCCCAACACACTCTTATTGCCATGTTTCATGCATGCATCATATTGTTGCACATTGTTTGGTGATGGTTGTGTATCGGTGTTCTTGCGGCAGGTTCTGCCTCCGAGGAGTACCGTGACTACCCTAGCGAAGAACCGTATCCGTGCATAGATCCATCAGGCAAGCAACCAACCATTTGATCATATCGATACAATCCCATGTTCTCGCTCCTGCTCTCTTTTACTGCATTAAGACAACGCGTTTCAAACTGCTGTGTGCTACGGTAGTTGAACCCATTTCCTCTGCATGACCTGTCATTGCCACAGTAACTAGATGAAACCCACTAGCATGTGTAGGAGTTGTTTGAGCCATATGTATGTGTTGTTCCTACCTTGCTATGCCTGCTATGCTTAGAGTCGTGTCAGGTCTGGTTCATCTAGGTGATGGGCTAGAGTGAAATGATCGTGCCGGTAATGAGAGTGATGTGGTGAACACGGTTTGGTAAAGGTATCGATGAGAGGCCATGTAGGAGTACATGGTGGGTTGTTTCATTGAAGCCGACCTTAAGCACTGAGATTTGTATATGTGATTTAAGATTCAGCTACTACCATGCATTGGGCCCTGAAATATGACCCCGCTCGACTTCTTATTCACCCTTGTCCTCTGTCCAGGAGTTGCAAGTAGTTTCTGGTGTTTGTAGTATGCTGGAGGCCGTGGACAGCGCTGACCATAGGGGTGGGCTGTGATGCGGTAGGCACGTGGCCGGGTGTACCGGATACCCGTTAGGTATCTCGGGAACCCTGCACACATCGTTTGGGGCTGTGAGAGAAACTCCGGCCGGATCTCCTTATGGATGGAACCCGAATAGGCGATAAACCTGGACTAGAGACTTGAGTGATTAGGTAGGTCATGGTCTACACCCACGTCGGCTTTCGCTTGAAGTCTGCCGAGCACATGTCATGTGCAGACGCTAAGTGGTGGAAGCATGTATGAAGAAGTACACCCCTACAGGGTTAACATCATCTATTCGAATAGTCGTGTCCGCGGTAAAGGACTTCTGGGTTGCTTATATCGGTTCATAGACAAGAGAAAGTGGATACTCTAAAATACGCAAGATAAGCGTGAGTGCTATGGATGGCGTTCTCGTAGGGAGACGGGAGCGGTTCCATAGTGGTGTATTTGTTGGTGAATATGTGGACTCGTGCGCGCCTCCTCAAAAGAGTTGCTTGCAGTCGTAGTTTAGGATAGCCACCGAGTCAAAGCTGGCTTGCTGCAGTTAAACCCCACCATCCCCCTTTGTTGATAATGATGCATATGTAGTTAGTTCTGATGTAAGTCCTGCTGGGTACATTTGTACTCACGTTGCTTAATTTATGTCTTTTGCAGAGAGAGATTTCAGTCTCACTAGTAGTTCCACGTGAACTTCGACGTTTAGCTTGTTACCTCAGCTACGATCTTGTGCCCTCGGCAGGATTTGGTAGATAGTCAGGCTTCTCAGCCTTTTCATTTATAGATGTCTGTACTCAGACATGATAGCTTCCGCTTGTGTTTTGACTTGTATGCTCTGAATGTTGGGTCGTAGGACCCCTGTTTGTAATATCTCGCTCCTCGGAGCCTAATGAATAAATACTTGAGTTGTAGAGTCATGTTGTGATGCCATGTTGTATTTGCACATATCGAGCATATTGTGTGTATGTTATTGAAATGCTTGGTATGTGTGGGATCTGACTATCTAGTTGTTTATCCTTAGTAGCCTCTCTTACCGGGAAATGTCTCCTAGTGTTTCCACTGGGCTATGGTAGCTTGCTGCTGCTCCGGAACACTTAGGCTGGCCGGCATGTGTCCTTCTTCGTTCCTGTGTCTGTCCCCTCAGGGAAATGTCACGCGATGAATACCGGAGTCCTGTTAGCCCGCTACAGCCCGGTTCATCGGAGTCCTGCTAGCCCAGTGCTACAGCCTGGATTCACTCGCTGATGACCGACACGTTCGATGCTGGGTCATGGATGCCTGTCCCTGTAAGTTTGTGCCACTTTGGGTTTACGACTAGCCATGTCAGCCCGGGCTCCTTATCATATGGATCCTAGCAACACTATCATATACGTGTGCCAAAAGACGCAAATGGTCCCGGGCAAAGGTAAGGCGACACCCGTGGGAATACCGTGCGTGAGGCCGCAAAGTGATATGAGGTGTTACATGCTAGATCGATGTGGCATTGAGTCGGGGTCCTGACAGCGTTGGTATCAGAGCTTGACTACCTGTAGGATTACCAAGCCAAACTGGTCGAAGTTGAGTCTAGAAATTCTTTAGTTATGTAAGGGAATTGATTGTGGGATGGAACGTAAGGCTCTTTTTACTCCTTATACCTCATGGCCCTCTGATCTGAGTCATCCTCTTCTCTTCTACGGGGACTAAGAACTAGGCCTTCTCATCTATCTATCAGGATGACGTGTTACTAATCCGTAGACTTATAAGATTGTTGGATTTAAGTTTGAGTTCAGTTCCTACGACTTCTGTATGTTAACTGTTGATCTCGAAACCTTGGTATTGTGCTTCTGAGTGGTTATGCCACCATTTTTGTGATTGTTTCAAATCTTTTTGAGCATTTATAGCCGTTATGCTGTCCGAGTCATCCCAGGTTTCTAAATAATCTAATGCAATTGCAAAATCCTTTCCCTCTGTTTTGGTGTCCGTTTGGTCAGAATAAGCACACTAATCGCCAGTTGAGGTACTCTGTTGCCTCGGTATATATGTTGGAGCTACTATTATGACCCTAGGAGTTTTAGGGAGTCACCTAGTAAGCTAGCCATGATTTGTGTCCCAGTGTGATGATTCTGGCCTTTATTCTCGAAAGCATTCCGTGATGCTACTTAGTAGTAGGTATTCTATTCCTGGGTTTCAACCCGAGATTCACTCTACTTTACTTCATGTTGATAGTGTTTGCTAGTTCCTTTAGGATATTAGTAACTTTGCGATAGTCCTCGAGGTCCGTGGTATTTCCTTCTTCCAAATACTATGAACCGCTTATGGCAGATGTTTATTGGATCAAAAGATCACAATTAGAGTACTCTTGAGGAGATCTCCATTCATAAATCGTGACTCTGCCAGTCCTACCTCTCTGCATGGGTTATCTGGAAGAAATGTTGATCTCGCTCGAGATACTAATCTATGCATCCACAACTCAGAAAATTATATGTTCCTTTGAGTTGTTCTCTTTAGTTGCATTCTGACCCTCGTCTATCAATTGATAGTCAATAGTATGCGTGCATTCGTTTGTCGATGCCTATTACTCTTGTGGTCCGTCAAGCCATTCTGTCCTGAATGACTTGGAGAAAGAAACTCCAGTACCTCATCCATATCTAGGATTGGGTCAAAGCAGTTGTATTCCACAGATCAAATGCGAATCCAGCTTTTGGTTCTGTTCTACCTTGGAGTATTACCCCCTTTATGCCAGAATTGTCATGAGAACTGCACCAACTCTCATGAATTTTGACGTAGTGATACTTCTCACCATCATTAGTCATTCCTCGGTCTTCGTGTTGATGCAACCGGAATACCGACAAATGAATTGTGATGTGTGAAATCAATACTCCTAGCAACCTCGTTGCTTGGTAGTTAAAGGACAATAATTTCATTCTTAGCGTGTTGGTTTTTGAATCATCCTTCTAAGACTGATCGTGCTACCTAGTCCTTATTTCGGTGCACCCTTCGATTGATGAGTTAGGATCTTGTCAAGTGCTCACTCATTTGATCATATCGTCTTGCCCTCAAAAGCGAGATTGTTCTCGAGCTTAGTAACATACCGGTGGTTCGTGATTTTCCGAATATCTTCTCGGTAGTATTACCTGGTTGTCCCCTGACTGTTATGTTGAGCTCGTGATCAAGTTGGTTTCTTGTGAACCACCCTCTCTCCAAGAGTCGGTGTTAGATATCCCTGAGCTAGTTGGTTAAGCTAGACAACAACTTGGAGAGTTGGAAGATAAAAGCTTGCCTGACTTAGTTCGTTCCAAAGGGATATTCTTGTGTAGTGTGTGTTTAAGAAAGATGATATCTTCATCGATTGGTCCCTGTGATCAGTTGCTGGACCTATTGTCTTATCAATCCTTTGATTTGAGTGTGGGCTATCGTCAAATCAAATCACTACCAACGATGCTCGTAATGTTGTCTTACTCGTGGTTGATCCCTCGAGCATACACCATTACATCTTTGGTCTGACCAATGCTATCACCGTGTTCACATGATGGTGGAAGTCCAGTGATATGGAAATTCTGATGAGTTGTTGTTGAGCCCATCAGTAGCATTTCGTCTCCCCCCATGAATCATGTTGAACATCAACCTAGTGTTGAAAATTTTGTAAGCAATGCCTTCGTGCTCCGTTCATGAATCCTATGTTTGGATGAAAGTAGTGACTTCCTCTAATTCATGTGCATCTGATGTAAGTTGCCGCCATGAATTCGAGGAAGATTGTTTTGTTTCCTTTGGAATCATCCCAAATCAGTCATGCATACATGCGAAGTATTCTGTAGTCTGGAGGCTTGCAACCTCCATTCTATATGTGTCCCTAGCACACCAAGCCACTGATTGATTTGTTCAAGGTTAATAAGTTCTAAGTGCTAGTCCCGAAGGTATCAGACGGATTTGTACAAAACTTCGATATCCTCGATGATGGTTCCCCCTCCTGAACTCGGTAGTGTTTTATTATAAGACTACTTTGTGGTCATGCTTGTCTGGGACAACGTGTTCACATGTTTGTAGCAGAACCAGCTCATGTTTTGGAACTTGCTATCGTAGTTCATTTCCCGAGAATCTCGCAACGTCATCTCGTCGATTTGTGTTGCAAACTTTCATTTTTCTTCCTAGACTCGATGAGTCTGGAATATCCTGACACCAACCAGATCTGAATCTCAGGCAGATATGATGGTTGGAATGTTTCCCAAGAACTACAATATTGGTCCCTCTATAACCGGTAAAGTGGATGTCGTGGCCAACACACCTAGCCGGAAGACCTGTTATTATAATATCTTGATCGAGGAAGTTGGCCACCTCCCCATAAGGATTTCGTAGGATCTACTCCCTAGTTGTTCTATATGGATTTTTGTGCTCCCGAAGTCCGACCCTTTTACTTGATGGTCTGCTTACGAAACCATTTCAATAAATGGATTACGCTAGCACATTAAGGAGAGCATTAGAAGCGGAGTGCTAAATGTCTCTCGGTCGATCATCCAGATTTTATTTCCTTGGCCCCGCCAAGGGTGAAATCTGAGAAAGTGTTATCTTCCTTTGCATCTACATCATCCATCATCATTCATCATGGTAGCAAGTTGTGTTGCCAGGATCCTTGACACGGATATTGGTAAAATCTTGATGATTATGGAAATGCTCAAGTTCTTGAGAGCATGCGCAAGTGCTAGGTTTGATCGTCGGCATTAACTGTATAGTGCTCTCAGTTTCCTCGGCAATGCTATGACCTTTTCAAACAGTGAATTCACTCTCTATTGTTGGGTCCTTCCCCAGTTACCAGAATCATTCCCAGCATTTGCATTTTGTTCCCAGCTTGCACCGCCAATGTGCCATTCTACCATGGGTCTCTTCCATTTCCGGTGGTAAGCAAATTCATCCATTACGTTGTCTTCAACAAGGTAATCCACATCATCCAAGTCCGAGTATGCCATTCTACCGACCCCCTCCAAACGATCGCTCGAGAATTGCCTTAGGCTGGTTTAAAGAGTTTCAATGATCTCTGAATCAAAGGTAATTCTTTTTCCACTTAAGGGGATATATCTACGAGTCACCATCCCTAAGGTGCCTCGTTGTGGTATCATGGCAACTCAACTCCTCGCTGCGTTGACAACCAATTACCACCTTCCTAAGCGTGGAATGGTTGCCTACCAATTTGAACCTTCGTCATCCATTTCTTTACCATCATTCCTAATGTGTGTTTGGTGTCTCAACTCAAGAGTTGTTCCTACGTCTCTCCATGAACTGATCTTGAGTTGCTCGATCTTCAAGAAGAGTAAATCCTGTAGGGTTTCCCCCTTCTTTCTGTTGTTGTGTCGAGTGAAGATCTCGAAAGCAAAGACGTCAAGACCAAAATGATGGAATGAATCAACCTCTTTGAGAAGGGCAAATGGATCATGAAGATTGTGATAGTTGTGACTTCCCTTTTCCTCTTACCTCACGTCTTGAATCTCGGGGCGAGATTCTTGTTTAGTGGGGGTGAGTTGTCACAGCCCTAGAGCTTGCTTGTAACTAGTGGCATTGCATCCATGCATCATGTCTAGATTTCTTTAAATTTGAATTGGGAAATTGGAGAGCCTCAGAAATCATTTAAAAAAAAATGATGATCAACATTAAAAATTGCTTCAAATGTTTCCAAGGAAATGTTCCTTTTCAGCTTTGAAAAATATTGGCAAGAATAAAATGCAAACCAATATTTTTGGAGTGACTGAAACATTTTTTTTGGGCCTTTGAATTAATTCAATAACTATTTGCATTGGATATATATTTGATATATAACTAATATATGTCCAATAATACTGGAACATTTTATGTGGTTTGGTATATTTTAGTTCTAGCCACATAACTATATTCAGGATTTTATAAAATGGTTTAGTATTTTACTAAACTAAAACAACACAGAACAAAATAAAAAAAACAGAAATAGGAAAAGCAGAGAGGAGAGAAACCCTACCTGGCGCTCACCTCTCAGCCCACCTGGCCCAATTCCAGCGGCCCAGCCCACCGAACCGCCACCGTCTCCCACCTCGCGCCAGAAGGACGCGAGGCGTGTGGCCACCGCCCGCCGGCACGCGCCGAGCCACCTCCTGCTTGCCGCTCTCCTTCCCCGACGATCTGGACGCCTCCCCCGAGCGCCACGCACCCCCCTGACCCCTCTCTCCCTCGCCCGTGCCCTCTCCCCTTCCCTGGCTCTCTCCCGAGCGGATCTCATCGCCGCCGCTCGCCGTAGCCACGCCTACCGTGCTCCCCTCGCCTCCCCGTGTCGCATGAAAGCTCCGCACCCTCCTCTCCTTCGAGCAACCCGAGCCCCGTGTGCTCGCAAGGCCCGAGTCCACCGCACCGACCTCGCTCGAGTCCGCCGTCGCGGGTGATCCCCTTCAACGCCGTCGCCGCATCAGCTCGTCCCCGACCCCGCCGGTGGCCTCTACGGGTGCTCTGTGAGCCTAGCTACCCCTCCTACCCTTCCTCTCTCGCCCCCGAGCCGTGTTGCCACCGCACGAAGATCACCCGCACGCACCGCCGTGGATCTCGTCGCCGACGTGCTCCCGGCCATCCTCCGGCCACCTCTTGGTGTCCAACGCACTCACCACGCTGCGTTGAGTCCAACCGTGCACTCCCCGCACCTCACCGCACACCCTAGCCTCGAGTTCGTCCCCAACCGAACTCCGGTGGCCGCCTAGGTCGTCGCCGGCGCCAACTCCGGCCACCCCGACCCCAACTGACTCCACCAAGAGCTGCGGTTCGTCCCCAGCTCCACGTAGATGCCCTCCGCGCCCCATTTGGTGGCCGGAACGGCCAAAACCACTTCCGCCGCCGCGTCGTGCTCGCCGGCGGCTAAACACCGGTGCAGCCGTGTTGACTTTGACCCCGGGTGGGCCCCGGTTAACTCTGTTGAGTCAATGACAGGTGGGGCCCCCCTTCTGCTAATTATCCAGATTAGTTTAAACTAAATTAAATTAGTTAATTAGTCACTGACACCCTGGACCCACGCGTCAGGTTTGACCTGGACCGGGTCTGTTGACTTGCTGAGGTCAGCATGACCTCATGCTGACGCAGTAATCCTTTTCTGGAATTAAAATAAATCTAAAATGATTTATAAATTCCAGAAAATAACCCAAACTTCAAAAATTCATATAATTTCAACCGTAGCTCCAAATCAAACAAATTATATATGAAAAATGATCAGAAAAATCCAATCTATCCATCTGTACTAGTTTCATGCATGTTTAAACAAACTAACTTGAGGTTTAGTGCAGAACAATATAAAACACTTTAAAGGGCCATTTATGAGTTTGAAATTTGAATCTTTGGTTCAAATTGATTCAAACCCATCTGGTTCTAGTTGCATTAGCCCAACACACTCTTATTGCCATGTTTCATGCATGCATCATATTGTCGCACATTGTTTGGTGATGGTTGTGTATCGGTGTTCTTGCGGCAGGTTCTGTCTCCGAGGAGTACCGTGAGTACCCTAGCGAAGAACCGTATCCGTGCATCGATCCATCAGGCAAGCAACCAACCATTTGATCATATCGATACAATCCCATGTTCTCGCTCCTGCTCTCTTTTACTGCATTAAGACAACGCGTTTCAAACTGCTGTGTGCTACGGTAGTTGAACCCATTTCCTCTGCATGACCTGTCATTGCCACAGTAACTAGATGAAACCCACTAGCATGTGTAGGAGTTGTTTGAGCCATATGTATGTGTTGTTCCTACCTTGCTATGCCTGCTATGCTTAGAGTCGTGTCAGGTCTGGTTCATCTGGGTGATGGGCTAGAGTGAAATGACCGTGCCGGTAATGAGAGTGATGTGGTGAACACGGTTTGGTAAAGGTATCGATGAGAGGCCATGTAGGAGTACATGGTGGGTTGTTTCATTGAAGCTGACCTTAAGCACTGAGATCTGTATATGTGATTTAAGATTCAGCTACTACCATGCATTGGGCCCTGAAATATGACCCCGCTCGACTTCTTATTCACCCTTGTCCTCTGTCCAGGAGTTGCAAGTAGTTTCTGGTGTTTGTATTATGCTGGAGGCCGTGGACAGCGCTGACCATAGGGTTGGGCTGTGATGCGGTAGGCACGTGGCCGGGTGTACCGGATACCCGTTAGGTATCTCGGGAACCCTGCACACATCGTTTGGGGCTGTGAGCGAAACTCCGGCCGGATCTCCTCATGGATGGAACCCGAATAGGCGATAAACCTGGACTAGAGACTTAAGTGATTAGGTAGGTCGTGGTCTACACCCACGTCGGCTTTCGCTTGAAGTCTGCCAAGCACATGTCGTGTGCAGACGCTAAGTGGTGGAAACATGTATGAAGAAGTACACCCCTGCAGGGTTAACATCATCTATTCGAATAGCCGTGTCCGCGGTAAAGGACTTCTGGGTTGCTTATATCAGTTCATAGACAAGTGAAAGTGGATACTCTAAAATACGCAAGATAAGCGTGAGTGCTATGGATGGCGTTCTCGTAGGGAGACGGGAGCGGTTCCATAGTGGTGTATTGGTTGGTGAATATCTGGACTCGTGCGCGCCTCCTCAAAAGAGTTGCTTGCAGTCGTAGTTTAGGATAGCCACCGAGTCAAAGCTGGCTTGCTGCAGTTAAACCCCACCATCCCCCTTTGTTGATAATGATGCATATGTAGTTAGTTCTGATGTAAGTCTTGCTGGGTACATTTGTACTCACGTTGCTTAATTTATGTCTTTTGCAGAGAGAGATTTTAGTCTCACTAGTAGTTCCACGTGAACTTCGACGTTTAGCTTGTTACCTCAGCTACGATCTTGTGCCCTCGGCAGGATTTGGTAGATAGTCAGGCTTCTCAGCCTTTTCATTTATAGATGTCTGTACTCAGACATGATAGCTTCCGCTTGTGTTTTGACTTGTATGCTCTGAATGTTGGGTCGTAGGACCCCTGTTTGTAATATCTCGCTCCTCGGAGCCTAATGAATAAATACTTGAGTTGTAGAGTCATGTTGTGATGCCATGTTGTATTTGCACATATCGAGCATATTGTGTGTATGTTATTGAAATGCTTGGTATGTGTGGGATCTGACTATCTAGTTGTTTATCCTTAGTAGCCTCTCTTACCGGGAAATTTCTCCTAGTGTTTCCACTGAGCCATGGTAGCTTGCTGCTGCTCCGGAACACTTAGGCTGGCCGGCATGTGTCCTTCTTCGTTCCTGTGTCTGTCCCCTCGGGGAAATGTCACGCGATGAATACCGGAGTCCTGTTAGCCCGCTACAGCCCGGTTCACCGGAGTCCTGCTAGCCCAGTGCTACAGCCTGGATTCACTCGCTGATGACCGACACGTTCGATGCTGGGTCATGGATGTCTGTCCCTGTAAGTTTGTGCCACTTTGGGTTTACGACTAGCCATGTCTGCCCGGGCTCCTTATCATATGGATGCTAGCGACACTATCATATACATGTGCCAAAAGACGCAAACGGTCCCGGGCAAAGGTAAGGCGACACCCGTGGGAATACCGTGCATGAGGCCGCAAAGTGATATGAGGTGTTACATGCTAGATCGATGTGGCATTGAGTCGGTGTCCTGACAGCATAGGCCTGTGGATGCGGCATCTGGCTCTATGCGATGAAAGCAATGGGAAATGAGATTCTGGGTTTGATTACTGGTACAAACAAGTTCAAAGCTAGCGAGAGCATAAAGAACGGTAGATTCCATTCAACTGGTAGGTCAAGCCCTTACCCATAACACTTAGTCAAAATGGGCTATCCGAAAGAGGAGATCAAAAATTCCACTATCAATATGGGTAGGCTGCTATATCTAGAAAGAGAAGATGAAAGGTTTTGGATTATTAGCAAAGGTACTTATCTTATTACTCAGCTAGGCACTTACAAACCTATTTATTTACAAGTTCCACATGGGTCTGGTCAGGAAGACTCGGAATCATTCTCACGGCCACCCCACACGGGAGCGGCTTCTCCGCCAATCGATCATCACTTGCATACAAAAAAAGCCCCTTTTCCAATGGAAACCTGGGGAAATACAGTTGCTCAATTCATTCGATTTTGAAATAGCGTATAAAGTGATTCTTGCAATTTCACTGCAGGCAGCGTAGCAATTCTCGCGGGAAGCTCGGTCTTGTTTGGGCCGATTCCTTAGCGAGAGCCTAGTCGAAAGCGCCCATAAAAAGAGTAAATCGTTTTCGGTATGGGTACGCTGGCCCCTACGAGGGGCGGTAAGCAAGGTAGAGACCAGGGAGCAGGACCGCGAAGGGTCTTCCCATCTCTTCTTGTTAATGTCTTTGTCCGAGATGCCCGGTTCACCAAATGAGAATTCAAATCGAGATTGTGTGAAGTAAAGATCTTTTTCTTGAAAGCGGATTTCTCCCTTCAAAATATCATCCATCTAATTTGTTAAAGTATGGAATTCTCACCTAGAGCTGCGGAACTCATGACTCTATTAGAAAGTAGAATGACCAACTTTTACACGAATTTTCAAGTGGATGAGATCGGTCGAGTGGTCTCAGTTGGAGATGGGATTGCACCTGTTTATGGATTGAACGAGATTCAAGCAGGAGAAATGGTGGAATTTGCCAGCGGTGTGAAAGGAATATCCTTAAATCTTGAGAATGAGAATGTAGGTATTGTTGTCTTTGGTAGTGATACCGCTATTAAAGAAGGAGATCTTGTCAAGCGCACTGGATCTATTGTGGATGTTCCTGCGGGAAAGGCCATGTTAGGCCGTGTGGTCGACGCCTTGGGAGTACCTATTGATGGAAAAGGGGCTCTAAGCGATCACGAACGAAGACGTGTCGAAGTGAAAGCCCCAGGGATTATTGAATGTAAATCTGTGCACGAACCCATGCAAACAGGCTTAAAAGCAGTGGATAGCCTGGTTCCTATAGGCCGTGGTCAACGAGAACTTATAATCAGGGACAGACAAACTGGAAAAACTGCAATAGCTATCGATACTATATTAAACCAAAAGCAAATGAACTCAAGGGGCACAAATGAGAGTGAGACATTGGATTGTGTCTATGTTGCGATTGGACAAAAACGCTCGACTGTGGCACAATTAGTTCAAATTCTTTCAGAAGCGAATGCTTTGGAATATTCCATTCTTGTAGCAGCCATCGCTTCGGATCCTGCTCCTCTGCAATTTCTGGCCCCATATTCAGGGTGTGCCATGGGGGAATATTTCCGCGATAATGGAATGCACGCATTAATTATATATGATGATCTAAGTAAACAGGCGGTGGCATATCGACAAATGTCATTATTGTTACGCCGACCACCAGGCCGTGAGGCTTCCCCAGGGGATGTTTTCTATTTACATTCCCGTCTCTTAGAAAGAGCCGCTAAACAATCGGACCAGACAGGTGCAGGTAGCTCGACTGCATTACCCGTGATTGAAACACAAGCTGGAGACGTATCGGCCTATATCCCCACCAATGTGATCTCCATTACAGATGGACAGATCTGTTTGGAAACAGAGCTCTTTTATCGCAGAATTAGACCAGCTATTAACGTTGGCTTATCCGTCAGTCGCGTCGGGTCTGCCGCTTAGTTGAAAGCTATGAAACAAGTCTGCAGTAGTTCAAAACTGGAATTGGCACAATATCGCGAAGTGGCCGCCTTCGCTCAATTTGGGTCAGACCTTGATGCTGCCACTCAGGCATTACTGAATAGAGGTGCAAGGCTTACAGAAGTGCCCAAACAACCACAATATGAACCACTTCCAATTGAAAAACAAATTGTTGTGATTTATGCTGCTGTCAACGGCTTCTGTGATCGAATGCCACTAGACAGAATTTCTCAATATGAAAAAGCCATTCTAAGTACTATTAATCCAGAATTACAAAAATCCTTCTTAGAAAAGGTGGCTTAACTAACAAAAGAAAGATGGAACCAGATGCTTCTTTAAAAGAAAGCACTTTGCCTTACCTGTGAATTAATCAAAAAGGTTGCCCCTTACTCGCAGATGTAGGAAGAAGGCTTTTCTCGCCAACTGAACCCCAATAGGCTATTTTGGACTTTTTGCACATAATTATTAAAGATAGATTTTCATGCCATGCGTAAACCAAGCTGCTGAGAGTCTACCCCAGCCACAATGGGGAGCTGCTCCAGTAGTTCAGGCTACCCCACCCAGCCCCACAAGGGTTGACGGACCCCCTACCTATACCTATACCTGATGATTACCTATACCTGATGATTTGCAATCCACAACTCATTTTCTTGAATATGTGACAAGCCTTGCAAATTGTGATAATATGTATCAAATTAGTGGTCCGCATAACCCAATATTTGAAAATTATGGAGGTGCAGGCCCAAGTACTTCGAATCATCAACAAGAAATCCAAGAAAGAACAGCGAAGGAAAAACGTGACAAGAAAAGTGTTTTCTCGACTCGAGATGTTAGAAGGTGGTAAATCAATATGTACCGGAGCTGCTACAATTGCTTTAGCCGGAGCTGCTGTCGGCATTGGAAACGTCCTCAGTTCTTTGATTCATTCCGTGGCGCGAAATCCATCATTGGCTAAACAATCATTTGGTTATGCCATTTTGGACTTTGCTCTCACCGAAGCTATTGCATTGTTTGCCCCAATGATGGCCTTTCTGATCTCATTCGTTTTCCGATCGCATAAAAAGTCATGAGATCAAAAAAGAAATGTGAGAATGTAGTTACAGATGTAAAAAAAGTAAATATCTCGTTCTCTTGGTCCATAGATGGGGCGTCCTATCCGATGGATGAATGAGGAGCCTCTGTCGAGTAGTGAAATGATAGGATTCTGCTTTTCGGTTAAACCGAAACACAAGTCGGCGATTCAAGCCAAGAGTGCGGGCACCTTAAGAGCGGTCAAAGCTAGAAGCTATATCATGACTGCTAGAACGAAAGACCCGATGAGTATTTTCGTACCACCTTCCAATCTTCTTAGTCAATTGTGTACTTTTCCACTAGGCGAGACATAAGTTATCGGATCCGGGGCCTATTTTTCCCTATTTCCCAAGGGGAATGTCAAATTGTGTGGTTTCACAGTCTTATGAGACAGAAAGTTTTGGAAAATGGAGCTGCCGTTTTCACTACTTTGGTCCCTAGCGATATTGTTGCTTAAACTAACATGGAAAGTGGGTTCAATCACTTTAAAGTGCCCTCTCAAGTGTCATCTCATAATGGTAATCTCCTTATGGTATAGTAATTTGGCTTAGAATAAGAAACCTATCTCTTCCTCCTAATGGCTTTTCACTACCCCTTGCGGGAATGCGTATCGTTGCTGCATCGCCACCGTATTCCTGACTTGCTTTTCCGAACTGCTTGTTTTCTCGGGGCTGCAGTCCAGTTGCTTAGTGGTTTGCTTCTCGGTCTACCCAATCAAGGTTATACCTCGCTCTATCAACCATTGCTTTAAATAGTATCATGTTATTTCATCTTTCATTGATACCATCATTACAATCGTGGGCCTACAATCCATGGAAATCCCTATTCCGATCACTGGGAAAGAAGAGCAAGTAAGTAATGAATGAATGAATGAATTTAGATGGTATATAAACATCTCCCCCTGAAGGGAAGGTGCTATAGTATCTAACTAAGAAAAAAAGTAGGTTGTGAAATGATAGGAAATATGCCATGCAGAAAATCCAGGAAATATTTCCTTGATTTTCGGATGACCCGGCTTATCTTTGCAGTTATCCTTATTTAGCAGAATCTAGTGAGTGTTCCATTAAAAGGAAAGAGAGCTATTCGTTGTAGGATTGATCCAGACAACCCAACCTAAGTCACCTATTGCGCCTAACCTAAGTATAGTACCAGTGGTCGGCGAGGAGAAGTTCATTCCTGTAGAGAAGAGAGGGGATCCTATTTCCTTTCCCCCTTTCCCAGTATGGCAACCTTATCTTCCAGCATGAAAGTTGGTATCAGAATGAAACAATCCAATCCAATCCATACTTGTGGAGTGCTCAGTTCAGTTCCTCATTTCTCTCAAGCCTAAACCGGAAAAGGAAACCTATTACCCGGGGTCCCCCCTTTCGGCTATCTCATCTGCTGTTCCTCGACTCTCAGGAAGGTAAGATCATCAATCAATAGTAGGCTGCTGCTCTGTGCAGTTAAAGATGGGATCCATCCTGTTCTGTTTGCTTGTTTCCTATAATCTGTGCTCAATTCCATATTTCTGTATCCTTCGATTCCCGGGACAGATCTGATCTCCTTTATACTGACCTCAAACAACGAGCGAAGTTGAGATGTTGATGAGAAAGGGGATTTTCTCAAGGCCAAAGAGTGCTCTTTGAAGGCCACTGTGCATCCTTACGAATACAAGAGTGGTTTTTTTTGTTTTGGGTATAGCAGGACTTGAACCTGCGACCATTAGGTTAAAAGCCCAATGCTCTACCAACTGAGCTATACACCCGATTTTACAAGAAGGCTTGGTGCAGAAAAGAAAAGAGGGCGGCCTAGCCCCTTTTCTTCTTATCATATCACAAGGGCGCGGCTCTATATGGTATAGTACTGTGGAGCAAGTCTGGGAGTCCTTTCCACTCATTGAGGATTCTATCTAAAAAAGAAGGTCAACGGGGGAGACTACAATAGCTCGAACTCAGACTATCTATGAAAAAGGTAAAGTCGTCTTTCCTAGGGTTCGACCGAAAGGAGCTGTGTTCTATGCTTTGACGTTGTGGAGGTCCAGCACTCTTCTAAACGAAGAAAGAGGGGATTCGCGCTACCTCCTACTCCTACAGAAGATCGATTGGCGCGAACTTCCGATCGATTCCTTATTCATCGTTGCCGACCCTTACATCATCATAAAGAGAATCAAGATATCCCAAGAACCCAGCTAGGGATGAATGACTAGCGCTCAAGAACAAGCAAGGGATGAGCGCACGGGAGCGGCGTTGCTTGTTGCTTTATTATCACATTAGAGAAGCGGAACCTCCAAGCTCAGACATCTCGAACTCAGAAACTACCCTTCTATCCCACCCTGCTCCTCCGGCATCGGAAGCAGAACTACCTGACCGAAGGAGATAGACAGGAAGGGAAGACGGTCATACAAAGGCTGAATAAAGCTCTCTTGAAGCTTCATCTGAATAGACCTAGAGTCACTCAGTACATACGAACCCTTGAATACATAAGAATTGAGAAGTATGAAATGTGGGCATCATAACAAAAAAAGAAAAAGACCGAAATAGTAAGACTAATGTCTACTTATTTATACCTTTGAGAAGTCCACTTAGACTATTATGATTTTCTCTTTAGCTACGTAGGCTATATAAGATTCAATTCAATCTAACAAGCGGACTGGACTACCTTCGGCTACTACAAGATATTTAGAAACCTAAGAAGCTGAGCCTACTTTACGCACTTAAGGCAGCAGCAGATGATGAAGAAATGGGCGGTAGATGATAATGAGAAAGGGCGCCCCTTGGCATTTCCTGTGGGGGAGTCTGATTGATCCAATCACGACGAATGATGTCAACCCCCTCTTTTGCGCCTAACTTGACTCTGATTCTCCCACTATGAGAGCTGATCCAGGGGCTAGTTCGGCTAGAGAATGGAATTTACGAAAGCCCCCCGTCTTTCCGACTCAATGTATTGCCCTTTGGGACCAGGATCTGACGAGGAAGTGAGAGAGGGGACACGAAACATAGGTGCGTACCATTGCCCCAATCCAATGGACTATGTCATACAGGGAGGAACCCTTGGAGGTTGGGACAGAAAGAAAGCAGGTTTTGCTTCTGCTTCCTTCGAGCAACCAAACTCTTTCGTCAGGTGTGGGTCAAGTTCGCTCATTATTGCTTGACTTCCCCTTTGGGGCACGAAAAGATGGACTAGGACTTAAGTAAGGGAGAGGACAACCCCTGTTTCTGGCTTACCTTCAACGAGTGAGTGCTATTCCCATTCATTACTTTGATCCAACCCTGTTCCCCGACCAGTTTGCTTGCTCACTAGAAGAGTCAAGCGAGAGCAGCTAGTTTAGAAGGAAAAGGACACCTGGGTCTATTCGGCCTCACTTGTCGGAGACTGAACTACTGCTCGCTTACTTGCTGATCAAGGAGGTCATTTCCACTTACTCTAAGCATAGAAGGAAGAAGATTGAAAAACTAACAACCAAATTGTCTTCAGCCCTACTTACTTATAAGCTGACTTGGCCCAGGAAACAAGGTTCTATTAGGTTTGCAGGGCTTAAAAAAGAATGAGCTAGATTGCAGGTATTTGGATACGAGGTAGTAGCGGGGTCTAGCCGAAGCGGTGCGCAAAGTGTACAAAGGCGAGTCTCACGGGCAACGGCACGTGAGGGGTCTCCCGAACTTCATGGAAGACGCAGTTAGGGAGTTGGAAGATGCACTTTGGACTCCTGCACAAGTAAGAATGGAACTGGAATAAAAAGTCAGGGTAGCTAGTCACTCCGTTACTGAGGAAAGAGAGGATGGCATTTCCATAAGTAGACTCTCCTTCTTACTGAATCCTTATCCTGCCCTCTCTAATCGGGAACAATTCATTCTTAACTCGTAAATAAGTTCCGGGCGTCGACAAGAGAGTTAGCGATCTACAGCTGGTTCGGTGGACTGGTGGTGACACGGGCGGGCCCTCTACTTTATTTGCCGAATCCAATCGATCATGGGTGGCCCTCTTCGTTCACAGTCTTTCTTTCCTTTCGAATCCAATTGTTCCAATCTGACCAAATAGCAATTCATTGAAATCATTCGGGTCACCTCTTTTTTAAGCACTTGACCAAGCCTATTTCTATAGAAAAGGACAGGAATCTATTGACTTTGAGTCTGTCTCCTACTACGAAATTGGAACTGAACACAGGATGGCAATAGTGAGAAAAAATCCCCTCGTACTACGTCATTATTTATTCGATTTTCCCTGGTAAGTGCTCCAGATGCAGTTGCTTTAGTTGACGTAGTGAGTGGAACCTAATTATATGTTTCCTTGAATACCAGAGTTGCCTTTTGTAGATGAGAAAGCCAACAATTTTGCAAGGAGTTGATAATTGCACTTGAAGTAGTAAGTTTAAAGACAGTTGAAACTTAATGGCACCGTTTAACCAAGCACTCTTGTAGCTTCGGAAACTCCGTGTTCAGATCGGTGAGGCAAGAGACGAATTCATCGTCAGTTACATCCACGATATCCAAAATACCCTCAAGACCATGAAGACAGATAATGAGAGTCAGGTTCAAACAATTCAAGGATTGTAAATACCATAACAGCAAAGTAGAATGCACCAAATTTTTCCTATTACCGGCTCCAGGAAGAGCACACCAAATGAAAGAAACTATTACTCAAAAAGCGAATCATATCTCGATCCACAAACTGCCAAAAGCCTTTGTTATTCCATTCCCAGTGGAACGTCAACCTGTTTAACAACAATTTTCTAAGAAACTTGCTGAATTCTAAATGAAACAACCTTATTTTCAAGTGACAGGCAATATCCATTTCAACCAATTATTCAAGATCAAAGGGCTAACTGCACAGCTAATTGAATTCCTTTTCGAGGTTGAGTTCATCTTGAAACCGCATTTGCTTCCTAATTAAACTGAGAAAAAATAAGAATATTAAAAGAAAGACTCCACAGAACATGAATGAATTCAGGTACATCACATCAGGCTGATATGTGCCGGTATCATACCTGTTTCAAGATTCTGGCTAAGCCCTTCTTGTTGCCACATATCCAGTTTCTTCTAAGGTTTCTGGAATTTCTCAAGTTCCTGCTCAACGCTTCTTGTCTAGCTCCAGTCTAGCACTTGTACCAGTCGCCTACCAGATCATGGCTTTACTCCAATTCTACTCTCCAATTATGCAATCCTCTCCAAAATTGGGGCTTTTCTTCACTTCAGCACTTCCCCTCGCAGTGGATTCCACTAGGTTCTTAACCTCTTCCCAATTCTTAAACTGAAACCTGCGATGTCTAATCCAACTCGGCACCTAACCAGCTTGTCAGCATCGTAATTTTGCCTCAACATTCCCCCTAGAAATACAAAAATAATGTAAATCTACTTTCATTTATTTATTAGGGTAGGGATGAGACTTTCTTTTTCTTTTTCTATTTTCTAGAATAAGTATGCTCTAGAGTAAATGGATACGAACCTTTGCATGCCGGTACCAAAAACCGATGCGTTACCACTTGGCTATACTCCAAATGGGGGGAAGGCTCGATGAAAACGAGCTGGGATATAGATTTTTTAGAAGGAAGAGTTAGTTACCCTCGGTCTTCCTTCTTTCTCGGGAATCAAGGAAGTAGTAGCGGGACAGTCCTTTATTTCCCCCTTTAGACCAACTACAACAAGCTCGGTCCTTAGGTTAGCTCTCTGCTCTACCTATTTGTTTGCAATGCCTTGCTTATCAAAATAGGCCTTTCTGTAACCTGACCTTACGCTGAAAAACTGCACTTGTTGGCTCTGCGTCCACTGAAACTTATGAAAAAGAAATGTTATTCTATTGATATCTTCAAGAGTTCCCTAACCCCCTGACTGAGAGTGCTATGATGGGCTATTGAAGTTCGTCCCTGCGGCACGGTGGGGCAGTGCAAATCCTTTCATTAATGAAGTTCCGCCCTGACACTCCCATTATTGGCTTCCTTCCCTGGGGACCGCTCGGGCGAAGGCAGAGCATCGAATGATCGTAGGGGCATCCTTCCTAGGTGGAAAAGATGTGTGTGACTAAAACCAGGAGGAGAAATCCATTTTCAAATGGCGACAGAAAGAAAGGAATCACGAAATAGAAGAAAAAGTGCACTGTGCTGGCAAATGTGGAGAATAGCCATCCATCTTTCATCAATGAAATTGTTCCGTATGGGTAGCAAATACACATATCAGAAGAGCCAACCCGAAAGCACTTGCTTCAAACAAGCAGCAGTTACCAAGAAATTCCTGTTTCAAGTTAGTATATCTCGATAGAACCAATTCCAATCCAGGTAGTGTGAACAGAGGATGTGGAAGTTCTGTTTCCTTGCCTTGTCAAGCATTTCATCTGACACTCTATCTATACTATAGCTAGATCAATTCCTATTCTTTCTTCCAGGCGACTTTACTCCAAAGAATTTTGCCTTCTTATCTTGGCTCGATCTCACGAAATTGGATTGATTGGCACACCGCGCATCTGGCATTCGCTTCTCCTATCTATCTCTTCCAACTAAGCTGATCACTGGAAAATATGAAATCCTGCAAGCAATCATTCCAGAGCCAACTACGAAGATACCTGGTCTTCCACTCTGTTCACTGGAGGAAAGACAAGAAAGTAAACAATTTTTCAAAGGAATTGGCTCTACCGGAACAGAGGAATTGGCTCGCTCCTTCGCTCGCTGGGTAAGCATGGAATGCACACCAGTCTGGTACCAAAGTGTATCTACTTGAAAAGGAGACTACTTGAACAGATGAAATGGAAGGAAGAAATGAAAGTTCGATCTACCAACGTAGAGTCCACCCCTCCTAGGAAGAAGAAATTTGCTGCTTTGGCTCATCAGTTGGTAAGCCTGTCTATGAAGTTCAGTGCCCAGAAAAGAGAAAAAAAGTCCAAAACAAGCTTTTTCAAGCTCTACAAGTCCTATATATATAGTGTTCCACTAGATAGCCGTGTTAAACTAGTCCAGTCTTGCCGAGTGGCCTTATCTTCTAGTTACCTGGTCCGGTACTTCTACTTCGAGAGTGAGTTGCTAAACAGGATCAACTTTATGTTCCATTTTGAGAAATTGCAATCACAGAATCAGAACGAGTGGGTCTAGAGTCCATCCTCACACAGTTGAAATGCTTCTTCTCCCTTCTCCTTTCCAAAAGAAAGTGGATCTCATGGCCTCTGACAATTCGAAAAGTAGGTCTCAGTCTCATTTTCAGATGCCATTTTCCACCAGAAAGAGAATCCCATATTCTTTAAGCCAAGCCGCCAATCCTAGGGTCAATGCAGAACAGGAAACCATTGCTATTTGAGCAGTTAGAGAATCGAAAATCCACTCATTTAGAAATCGATCGGCGAATGCCAGAGGAAGGATAAGGGGAGCCTACACCAACGTAGTCTTAGCCCTAGAACACATGGAGCTTGGAGCACTGATAATAAGTCTGTCTGATTTTCAAGGAGTTTATGAACAGTCACCACATCCATATTGAGGAGAAAGCTCACTCAGGCTACTGAACTTGTAAATACATTTGCGCTCATGATAGGGATTCCGTTTATGGTGTGAGGTGAAGTTAGAAGCATACCTGGATATATACTCATAGTGGCTTCCATACCTATCTCCGGTAGAACTAACAAAATAGAAACCTATGACTAGTAGACTCATACGAAAACTTGAAAGATCTATTTCATTAAAAGAGAAAGTTCACTAATCTATGGCCTAGAAAGCCAAAAGAAATGATCAGTCCAATGACAGAAGGACAGACGCGCGTTCCCTTCGTCCTCAATGTGCGTCCACAGCTTACTCGAGTGCTTGAGATATTCATTTGGTTTAAGGCACCTTCATCGTAGGAAGGAAAAAACCCGGATCCCCGGGCGGATCATTCCCTCTAACAAGCTAAACAAGAGTCCAGGAGCGAGAGAGGAAAATCCAAAGTGCAAATAACATAATATGAAAAAAGAAAAAAGTTCTATTGAGTTGTTGAAAAAAAAGGCACTTTAGAAGCGAAAGTAGGCTATTCTCGTAAAGGAATATCGTAATGGGCGACTAGGAAATATAGAAGGCCGACCCACCCGAATCTCTTGGTGGCCTTTCCCTCGGCTTCCATCACAGAAGATGTTAGCAATAGCAATCCTTCAGTCAATAGAATCAGTAACTATACTACTTAAATAGTGAAATACCAACCAACACATAAAGCAATAACCAGATAGATAGAATGATAACAGGTAATACAAAGATATCAACACAGCCGGAGTCACGAGGCTCGATAATGACCAATGGGTTAGGATCTGAGGAAGCTTAGTTTGGATGATGGAATATTCGCTATTCTGATTGTTGAGATACTGCAAATCCACTTATCCAACAATTTCAGTCCATTTTCCTACTTTTTCTGCAAGGGGGGGAAAGCATTATTATATCCTTAATATGACACTCTGTCACACGGATGTTGCTGGGCTGCTACAAAACCCCTATAGTCGAAAAAAAGATCGAAACAGGGATAAAACATAGGATAACCCAGATCACTCGGACTAGCTGAACTCTCCAGAACAAACACAACCTAGGTGGTTTGACTAACGTTTTGGCACATTAGACTAACCTAAGACAACTCCTGGCTACATTCAGTCCTATCGAGATACAAGCTGTTACCAACCTGATACAACGCAAGTCACAAGCTTGACACAGCGAGAATGGCTGCAACTGACAACTCCTGCATCTGAGATTGACAACTCTAGTAACAGAGAATGACAACTCCTCCAACAGATATTGACAGAGCATGACACTCTCAACTGAG